>NC_092344.1:11055360-11405622 GCF_963676685.1 Mytilus edulis
CTTACAATTTTATAAGATTATTTTAAATGTTAAGAAGTCAACTCCAAATTGTATTATATATGGAGAACTAGGTAGATATCCTATTGATGTATTTATTAAAAGTAGGATGATTGGTCTATGGAAAAGATTCATGTGTAGTAAGCAAGATAAGATTTCATCTATTTTGTATAAATTGTTATACACCATGCATAACAGAAATATGTACCATTCAGAATGGATACGTTGTGTTGAAAATACTCTAAATGAATGTGGTTGTTCTGAATATTGGTTAACTCAAAATGTGTCTAAATCTGTCAACCTAGCTAAGATTGTAAAGCAAAGGTTATGTGACCAATTTAAGCAGAAATGGTGTGCTACTGTGTATGAATCACCTAAATGTCTCAATTATAGAATTTTTAAAAGAAAGCATTGTTTTGAAAAATATTTAATAGAACTTCCTACAGATTTAAGGAAATCTTTATGTAATTTTAGATGTGTTAATAATAAACTGCCAGTTGAAAAGGGCAGGTTTTGGGGAATAGCAAGAAATGATAGAATTTGTGATATTTGTGACTGTAACTCATTAGGTGATGAATTTCATTATTTATTCCAATGTTCTTATTTCAAAAACGAGAGGAAAATGTTATTGCCAAAAGAATTCACTACAAATCCAAATGTTGATAAATTTCATGCTTTGTTTAACTCAGACAATTATAATGTAATATTCAAAGCTGCAAAATTTTGTAAAATCATACTTTCTTTAGTAAAATGATTGAAGTTACTGTTTATATAATATGTTCGTCTTCCATATATTTGGAAATGTATATCATGTATATATGTTAACTTGTTCATTTAATCAACCTATTTTGTTATATTGTGTTAAATTGTATTCAATTGTATTTGTTCACATACCCTGGTTAAGGGTCTTGAGAAATAAAAACTTGAAACTTGAAACTTGAAGCCTCACATATCCTTATTTTATTTTTTCACTATAAGCTTTCTCGGACTGAAATTGGTTTCAAACGTTTAAATTACTAATAACTCTGAACATTAAATTCTGTCGTAAAATTCTCATGATTTCAAGCCATCTAATTATGAAACAATAATACTGTTTTGTTCACTTCACTGTGTAGATTACAATATTTATCAATATTTCTGTTCTTCTTGTGAATTATTCCCGCCACTGGAAAATATTGCCTGTTCATATGATGGTGGTTGAATTGGAGTTGGAAATACAGTAAATGGGACAGCCAACTGGTCACAGATTCCACTAGAGTTTTCTTCAAATAAATAAACAAAAGTTTTAGTAATAAATAAAAAAAAGTTTTAGTTTTACCATTTCTAATGTTATACTTACCATTGTGAGCTAATGTGATGTATGAATAACTCTTCAAATAGAATCCATAATATTTCATTGAAAAAACTTTATCTGTCGATTTAGGTTCTAATTATGTCAGTTTCTGAATGCTACAGCTTTGGTCTCAACTCGTCACTAATAGATAGTTTATTTCTCACAAAACCATGCAAGAACAAAGTTTACAGATAAGTTAAGAACATGCATACAAAATATTAATAAATACATAAATAAAAACAAGAATACAAAACAAGTAAATACACCTGTTTGAAGAAATAGTTTTAACATTTAAATGTGTTGAAATTATAGTTGAGAAGAAGAAGTAATTTATATTATTGTTTACACATCTTATGAAATTGCAAAGCTGTTTGAGTGTCTTTGATTTTTTGAAGTTAAAGTTTGTCTTGAATTTTAAAACACCATGTCTTCTTAGTAGTTTGTTTGGTATCAATCTATTCCTTTTATCTTTTAAAGCCGGGCATACAAAAATATAGTGATATTCGTCTCCGATATCTCCATTCACGGCATATACAATCCATTTATAAATATACTTTTTTTACTTTAGAGGTAAAACTACACACCTTAAGTAAGAAATCATCAAAGTGTCTACTAAATTAAATGCTTACAAGAAAAGAAAATGGTAAACGTTAGTATGTTTAATTTTCAAACAGCTACTACAATAATGGCGAATCTTGAAAAGAACAGGGTATTGGTTTTTTTTTTGGGTTTTTTTTTTTGTGTTCAGAATACTTGTAATTATTTTAAGCATTATTTATCTACCTGCGTTGATAATAGGAATCCTATCATGTCTGATAACTCGTCCTGCTGTACTGTACCTTCGTGTACAACGACAACACACACCAACCATGATAGCTATAAACACGGTAGTCCCAATTATTACCGTTATCACTATTGCAGCCGAGGACGAATCTGACCTAATTAGCATACAATTATAATAATAATAATAGTCATAGTTTTATTTGCAAAATACACCTATATGGGTCATGCAAACACAAATACAAATACATCTAAAACAGATACCGAAGAAGTTGAACTACAAATATAAACACAAAAACAAAGTTATAAATAGTAATGTAACCTTTGATGGACATGGACCTTATTTTCGCAATTTTAAATATTGCTTTATACAGTCACCAACTTCTCAAATGCTCAGATTTATGATTTAAAAGTTGTTTTAGCTTTAAAGTGGTTGATAATTTGTATAATCAGGGTTTATATTACTAATCTTTTAAAATAAGCAATCTCTTAAAGTTGAGTTCAGTTTGCAATACTAGTATAGACAAAAATGGTATTTATCATCATGTTTATTACAAAGCTTTGGTCAAATTGGATATTATTATTTAACATGTGGCTTTCTTATGCACGTCAACTGATCTCAACTGTACCATTACCAATGCTGATCACATGCTTGTAAAACTTGTACCTTATAGTTATATTTATGTACGTTCTCTATAACTATGTAATTGTAGTTTTATGAAAAATAAAGTATTCGTATTATGTATGTGCATCTTTAGAACATACTGGTTCTATTACGGAATCGTTTGTTATTGTCTTCGAATATTATAATCTAGTTAAGGTAGATGGGGTGTCTAAATTATAATCCATAGATTTTTTTTTATAATTTGCCAAAATGTAGTTTTTAAAAATCATACTTTAAAAAATTAATAGTAAAAAGAATGGGTTACCAGGCTTGTTTTCACGCTACAAGGTGTTCAAAATTGACATGTATAGATTATGCATGAAAAAAAGAAACAATGGGGTCACCGGACCTGTTTTCTTGCTACATTACAAAATAGGTAAATTCCTAACACATTCTAATTGTAAAAGTACCTTAATCTGAATTATCTGCCCATGCATTTGAGTTGCCTCCCCTTATTTCGCAAAGTTGGAAAAAAAATTGATTAAACAAAAGTTTTCTGTTTTTTTTTTTGTAAAATACAACCATAAATGTGATAAAATATGTCGTTTTCTACATGTATATCGAAGTGGAAGTTCTTACACATGAATTACCTATTACTCTGAAAATTTGCACATTCTATTAAAGATCTAGACCTTGTTTTCTGGTATTTCTACATCCAAGATGGAGGAAGACACCCTGTCTACCTAAAGTGAAAACTTTTTTGTTTTAAACCAAAAACATTATACTCTGCATTATATTTAACATCCAAAAACATTTAGAAGTATAATGTAATTATACAAGTTGAAACCCCGCCTTTGTATTACAATGCTTGAGCAAACAATTAGTCAAGACAACAAAACCTTAAGTTTACACTACAAGAAATATGTAAATAGCTGTAATTGTATCAATTTATTATATTGTATCATTTGTATTATATTGTATCATTTGTATTATATTGTATCAATGTATTATATTGTATCTTGTGCTTTACATTGTATCGTGTTGATTTTATTGTATCAACGCATTATGTAGCATCCGCATATGCCGGCCGGCAAATACTGTCTTGTGCCTTATTATGCATCCGAAATGTATTATATTGTATTATGTATTCTATTGTATCATATGTATATGCCCGCGTCACACTGTCCCGATTTTTATATACGATGGACACCCGAATGCGAAAATTGTAAGTTCGTACGAAGTTGGTCCCGATCTCGTTAAAATACTAAAAAGTGACCGAAGCAAGTACGATGAATAACGAAGTCTATACGATGGTGCCGAAATTATATACGATAGCAAAAGATGGACATACGAAGGTTAACCGAAGACGGGTATTTAAGCTTCATATCTCAGCCGAAGCCTACACGATGGATCACGAAGGCTACACGATGGATTACGAAGGCTACACGATGGATTACGACGATGGCGCGATGACCATACGATGTCTAAAAGACGTCGTGTACAGCTTACGATGCATTTAAATAAACTCATCATAGATACCAGGACTAAATTTTGTATATACGCCAAACGCGCGTTTCGTCTAAAAAAGACTCATCAGTGACGCTCGAATCCAAAAAAGATAAATGGCCAAATAAAGTTGAAGAGCATTGAGGACCAAAATTCCTTAAAGTTTGGCCAAATCCAGCTAAGGTAATCTATGCCTGAGGTAGAAAAGCCTTAATATTTCAAAAATTATATGCCGAAGGGATCACGCGTTTTAAATTGTTTGATCGATATTGAATTTATATTATATTGTTCATTTACTTTCTGGTTTAATCATAAGACGGAAGACCGTGGGTTTGAAGGGTAAAATTTGACTCTGAGTCTCTGAATATAATGCCAGCAGAATCAGGGAGAAGGAGAATATCTTAAGCGCTATTGACATTAAAGTTCAAAGGTCAAGGTCACAGTGGCAGTTGTAATACAAGGCAATATCACCCTTGTGGACACTCTAAATCCAATATGCTTCAAGAGATTTTAACCACATTTGGTATATTGTTCCTCCTTGTCATGATCTGACATTTTTTACGTTCAAGGCCAAAGGTCAAGGTCATGCAGATGGACTTGTTTTTTTCTCCTTGAAATAGCATAATACACAGGAAATTGGTTGCTCATTTTTTTACCTGCTGGTTCTAAAGACAATATTAAAGGTATTTCCAGTTACTGAATGTTATGTTTGATTTCTGAAAAAAACAGTTTATGTATCAAATATGCATATTCAATTTACCATTTTCTGCATGTGTCAAATACATATATAGTGTCCATATTTGTCCCCAATATGTTACATACGAGGGGATGCCACGCTCGGCATTGCCTTGTTTGAACTGTAAAATGTGTGCACTAGTCTGAATAATCACCCATAATTATGCCTATGTTTACTGATCTATCTTAAAGGTAAGGTAATGGGTTCGTTGGTCCCTTTTATTCAAAAAGAGCTCTTTCCAGGAGAATATCATAATAATATAGACATAAGGAAAGATGTGGGGAAAGCAACAAATGCGGCAAAATATGACATATAGAAAACAAAATGGTTATGGAGTAAACATTCGTGTGACAACAACTCAGACGATACATAAAAAATCAGAATAATGAAGAAAAAGTTGGTTTCCCTTTATACGTGTACCTGCAGTGTTTGTGTACGAGGCGTGTTTATGATTTTCATTATGTTACTTGATATGAAAAATTGACAAAAAATAATATTTTACTTGTAAAAGTAAATCCTGAGCCTGTAATAGCTGCTCTTCTTGTTCCATTTGAAATAATAGAAACAACGCTGTAGCCTTTATTGTTCTCATAGAATCATATGATATGAGCTCCATGTGTTGTAAACGTCTTTCTTAACTGTCGTATTAGACAGACCAGTGCATATCGCGCATGGCACTTTAAATGTATTTTAGCGCGAAAATTAACTTAATTACATTTAGCTGGATTTATTGCCGTCGTAGTTCCATCTTGTCGCCTTCGTACTTTTATTCGATGCCAACACGACGGGATTACGAGGTCTTCACGAAGTCGTGTTGCCATCGTAAGACCTTCAGGTAGCTTCGTAATTCATTCGTGTAGACATCGTCATGTCAAAACTGCCCGATGGAAACGATGGAAACAAGAATGCAATACGATGTTCAAAGATGCATTCCCGGTGACATTACGATGGTGAGGATGGTGATACGAACTCAATACGAACCCTCAACATCGGACGCACCTTCGGGGATTTTTTAACATGTTAAAAAATTTAGAACCCTTCCCGAAGTTGTCCCCGAAGGCTAGAAAAAGTGGCCGATGGTTAAAGATGGTTAAAGATGGCACTACGAATAGCCCGATCTGGATACGATCAGTCCCGATTTTGAAAATTTCCATAATCGTGTTGCAATCGGCGTAAAAATCGGGACAGTGTGACGCGGGCATTATCATTGTACAATCAGGCTGAATCATACTTAGGTTTTATATTGCATCATGTGCATTATAGTATAACATGTGTATTAAACTGTATGATATTGTACCAGACGTTTGATTCAAATCATAAGTTAAAGAAAGATACCAAACATGTAATTCCAGAAAAAGGATAAACGTGCGATCACAAACGATGCTAAAAGAAATACAATTCTTTTTTCATTCAGTTTGAAAAAAGAAATTTGAGGTGGTATCCGGATTGAAATCAGTTAAATTCATGAAATTTTGCAGCACGATATGTCTTGCATCAAAAATGAAATATCCAACCATCACTGCATAAAATAAGGGACCGTGACAACGATTTTATGAAAACATAATTGATATGAGACGAATTCCTTGATCCCTCCACATCATAAAAAAAATAAAAACTGATTCCGTACTATTTACCAATAATTCCAACAGCGCACACTTACCAATATTTCCCACAGCGCACACTTACCAATAATCATCACAGCACGAATCCTCACAACATCCAGAAGAACAATCAAACGTTGTTATTTCATCTAATATGTCATCATAAGATGTACATACTTCAGCCGTTACAGCTAGAAGTGAAGAAAGATAGTATGCTGTTAATCGTGTTCCAAAGAGGGAAGATGTGGTAAGTATAAGAGGGTATAAATCCTACAATGTGTACATTTGTTATCATAAGAACACAAAGTTTTCTTTACTGTTTTTAATCTGTTTATTTTCGTTGATACCAATTTTAGTGGATTTAGAAAAACAAGCATTTTCGATAATATTTGATTTCGTTGTCAAGTTCGCCAAAATCTGCATGTATTACACCCTTATACAAAAAATTTATTTGTTGAACTTTAAAATTCATGGTTGACCTAGTCCAGCCCTGGCCTCAGTGACTCAGTCGGGTTTTTTTTAATTTATTTATTTTTTGTTGTTGTCACTGACAACAACAAAAAAATCCAAAAAAAAAGCGGTCACTGAGGCCATGCAGGACTGGACTAATGGTAGACCTGTAACTAAGAAATCCAAGAAACTTGGCATTATGGCATTAATGAGGCCCCTCATGGGGGGGTCCTAGTAATCACATAATCACCATTTTTTTGCCAATATAATCACATAATCATTAAATATTTGCTTATCTTTAGTAATCAAATAATCATAAACTAAAAATACAGTCCTAGGTAATCAAATAATCATGAAATATTTGGCTTAATAATCAAATAATCATTAAAAAAACGGCCAAGTAATCACATAATCAAAAACCCCATGAGGGCCCTCATTAATAATGAATTCATCCTTTATAAAGTCGATTTGACCCTGGTACTGGTAAACTGACCTCAAAGTCAATAGGATTATTTTTTTGAATGTGATTACATGCATACACATGTATTTTGTTTCAATGAAAAAGGGCTCTTTAGTTATGATAAGGATACCTTCTCTGCTTAAAAATACCAAACTCATATCCAAGACTTAAAGCAAGTAAGCTTACAGAGTTACCCGGACAGAAAACGCCTTATCCGGCCGAAAATTCTTTTCTCATCTATTTTTAATTCTGTTACCTTGGCCTTTGACGTTTTGACCTCACATTCGCTATATGTGTCAGTTTGATTTCGAATCCTAAAAGCCATCGAACAATCCTCCAGAAATCCCTTTTCTTCACTGTTTTAGGCCTTTTGTATCTATTACCTTGACCTTCTGCGAATTCATCTCCAATTGGTATATATTGTCCTCGCATTATAGGGAACCACATTAGCCTCAGTATAACTTAACCCGGTTATTATTATTTTAAGAATCTAAAAGACTATTAACGTCTAGAAACCAAAATTAAGTGACAGACGGATCATTGAATAACGCGGGGTGTAAACATAAATATATCCGTAGTACTTTGAAAGGTGAGGTTTACATACTCATAAACAAATACAACTCTAAGCTGAGGATATTTGGTATCAATGTAGGGAAATTTGCAGGATAGAGGAAGCGTTATAATTAAGTTTTACCTGGTAGTAAATTTAAAACTAATAATACTACATAAATAAAATCTCTCTTCAAATAAGCCATCTTTGTTATGATACTTATCTAGGATTACAACAAATGTAATGAAGATAAAAATATCAACTAATTTAAAATGAGATAATACTGATAATAATAAAATTTACAGTGATGAGGATTGATAAATTATTTTTCCTTCGTTAAAATGAAAACAAACAATTGACTTTTTGCACTATTTATAATATTTGAAACACTAATTATTTGATTACTGCAGTTATAAAAGTAAATTTAAATTTGTGTTTGTGCTCTTGGAAGTTCAATGTTGGTTTAATGAAACCTTTTCAATTTTTAGGCATAATCTAGTATATAAATATTTTTGGTAAATATTTAGTTGCTAAATTTGTTACCATCGCCAAAAAAAATAGTTTTAAACATCTTCAAATAAAAAAAATTATTGAAACTAAATACAATCTTAAAAAAAGGTTTCATCCTTCAGTAATTAGTGCGTCAGTGAGGATATCACTATTGACTGACTGTTTGACCTCAAGGGTTTCATCCTTCAGTAATCAGTGCGTCAGTGAGGATATCACTTTTGACTGACTGTTTGACCTCAAGGGTTTCATCCTTCAGTAATCAGTGCGTCAGTGAGGATATCACTATTGACTGACTGTTTGACCTCAAGGGTTTCATCCTTCAGTAATCAGTGCGTCAGTGAGGATATCACTTTTGACTGACTGTTTGACCTCAAGAGTTTCATCCTTCAGTAATCAGTTCGTCAGTGAGGATATCACTCTTGACTGACTGTTTGACCTCAAGGGTTTCATCCTTCAGTAATCAGTGCGTCAGTGAGGATATCACTTTTGACTGACTGTTTGACCTCAAGAGTTTCATCCTTCAGTAATCAGTTCGTCAGTGAGGATATCACTCTTGACTGACTGTTTGACCTCAAGGGTTTCATCCTTCAGTAATCAGTTCGTCAGTGATGATACCACTCTTGATTGACTGTTTGACCTCAAGGGTTTCATCCTTCAGTAATCAGTGCGTCAGTGAGGATATCACTATTGACTGACTACTTGACCTCAAGGGTTTCATCCTTCAGTAATCAGTTCGTCAGTGAGGATATCACTTTTGACTGACTGTTTGACCTCAAGGGTTTCATCCTTCAGTAATCAGTGTGTCAGTGGTGAACATCGTGATTGGTTACATTTTTTATTTAAAAACTCTCAGTGTATATATAAGTTTCAAGTTGTGCAAACACGTTTTAGTTTATCTAAACTTTCCAACCAATTCCCTCGCAGCGCGGGATTCGAACCCATGCTACTGAGATATCGTGACACCAAATCGCCTGTACTGTAGCCGTTCCGCTTGACATATATAATATATATATATTAGTGTTGTCAAATCGTACACTTAGTATGGATAGTAAAATTGGGTATTTTCTCTGGGTCGTTTAAATCACTCGAAACTAGGTGAGACATGCACAGAAGTGATAGATATGTATTATAAATATAGAAAATTGAATATTTTAATAAAAAAAAAAAAAAAAAAATCTGTATCATAGACCCAAGCGCCTGTGGTTATTGCATGCCGATCTAGTGTCCTTGGTTATTTCAAAGTATCTATAAATATCGGTATTGACTGGAAAAAAACGTCATCTTATTTCTGAGAAATGTTTATAATTGTATTGCCATGGAAGTATAATATGGATTATTCCATAGATTTACATAGATGTGATTGATTTTTCGCACATTTTGAAATACAATTTTAGATTTAAGAAATACTTCGGAAACGAATCGTGTCCTTTCCGTAATTCTCGATGTTTTTGCCTCTATACTTACCATTTAAATCAAAGGAAAAGCCCGAGAAAACTGTCTGACCATTAATTATGGCGAATTTCCAGCCAGGGACAGCTGCGGTTCCTTCAACTCAAGTTGAAATCAGTGTATCCTGTCGGTTTGTATTGTTTTATGGTAGACATACTAGACTTTAATGTTGAAATACATTTGAACTTAATTATTTGAAATGTCATTACTCCGCTGATCTCGTACAAATTATATATAGAGTTGAGAAAGTGGAGGACAAGATGATGTACAGATACAGGAACAGGAAGGCGTAGTTCTGATGTGAACAACCCTAACAAATAGACTCTACTTTAAAAAAATGTACATATTATTGTGAAATATAGAGATGTGTTTAAAATCAAATTAGTGTTTTCCAATGTACAGGAGACATTATACTGTTTACTGGTCCTATATTGACTTCACTTTTTTTTTATTTTTTTTTAGCAAAATAAGTAAAAAGAAAACATCAGAAGGGGGGATAGGACTTTTATCAGGACTCTGGGATTGGGTGTTTTTAAGATCAGGATTTCGGGATTGACCCATTCGGGATCCGGGAATTCTTTTTTAGTATGTCGAGATGTCGGGATTTAAATTTATTTAAATTTGGGACCTCAGGATTTCATGTTTTTAAGCCTGTGATTCCAAGATCAGGACCCCTCCTACCCCCCCCCCCCCTTCAGACTAGAAAGGTAAAAAAAAATGTATTCAACATGTTATGTCATAGCATGATATTTAAGATATACAGTAACACATACATTTTTTGCTCTTTTTAATTTTAGAAATCTACAAGACAGAGATGCATTTTCAAAGTCAGATCCAATTTGTGTTCTATCTAACAAAGATGTTCGTACAAATACTTGGTATGAGGTAAGTTAAAGTTATAAAACAAACATGTTCATACAAATACTTGGTATGAGGTAAGTTAAAGTTATAAAACAAACATGTTCATACAAATACTTGGTATGAGGTAAGTTAAAGTATCAGCTGCACATGCCAGTAAACAGTTCGAAGGTAAAATTGAAGGAGAATAAGAAGGGGTTAATGACATGTACAAAATGTATGTTTAAAGGCATTCAATTGATTTTAATATTCAACAAATGGCAGTAGGTTACACACACATTATTATGAACAATTGAAGCTGACTAAAACATTCAGCTGATTTTTAGAGAGTCATCTCCCTGTAGTGGTAAGTACCACCTTAATTACCATGTAATTTTCTGTATTTTTAACAATTAAAATTTAGCTCCTGTAATTAAATGTGCTAAACTTAAGTTAATTAGTTTGAAAGGAGCAACAACAATAAATTTAATAATAGAATAAATCATAACTGGATATGGCATAAATGTATCTTTCTGACAGTCCACCAAAGTTCAGATAAAGTGAATGTAAGCAATTTAAGATGTACTTCAACACCCCATTCTACTTGATCTTATGTTTGGATTCTTTGAACTTTACATATGCATGCCAATTTAACATTTGGGGATCATTGTCCTTGTCTAGTTTTTTTTTAACAATTTACAATTAACAGTATACATTGTAATTTGTTTCAGTTTGGAAGAACAGAAATGATTAAAGACAGCTTAAATCCAGATTTTGTCAAGAAATTTATGATGAATTTCATGTTTGAAGAATCACAGAAATTGAAATTTGAAATGTAAGTAAACTTTTATACAGGTGAAACATGAGAAAGTATTGTCAGTGTTTGACATTGACCGATGTCTGATTACAAATTATAATTTGTATATGAATACCAGGGGCGGATCCAGCCATTTTAAAAAGGGGGGTTCCCAACCCAGGATAAAGGGGGGTCCAACCACATGTCCCCATTCAAATGCATTGATCGTCAAAAAAAAGGGGGGGTCCATTCTTGTCAACTTACTTTGTAGTACCAACATAAACGATTAATTATTGTTTAATTTTTATGCCCCATCTACGATAGTAGAGGGGCATTATGTTTTCTGGTCTATGCGTCCATCCGTCCGTCTGTTCATCCGTCTGTCCCGCTTCAGGTTAAAGTTTTTGGTCAAGTTAGTTTATGATGAAGCTGAAGTCCAATCAACTTGAAACTTAGTACACTTGTTGCTTACATGTATGATATGATCTTTCTTATTTTAAAGTCAAATTAAACTTTTGACCCCAATTTCAAGGTCCCCAGAACATAGAAAATGAAAATAGGAGTTTCAGGTTAAAGTTTTTGGTCAAGGTAGTTTTTGATGAAGTTGAAGTCCAATCAACTTGAAACTTAGTACACATGTTCCCTATGATATGATCTTTCTAATTTTAATGCTAAATTAGATTATTTACCCAATTTCACGGTCCATTGAACATGGAAAATGATAGTGGGAGTGGGGCATCCGTGTACTTTGGACACATTCTTGTTTTCTCAATCTAGATATCAATGAAATACATCTGCCAGTTGCCTTTTAGCACAGATTAATTATGAATATTAAAACAAAAGACAAGCACCTATCAAAAAGAATAGACATACAGTTTGTGTTGATAGCTACATGTATTATTAACAGTGATATCATATTCTATTTTCAGTATTATTCAAATTTGTTTTGGTCCAATTGTAAATATTTTGTTTTAATAATTGCATTCTCTGTTACAGTTATGATGTTGATTCCCCAAGCTCTAGACTTGAAGCTCAGGTGAGTAAAAAACAACCTAAACCTAAATTTAAAATAACTTTAGTACAGCATTTGATTAATACCTTGATCTAGATGTTTTCTGTAATAAAGGCAGAATGTGCCACCTTTTGTTGCAGAGTTGATCAGAGTGCACGTTGTCATTAATATTCATTTACAGAGATATCTTTATAAGAAAGGGAGGGATCCTTTTGTGCCAACAATGCGTCCTTTTGTGCCACAACTTTTTATCTCCAATGCTACGTTTGCGCCACCTGTTTTAAAATTACATGGTATCATTTGCACCATAAATAAAACATACGAATGCGCCAATTAGAAGATAATATGACTTCCCTTCTCCTTTATTCGGACTTGGAACAAGCATTTTACACGGAAAATGTTGCTGCATGGGTACTTCCCAATGTAATGTATGAAGTTGGTTGTAACTTCAATTTATTGTAAAAAAAACCCAAAAAAACATTGAAGGATGAAATGCATAAAACAGTTTATAATAATTCCTGTGGAATGCCTGCTCCATTGCTGGTACGTCTTGCGGTAGATAGAGTTTCAGCCCATACGGATGGTGGGTACAAAGCACTGTGTCATCAACATATATATATGTGGCTCAAACATTATCAGCAAAAGCTTCTATTTTCTTCTCTTTTGGCCTAACTTGTATTAAATATTCAGTAAATCAATAAGTTTTCTGCACTCTCTGTACATGGACTGTCTAATGCATTTGACGCAACGTAAGTTATTGCTACTACCACGAAAAATGATACAAAAATAAGAATGAATATTAATCAATAATATTTATGATAGATATATGTACAGGTAAATTGGCGCAAATGAGTTCCGAATATTGGCGCAATTGAGACATTTGGAAAACATAATTTGGCGCAAATGATACCCCTGAAAAATAGTAATTGGTGCAAAAGGACTGCTGCCATAATAAAGAGGAGAACAAACAACTTTTATTAAAAACAAAATAAAAATGAAATTTTTGTGTAATTATACCTCTTTGAATAGATACATAATATGTAAATGTAATTACAAAATGATGTACCAGTACTTCCTTTCATGTTTCCTGACAGTACATATGTACTAGGTAGATCAAAACTAGTTAAATTTGGTTGTTAAATGAGGTTGCATTGACTGTTAGTAAGCCAATTTATGCGAGTCAAACAAATTTTAAACAACTATTAATATATATTGTATTAATTTTTTTCATTACTAATTTTCTGACAGGATCTAAAATGTGACGTGCTGTATGATATAAAATAAAATTTTCTTTAAAACTTATTAATATGTATTTTAGGACTTTTTAGGAAGACTTGAGTGCACGCTAGGGGAAATTGTGGGGCTTGGTGGAAAGATTGAAAAAAAGTTGGAGTAAGTTGATATTTTATAAGAATTCAGCTCATCACTTTGCATGTATTTGTGTCTGGAATACATTTTATAGTAGTTTATAAAAAACAGGGAAAAGGAAGATATAAATTTTTTAAAGGTGACGACATGAGAATTTTTTACTAAAAGGGATAATTCGTTATTTTTCACTTTTCATCTTATTATGTTCTTAATACCATAAAAAACATATTCACCAAGTTTTATTTTGATATGAAAAGTAATAAAGAAGAAAATTGGGAATTAATAATTTTATTTCTTCAAACTTCCTGACTTATGTGACATAGTTTAAGTCTTGCTGCATGTCGGGAGTGAAATTAATCTCATTTAAGTCTTGTTCGTTAACCATCTAATAACGCTATTTAAAGCGCATCGACGACTTTTGGTGTAGCTATTAACCAACGAAAAGTAAGTGATAGCCATGCAACTTTTAAATTAGAGTGTAGGATTTATGTGTGGATTATTTTTATACGAATTTTAGTAATTAAAGTAAATAATACAATAAAACATTTTTATCATTTTTTCTACAAATACTTTAAACAAACATATAACTGACATGATCGATAGTGTATTAAAAAATACATGTTTGTATTCTAAACTTTTTGCTTCATTCCAGCAAACATTTTCACTTGTTTGTACTGTGGAAATAAAATGTGTATTAATTTGTGACACTTAGTGAATGTTGAATGCGTAGTTAAACTCAAGGTAATTAAAAGATTAGCATTATGTAATTCTAATCTTTTGATCATCATTCAGTGACATCTACTTCACTATTTGAAAAAAAGATGTTTTAAAAAATTGACAGGAAATTTAAGGATCTTCTTGGAATGGAATCGAAAAAATTACGAATAGGTATTCTTTTCAAGTGTGAAAAACATCAACCAAATTTATTCATAATCGGGAACGTCCTTATTAAAATAGTCTTCGTCTCACAACGTATTTTTCTTTAGCTATTTGACCAACGATGTTTAAAAACAGAAGACAACGAATTTAATGTCATCTTTCCCTATTTTTGAATGTAATTATAAGTCTGTTCAACTGGCAAGAATACCCCTAAAGCGGACAAGCAGTTTATTCTTTAAATTGCTGTCATTGAATATCAAGAAAGAAAATAAATCCCGAAATTGATTTAAAACTTTAATACTCAATACATTTCCTAGAAAATATTCACATCCCTTGGGGATTATTAGTGTACGTCCAGTTGCATATATATTACATGAATGTCGGAACATTTGTGATGATGACGAATTTCTTCCTTTATTCGAGAACAATCTAATTGATATATAAATCTGTGATTTTACTATGTTCATAACTTTGATGGACCAAAGCAAGTTATATATCGACCTGTAATTAAATCAAATTGGTTCTCTTCTTCTTATTCTTTTGGTATACAATAGTCTATTGGCAAAGTTAACCAAAGTACCCAGAAAAAACACAGAACTGAGGCAGGAAACTGACAAATTAACCATATAAAATGTATTACGTGAAAATTGAACTTTTATTGTGGGACTGCCCATTGAACAGAGGCCTGATGTCATCGAATTCGTTGATTACATACTGTTGGCATACGTGGACTAGTCTATTTACAAAACTTTTACCCCAATTTACACAAAATGTATGTTTCTTTCTTATGTTCAATGTATATATCTAAAATTGCGTTATAGTTCCGTAACTTTCTATCCAGGCGTATAAACTAATCGTCGACAAGTGCGTACATTTTTTAAAATCAATATTTCTGGTATGTTCCAATCTGTCCTTTACTATTGACAACAAGTATATATTACATTTTCCCAAATTAACCCTTGGAAAAAATATGTAAATAGATTTTTATTTCTTCAAATCTTTTTTTTTGGGTATTATTTATATTTTTATAAATAATATTGTTTACACCAGAAATGTAATTTATAAACAAGCGTATGAGTTAAGTAATGACTAGTATATTATATCACTTTCGGACACGCAAGACAGAGATGTATATTATACACCTGATACATGTAGTTCAAAATGGATAGTTATAAGTTATCGGCCGTGTACACTGATCAATACCTACAGAAGTGAAACGATGCATGAACTTGCAAGCCCGACAGGAAATCGCTTGAATACCTGGACGTGTCACCTCACACCCCTCACAATACCTTTGGGAGTTATACCTTTAGCCATGCTGGTGATCAGATGAGGGAAGATCAGAATTTATTTGAATAAAGTTTATTACTTCAAAGAATTATGAACGAATTAGATTTTCGAAAACAATTTTCACGGAACACTTATTTATGATTTCAACTTTGACTTTTTCACTAATTCCAATATCAACAGTTTAAAAATAACAGACCATGATAATTTGAAAAAATAAGAATATTTTCCATATCAAGTTAGTTAGTCGGATAAAACAACCGTACGATTGACAAGATATCGACACGCAATTACGACTACATCGGTTACTGTAGTTTTGTTTCTTTGTGGTTTTATAGACATATCGTTGTTATTAATCGGGAAAGAAGACAAAATGGCCGAACGCAGAAAATTGATACTCTAAATTTAAAATAGATGGTGATCTCTTATCTAGCGGAATAAAACTTTAATATCTATGAATTTGAGCATTTTTAAACAGAATGAACATAATATCAATTTTTGTTTTTTTTGCGAAGTTTTCCTTTAATGAAAAGACTTGGACTTCTTTGAAATTTTAAACCTTAGTCTAGTTTTCCTCATCAGTCAAAATATAAAAACACAGACTTGAAGATTCATTTTAACTGAAAATTTTATAGTACAAAGGGCTTTGTTTTGACAACTGCACAGTTTACAGTTCATTATAAGAATAAGGTGATGTGGTATGATTGTCAATGAAACAACTATTCACCAAAGTTTAAATGAAGTGAATGTAAGAAATAAAAGGCCTTCAACACTGAGAAACATATTTTGTTGTTCAATTTTCTACAAAAATCTTAGAGCGTAATCCTTTTTAGTTGCATCATGTGTCTCAACTTCTTATTTCAGAGGTATTAAAGGATTGGGACAAATTACAGGTAAGATATGAACATAATTGGATAGGTCTGTGTTGAAGGAGATGTATTAAACAGCTTTAAGGTGGCTCGGGACTATTCGACTGCGCATAACATCACGCATGAATTACAAAAGTATTTGTCGTAAATTTGATATAATTTTTTTAAATATTTTGATTGATTAGAAATGTTAAATCATTGTAGTTATGTGACTTATAGAATATTTTCGTTATTATCCGTGTCAAAATGACATTTCACCCATTTTCACCATTTTCCCGCCAAAATTTGGGGTTTAAGGCAAAATATTTTTTTTCCCTTATTGGTGACCTATGTTTTTTATTGGCTCATTTTTTGAAGCTATATTCCAGCTTTTCATATTACAGTTTTGAACCAATTGTCATAGAATTTTTTTTTTAATATTCCGATAAAAATATGTCAAGACCTCTATTTTGCCTATCATTTCATTGAAAAATGGTCCCTTTTACA
Source organism: Mytilus edulis (assembly GCF_963676685.1). NCBI lineage: Eukaryota > Metazoa > Mollusca > Bivalvia > Mytilida > Mytilidae > Mytilus > Mytilus edulis. Next base: position 11,072,871 of record NC_092344.1, read on the forward strand.
TACCTGTTTAAAAGTAAAATTTTGAGCTTAAATGGTCCGTGACCCCCTATTTTTTTTCGACCAATTTGATTCATTTTCATTAAAGAATAAAATAACCAAAAAGATTCTGATAGAAACTTCGAATAGGCCCGAGCCACCTTAACAATGCTTTTATGGTTGGGTTGTTGTCACTTTGACACATTCCCCATTTGCTTTCTCAATTTTATTTTAAACATTCATGTGATAAGGAATAACAAATGATTGTTACTAAGTAGTTTAGAATATATTTGAAGCATAGCTTGAATTATCAACAGAAGTAGAATTTTTTCTAAACTTAATTGTTGAAAAGAACGATTGATTATTTGTTGCTTAAGGAAGTACACCACTAATTCATGGTCCCATTGCTTTCTATTTTAAATTCCTCCATTTCAAGCAGGCACACCTCTTTTGTTTTAAGTTCAAATAAAGTGGCAATCCTTGCATGTCAAAGCAACACTTTATAAACTGGTTAAAAATTGCATGTACAGTGAGATTTTGGAATTCTTATATGAGTATATACCATTTGCATAGATTGTAAAAGAAAAACAATAAAACTAGAAAAAAAAACAGGATTATTGGACCAAAAGCTATTTTGTACTAAGTCATAATATACATGTTTTATTGATTACAATCACAAAAAATGCAAAATGAGAACTTGGAGTCAAGTCTTAACTGCATGCATGTTGCATGACCATAAAAGGCTAAAATACCTTAGTATAGCCAATTTAAGAGCTGAAATTTCCCATTAACAGAATTGTTCACCACAAAAATGATTGAACATGAATACTAACATCAAATTTGACTTATTTTCATTGGAATAGGTACAACTTCTAAAAATTGGATTTCTGATGATTCCTTGTAATAGGAAGTACACCATAATTCATGGTCCCATTGCTTTCTATGTTAAATTCCTCCATTTCAAGCAGGCACACCTCTTTTGTTTTAAGTTCAAATAAAGTGTCAATCATTGCATGTCAAAGCAACACTTTATGGTGTCTTGTACTGAAAAAAATCAACATTCCTTTAATGGCACAGCTGGTTCCTGGAACTTCAGATGTACCAAAACAGGTACTTCAGATCTGACAAACACAAAATGTACACTCTTTATAAAATTTGGTGCATTTTTTTTTATATTCAAAATTATAAGTCCAAAAGGGTTATACAATGATCACCAGTCCTTAGCTTTCATTTCATACCAAAAATACCTAAATATTCTACATATTTTGAAAGTTACACTCATGCGTAGGAACTATTTTGTGCTAAATATGTACGGTACTACTTTCTGGTATGTGCTTTATGGCCGGGCCCTTATTTGTGGTGTTACACCTTAAAATGTCCAGTCTCAAATATGTCATGTATTTGCAGAATGTCAACAAGTATATATAGCAGTATATATCATTTACTAAAATGGACAAGTTTTGTTCACACTTTTGACTGAACTGGAAAATTAGAAAGTGTGTAACTTCAGTAAAGTCAAGTTTTATAGTCTGGACAATGTGAATTTAGGCTTTTACTCTTAAAGATTACACAAATAAGAAAGAGGTCTTCAGGACTAATTGAAATCCAAACACTTACCAAATTCCTAACAGGATTTTTGTAGTTAATCCTGACAATTTCATAAGAGCCCATTCATTTCACAACCTGTGAATGTATCATAACATAGTTTCAGCATTGTACAGTCTACTCTATAATTTGTTCAAGCACTCAATTTGAAAATCCCTCTGTAATCACACATGATTAATTAGCTGTGCACTTTATTTCTACTTTCAGTTAGAGCAGAAGAGGTCAGCTCCTGCAAGGTTAGCTATTTTGAGGCTATCTGATCTATCATAATAAAAAAACAAAGGATATGGGGTATTCATCCATGACACAAAATAAGAAGGGGGGAGTATAAAAAGAACTTTGAGTTTTACAAATTTGACAGAAATTATGAATCTTTCATATAAAATAAAATAAAAATAATTCACTTGCACCTTCTGTTCATAAATTTATAATATCTCCAAAATGTACAGAGTTTGTATAGTGGTCTTATTTGTTATTATACTTACTGTATTTACTACATACCGAGGTTTACTCCTTCAGTTTTTATATTCAAATCAATGTTCAGATTTATTTAAAAAAAATTCTTCTAGTTTTGAAGTCATTTAAACACAAAAATGGGATTGAGAAGATTTTAATGTGGAAGATATATTGAATATTTTGTTTTGTTATTGATAGGAGTCAGCAACATTACATTTTAATGCTACTAAATTGGACAAGAAAGATTTTCTGGGCAAGTCTGATCCCTTCCTGATTTTTTACAAGGCAAATGAAGATACCAGGTAAAACATAATTGATACATCCCACCTGTATGTCATGAACTGTCATGGATTATATCTATTAACGTTGACTCCTTTCTGCAAGATTATACTTAAAATATATTACATTGATATCAAGAAAAAAATGGGCACAAAAAAGAAATCAATTCCCCCTCCCCAAAATAACCGTACCAGATTAAAGATATCGCAGAATGACACTGGTAACACATGACAGTTTCATAGTGTAATTGATAAATTTATCGGATAAATATCTCCATTTAAACAAAGACAGTTTTGTTGATTGTGTTGATTGAATAATTTGTCACTTGAACAGGAACTCTCAGACTGGCTTGTATCATATTGGTAAACAAATATGACTTGATATTTTTTTTTTTTAAAACATAACAATTATTAAATCAATTTCAAACAAAATTACAAGTGATGAGTGACAAGGCTTTTGACTTACACCTAGGTAAACACAGACAAGGTTTATGACTAACACCTAGATAAACACTGACAAGTATTTTGACTAACACATATAAGCAATGACAAGGCTTTTGATTTACACCTTGATAAATACTGACAAGGCTTCTTATTTACACCTGAATAAACATGGACAAGACTTCTGACTAACTACTATTTAAATGCTGACAAGGCTTCTGATTAACACATCAATACACACTGACTAAGGCTACTGACTTACACCTATTAAACACTGACAAGGCTACCGACATATACCTAAAAAAAAAACTGACAAGGCTTTTGTCTACCACTGAGATAAGCACTTGACAAGACTTCTGACTTACACCTGAGTAAATACTGACGAGGCTTCTGACCAACATCTATATAAACACTGACAAGGCTTCTAACTTAACACCTAGATAAACACCCAACAAGGCTTCAGATTTAAACCCAGATAAACACTGACAAGACTTCTGACTAAAACCAAGATAAACACTGACAAGACTTCTGACTAAAACCAAGATAAACACTGACAAGACTTCTGACTAAAACCAAGATAAACACTGACAAGGCTTCTGACTAAAACCAAGATAAACACCCAACAAGGCTTCAGATTTAAACCCAGATATACACTGACAAGACTTCTGACTAAAACCAAGATAAACACTGACAAGACTTCTGACTAAAACCAAGATAAACACTGACAAGGCTTCTGACTAAAACCAAGATAAACACCCAACAAGGCTTCAGATTTAAACCCAGATATACACTGACAAGACTTCTGACTAAAACCAAGATAAACACTGACAAGACTTCTGACTAAAACCAAGATAAACACCCAACAAGGCTTCAGATTTAAACCCAGATATACACTGACAAGACTTCTGACTAAAACCCAGATATACACTGACAAGACTTCTGACTAAAACCAAGATAAACACCCAACAAGGCTTCAGATTTAAACCCAGATAAACACTGACAAGACTTCTGACTAAAACCAAGATAAACACTGACAAGGCTTCTGACTAAAACCAAGATAAACACCCAACAAGGCTTCAGATTTAAACCCAGATATACACTGACAAGACTTCTGACTAAAACCCAGATATACACTGACAAGACTTCTGACTAAAACCCAGATATACACTGACAAGACTTCTGACTAAAACCAAGATAAACACTGACAAGGCTTCTGAATAACACATCGATACACACTGACAAGGCTACTGACTTACACCTATTAAACACTAACAAGGCTACCGACTTATACCTAAAAAAACCACTGACAAGGCTTTTGTCTACCACTGAGATAAGCACTTGACAAGACTTCTGACTTACACCCGAGTAAATACTGACAAGGCTTCTGACCAACATCTAGATAAACACTGACAATGATTCTAACTTAACACCTAGATAAACACTGACAAGGCTTCAGATTTAAACCTAGATAAACACTGACAAGGCTTCTGACTAACCTTACAACTACCGTAGATAAACACTGACAAGGCTTCTGACTAACCTTACACCTAGATAAACACTGGCAAGTTTCTGACTTCAATAAACAATGAGAAGGCTTCTGATAAACACCTTGATGAACACTAACAAGGCTTCTGACCAACACCTAGATAAACACTGATATGGCTAACGACTAACATCTAGATAAATACTGACATGGCTAACAACTAGCACCTAGATAAACATGGACGGCTTCTGACGTACACCTAATATAAGGCTTCTGACTTGCACATAGATAAAAACTGACCAGGCTTCTCTGACTGATATGCAGATAAATACTGAAAAGGGTTTTGACTCACACCTAGATAAACACTGACAATGCTTCTGACTAACACCTAGATAAAGACTGACAAGGCTTTTGACTAACACCTAGATAAACACTGACAAGGCTTCTGACTTGCACCTAGATAAATACTGACAAGGATTCTTGCTAGCACTCATTTAAACACTGACAAGGCTTCTGTCTTACACCTAAATAAACACTGACAAGGCTTCCAACCCACACCTAGATAAACACTGACAAGACTTCCAACCCACACCAAGATAGACACTGACAAGGCTTATGACTTACACCCAGATAATCACTGAAAACGCTCCAGACTTACAACTAGACAAACACTGATAAGGCTTCTGACTAACAACTAGATAAACTATGACAGGGTTTCTCTGCCACAGCTTCTGGCTAACACATAGATAACACTGACAAAGCTTCTGATTTTTACACCTTGATATACACTGACTAGGCTTCTAACTTACACATATTTAAATACTGACAAGGCTTCTGCAATAATCTAGATAAACACTGATATGTCAGCTAATTACACCTAGAAAACACTGACAAGATTTTTGACTAATACCAACGTAAACACTAACAAGGCTTTTCTGACTTACATCTAATAAACACTGACAATGCATCTGAGTTACAAGGTACAAATACCTTATAAACACAGACAAGGCTTCTGACTTACACCTAAATAAACACTGACGTCTTTTCTGACAGACACCTAGATAAACGCTGACAGGGCTTCACTGACTTTCAATTGTTTTGTATTTTCAGCTTGTCAATTCATAGTAAATATATATATTCAAACTTTAAGTTTCTGTACTAATTTAACTTTGCCCATTTATAGGTTTACCAAGCTAATATTTCAATACAAGTTAACATTTCTTTCTATGTGCATTTTGTTAACATTGTAGCTATTTCTCATATGTGAACAGTCCTTATATATTGCTGGCTATTGTCTTATAAGTCTGAATGATTCACTTTTCTCAAGGCTGTATTTTTTTTAATAACAAGTATAAGCGTACATTTATTTATTGTTCTTAAGATTTGAATGACACTTTAAGTATTTCATTAATTGCTGATGCTTTCATAAGCTTTGATTTTGTATGTTGTTTTCTATTTCAATTTCAGAACAGGGTAACAATTTCATTATAATCCTAGCACTGTGTCACTTTACTGCAATCTTTCAAAATCCATTTGCATCTTCATATATTAAGATTTTTAATGGATTATTAATGAGTAAAAACTTTCACTTGACAGATGTACTGGCATTCAATATTTCCATCAGACATATATAGTAAATTATGTCTATGCTAGCAATTTGTACAAGTAGATAATAACTGTGCTATCTACACAATGTGCATAACACATACAATACAGATTCTTGTAGTCTTGACTAGTATTTCTAGAATAGCACATCTCATATACACTCCATACCAAATATAAATATAAGATTAGATAAAAGCAAAAAACTCATTTCTGATGCCTGTGTAATACATATGCATTGAAATCTGGTAAATTACCAACAATTGATTAAAACTGCATTATCAATGAAATTTAAATTTTTGACATTTATATCTAAAGTTTACATTTAATATCATGAAAGACGCGATAGAAATTATTGCATGCATTTATTGAGGATGATGAACAATAGACAAAAATCTGATATATATTATTAAAATTTCAGGAAATGCAGCATACATAATGCTTTCAAGTTTTAAAACGCAATTTTTTTTTCCATTTCATATCCTGTAGCAATTTATGAAATAATTAAAACATTACAAACTCACTGTTTTGATGTCAGATTTATAATTCCATTTAGTAGTGAAAAAACAGGATTAACTGGAGAATGTTTAATGGACAAAAATAGCTAAAAACTAGTCTTACTTTCTTGCTTAATCCTCTTCATGTTATTGAACATATAAGACATCAACCAGTCTTATGTCTTATATATTACTATTGACTGTTTTGCCAAGCTATATGTTAAACATGGGTTATATGAAATTTTGATTTATTGCAGTTGGACAGCTGTGCATAAGACAGAAGTGATCAAGAATACTCTCAATCCAACATGGCGACCTTTTTCAATACCACTGCGGACATTATGTAATGGAGATTATGACAGGTAAATATTTCAGAACTATTTTATTTATTTTTATTTAATTATTTTATTATTCATATGAGTTAAAGAAGGATAGTACTAAGATTTGGACTTAATTGTTTATTATGACATGTTTATGAAAAACAGGTAAACAATAATTTTTTTTCTATATTATATTTTTGGAAATATATTTTTTTTGTGAAAAAAAAATTGTTCACCACAGATATTTTATAAATAATACACTCATAACTCTTTTAACATAGCTGAAAGAAATATTTTTTGAATATTTGTATTTAAATGAATCAAAGAAAAATATTAATTTTATAATGAAATGTGGCATGATTGCCAATGAGACAACTCTACTAGAGACCAAGTGACGTAGAACTTGGTTCACTGCATTTTTGCATCAAGTTCTGTTTTATCATGAAAGTTTGCTTCATTGGCTATTAGATTAGTGAAAATGATATAGGCTCTTACTTCACTGATTATTTATACTGTGAATACATAGTGCATTAAGATTTAGATGTTTTCAAATATTTGTTAAAAGGTTTATTCTTTTTCAATCAAATATTGCTATGCAAGTTCAACTTTTTAAGATGGGAATGAAAAATAGATTAAAAAAGACCTATTCTATCCATACTAACAGGTTACAATGAAAAAGTAATATGTATTTTTAGATCTATCAAAGTAGAATGTTATGACTGGGACAGTGATGGGAGGTAAGATATTGTTTTATTATGTAGTCATTCAAATGGTCACATGGTCATTTTACATTGCTCATTTTCCTTTATTATATCACCCTTTTAATTACTGTATTTATTTCAAATTTTAGATTTTAACTGAGTTGAACACTAGATAATTAGCTCAAAAAAAGAAAGACTTTCAAATTATAGCTATTTATCAGAGGTTTATCTATTAAAATAAAAGGAATGAGTTTTATCAACCCATAGATTGTAAACAAAAGTTTCACTTTGTAATTTATAAAAAATATAAATATATGGACATATAACATCAGTTTCATTCATTCCTTTTCAACCATGGATAACATGATTATATATTTTTCAGCAGCCATGATTTGATAGGAATATTCACAACAAATATGAACATGTTAAAGAAAGGACAATGTCCAGATAATGATTATGATGTAAGTAAATAGGATTTTTACACGACTACTAGTTTTACTTATAGACTACCAATATACTGTGGATTCATTTATTTTCGTGGGTTCCAGTTTTCGTGGATTGCAGAAACCTTGCATATTCGTGGATGTGTGATTTCTTGGTTCTGCAAAAGTCTGGATACAACTTTATAGAAAGGAGTGGGTCCGGTTCCGATTTTGGCCTCAAATTTCAGGTTTATCTGACGAAAGATTTTGGACACTTTTTAAACACTTAAGTGTCTATTTCAGTTGATTTAATTAGTTTATGTGAAATATTTTAACTGATTTAGTCACTAAAACAATTTTGTAAAACTGCTATATTTTGGGGCCTAAAAGGGGTCTTACTGGACCTTCATTGTATTTCGTTGAAAATTTAAATTTGTGGTTCTCCTGTACCCATGAAATACACAAAAATTGGTATCCAACCAATATTAATGAATCCACAGTAACATGCTTGTTTATTTTTTTTTCTTTACAACATCTGAATGATATTAATAGAGAATATCATATGGCTTTTTCAATATCGCATCCGTATCAACCCGAGACACCAATATAATCCCAAGAGCTTTGCTCGAGGGATTATATTGGTTGAGGGTTGATACGGTGTGTGATATTGAAAAAGCCATATCATATACACTTTATTATATACATATATCTCAAGTAGATGTTTTTTATGTGACATGACGTCATACAGATAAGGAGGATTGAAATGACGTCATACAGATTATAGGTTTGACATGACGTCATACAGATTATAGGTTTGACATGACGTCATACAGATTATAGGTTTGACATGACGTCATACAGATTATAGGTTTGACATGACGTCATACAGATTAGGGTTTTGATAAAGCCTTTGCAACAGTGACTGCAATCGATGACGTGACATCATACAGATTAAAGGTGTGATAAAGCTTTTGCAACCGTGCTGATATAGATATCATCATGGGTGGCTGATACAGCACGCTTGCCATTGATTGTATTACACATACAATTTATCTGTATTTACTACTAAGTATATAATAAAGCTTTTTATATAATTGGAAGTTTTATGATAATGATGTCTATGAAGCTTATATTTTGAAACTTATGGCCTTTCCATAAAGTTTATTTAAGAATATCTAGAAAAAGTTTTATGATATTTTTATGCCCTCACCATAGCAGAGGAGGCATTAAGTTTTACCCTTGTCAGTCTACATCCCAACATTTGTTTGCTTTCTGTAACTTTATTTTGCATCAACCAAATTTTATGAAACTTAACAACAATGCTTATTACCACTTAACACAGATCAAGTTTGATTTTTGGTGGCATAGCTTTTACCATTTTAGAGTCATGCCCCTTTACAAATGAAAAAATTCAGAATTTTTCATTTCCGTTCTCTTACTTTAGTTTGCATCAACTTAATGTTATGAAACATATACACTATGCTTATTACCACTAAACTGAGTCAGATTACAAACAAATTTGAATAGCATTACTTTAACAGTTCTTGAGTTATGTCCCTATATAGCGTTATATGCAAGCCGTATTGAATTTATTGTCAGTCGTATAATACATAATTTAACATATGCTGTTATATTTCTCCACTTTTGGTCATTTAAGTAACATGGTATATATACCATCATAAACACAGATGTTTGTTCACACTATTTTTCACATATCTGCAGACAACTTGAAAAAGTGAAAATGATTACTTTTACATCATATTAAACATTTTATAGACTTATTCAGAGCATTTGATATTATTTATCATCAAAATGTTTTTCAAATTATACTGCTTTCTATAAATTATAATCTTTGTTATTTCAGTGTATTAATCCCAAGAAAAAGGCTAAGAAAAGGGGATATAAGAATTCAGGACAGGTATAATAAATTAATCATATACAAATAATTTCTGTTGATTTATTGTTCTTTGTGGTATATTGATTTTGTATTTATTTTATGGGCAATACTTTAAAAAAAATTGATATGTTAAAAAAAGAACACATTTTCAATAGGCTTGTATACAGACTTTGACAAAACCACAAAATCACATATCCAGGAAAAATACAATTTTTCATCATCCATGAAAATTGGTATTAATGTAAAATAAATGAATCTAGAGGCTAAGAAATGGTTTACTCAGCATTTCCATTTAGTGTTGGCCAATTCATGTCAAATTCAATGAAGCTACTTGATATTTAAAGTTGGTCTGTTGTAATAAAAAAATGAGTAGAAGATTTTTTTTTTTTTTTTTTTTTGTTGTTGAATTGCTGTCTTATTTACATGTTTTTTTCATAATAATTAACTGTGTTAAAATCTAAAGTTTTTTTTATTTTTCAATATCAGTGAAGTTGATTATTTTTATATCTCTTTTAGGTACATTTACTCACTTGCAAGATAGAACAAAATCCCACATTCCTTGATTATGTGAAAGGAGGGTAGGTTTTTAAAGAGACTATATTCAATAATCATTACTTAATAGATATCTGTATGTTTCAAATATTGAAATAAGAAGGTATTTATTGATTGCCAATGAGACAATTCTACAGCAAAGACCAAATGAAATTGATATTAACAACTATAGGTCACCGTAAGGCCTTCAACAATGAGCAAAACCCATACAATATAGTCAGCTATAAAAGGTCCAAAAAATGGAAAATGTAAAACAATTCAAACAGGAAAACTAATGACCTGATTTATGTACAAAATAATGAATGACATACCAAATACATTGGTTAGATTGTATTCTACTTGGGAAGGCCAAGAATCAAAATTGCAATAAAAGTTTACACGTGAACAAGTTAGCATTTTGGGAAGGGATCTTCAGTGAAAATTGGAATAAATATAACCAAATAACAACCATGTGTAACCAAGAAAGCACATGAAGTAATCTGTCCAATTGTTATTTGTTTCCTGGTTTAAATTGTTAAAGAAATATATGTATGAAAGAATTTAATATGTTATTTACTTCTGTTTGTATTATGGTAATATATATATATTTTTCTTTCTAGAACATCATTAAATTTCACAGTTGCAATAGACTTCACAGCATCCAATGGTAACCCATCACAGTCCACTTCACTACATTATCTTAACCCGTATCAACCAAATCAATACTCAGCAGCCATTCAGGCTGTAGGGGAGATAATTCAGGATTATGACAGGTAAATACATTACATTATCTCAATCCATATCAACCAAATCAATACAGGATTATGACAGGTAAATACATTACATTATCTCAATCCATATCAACCAAATCAATACTCAGCAGCCATTCAGGCTGTAGGGGAGATAATTCAGGATTATGACAGGTAAATTCATTACATTATCTGAATCAATTTCAACCAAATCAATACTCAGCAGCCATCCAGGCTGTAGGGGAGATAATTCAGGATTATGACAGATAAATATGTTACATTATCTCAATCTCTATCAACCAAATCAATACTCGGCAGCCATTTAGGCAGTAGGGGAGATAATTCAGGATTATGACAGATAAATACATTACATTATCTCTTTCTCTTTCAACCAAATCAATACTCAGCAGCCATTTAGGCAGTAGGGGAGATAATTCAGGATTACGACAGGTAAATACATAACATTATCTCAATCTATATCAACCAAATCAATACTCAGCAGTCATCAGGCAGTATGGGAGATAATTCAGGATTACGACTGGTAAATACATTCATTATCCCAATCCATATCAATCAAATCAATGCTTGGCAGCCATTCAGGCTGTAAGGGAGATAATTCAGGATTATGACAGGTAAATACATTCATTATCTCAATCCATATCAATCAGATAATTCAGGATTATGGCGTTAGAATATTTGTTTGAATTTTACAGGTTTTGTTATTGACAGCTTGTATGTGCTGCAAAAAAATGATGCTTTTTTTAACACATTTCATCCCTCTAAGAAAACCTTATTTTTCAAACAAAGGAAGTTCAAATTAAACTTGTGCACTCAGATATTAAAGATGTCATTGTTTCTAGTTGTTTTTTTGCCAAAAGATTCTTAGATTGCAAGCAGACTATCTGTATGATATAAAAAAAATCAAGTACATGTACTAAACTTTATAAGAAAAAATGTAAAATATTATTATATCATGTCCAAGCAGAAGAAATGTAATAACTCTAAATAAATTATAAATATATTTATATTTTCAGTGATAAGCAGTTTCCTGTGCTGGGATTTGGTGCAAAACTCCCTGACGGATCAGTATCACATGAGTTTCCATTGGTTAGTTAGTTAATTTATTTTTTTATTTTGAATACAAAGATACCAGTAAATAATAGTGATTCCTTCTGAATGTTGTAAGATCTGATCTTTTAAAAAAACCCCATCAAACAATCTGAAGTGAATTGAATGCCTGTTGTACTATGTAGATACAGTAGAATGTAAACATTAAAAAAAAATAAGATTGTGTATGATTGGCAATAAGACAGCTCTCCATCAGAGAGCAAATAACAAAAACAAAACAACAGTTATAGGTTACTGTATGGCTAAAAATGAGAAAAACCAATATCCTATAGTCAGCTATAAAAGTCCCTGAAATGATAAATATAAAATAATTCAAATGATAAAACTTATGGCCCAATCTCAAATTATGTAAAATCAATGAATGTAACACAAATATGATATGCAGCAAATGCAACAAACAACAACCACTAAATTACTGGTAGTAGGATTTTCTTATTCATTTTTGAATTTATTTTTTCAGACCTTTAACCCCCAGAACCCTTACTGTGCTGGACTTCAGGGAATACTATCAGCTTACTACAATGCTCTACAAAAAGTGCAATTATATGGACCAACTAATTTTTCACCAGTCATTAATCATGTAGCTAGGTAGGTTAGAATCATCTGGTAATGATATTCATGTAGGAGGCACATTATATAAATGAAATATTGCAATTTCAATTTGTGGCATAAGTTTCAGATAAACCCTCTGAAATGTGGCTTGAAGAAGATGTGGAGTAAACATTTTAGAGATAATAAAAGTGGTCAAAAACAATAGCAAATCTTTGTTCTTGCACTGCTTGTCTCATTTAAGAAGTTTTTTTTAATATTTTAAATCTAGACAAACACTATCAAGAAATATACCTTGTCAGAAATTTAACATTTTATATTGCCCAGATGGTCTATCAGATTTCAATGTGGATTGGTGTCATTTAGAATTTTGTAGCCTATGTAACTTTAAACCAAAAATCATGTTACAAAATTTGAAATCTTAAAGAAAAAGAAAGTTTGTTTGTTTATTTATTTACATGTTCTCAATAAAGTGTATTTCTTCTTATCTTTCTTTAAGGTTTGCTGAGACCAATAGGGATGGAAGCAATTACTTTGTATTATTGATCTTAACAGATGGAGTCATAACAGATTTGCATAATACTATTGAATCAATTGTTAAGGTAATTATAATCTACGTTTTAAATCCTGTTGCTTAGGGAACCTTTAGAACTGCAAGAATAAGTTTTTGTCTTACTTAATGAAGTTAAAAAATCAAGACTTAGGCATGCTGTTCGTGATGGCAGTGTCAACAATGTATTAAGTTTATGATAAGGTCAGTTTAAGGGGAAACCCCTCTTCATATTGACTGAAAACCTTTGTGTTTAGGTCAGTTTGAAGGGAACCAATCTATCCATGATATAGAGCACTACCTATTTTATACTGCATATGTAACTCTTTCCATGACATAGAACACCACCAATTTTTACTGCATATGTAACACTCTCTGTGATAAAGAGCATGACCTTCTTTGATAGTAATTTATTATACCCCCGCTTTAAAAAAGGGAGGGTATACTGTTTTACCTCTGTCTGTCAGTCCGTCAGTCCGTCCATCAGTCCGTCAGTCAGTCCGTCCCATGAAACTTTCGTCACATTTTTCTCAGGAACTACACATCCACCCTTTCTTTAATTTGGTATCAACATTTATATATGTTAGCCATACCGTGTGATGCGTTTTCAGATTCATCACTTGACAACTTCCTGTTTACCGAACACTTGTATGATTTTACACATGATAGCCAAGTTGAAAATTTTCGTTACATTTTTCTCAGGAACTACACATCCACCCTTTCTGTAATTTGGTATCAACATTTATATATGTTAGCCATACCGTGTGATGCGTTTTCAGATTCATCACTTGACAACTTCCTGTTTACCGAACACTTGTATGATTTTACACATGATAGCCAAGTTGAAAATTTTCGTCACATTTTTCTCAGCAACTACAATACAAGGATTTCTGAAATTTGGTTTCAGGATTTATATAAGTCAGCTATACCGTGTGATGCGTTTTCAGATTCATCACTCGACAACTTCCTGTTAACCGAACACTTGTATGATTTTACACTGATAGCCAAGTTGAAAATTTTCGTCACATTTTTCTCAGGAACTACAATACAAGGATTTCTGAAATTTGGTTTCAGGATTTATATAAGTCAGCTATACCGTGTGATGCGTTTACAGATTCATCACTTGACAACTTCCTGTTTACCGAACACTTGCATATTTTTACACTATTAATATTATCCACTTGCGGCGGGGGTATCATCAGTGAGCAGTAGCTCGCAGTTTCACTTGTTTTCATTGGTATTCTGAAATTACAATATGGGGTAAAATTTCTACTCACAATGGGAACCATGTTTTTTGTTTAGTGAAAGGAACACATGTTTCATACTGGAGAAAATAAATTTTACCTTTTCTTCAAAGTATAAATATAAATAACTTTTAAACAAACATGTTACGTTATTTTACAAAACTGTATTTTACATTTGACAAAAGAAAAGGTGTTCATATGATCTTGTATTTTATTATTTGAATAACCACATGGTCGGTGTTCCCACCAGATTAAAATTATGGTATATGCACATTCTTTTAAGAATTTAAGCAAACATTTTGGCTCTTGGTCCATAAGTAACTTCAACACTAAAAGATTGAATTCTATTGATTTAAGGAATTACTGCAAGTATTTATTTAATTTCAGGCTTCCAATCTTCCATTGTCTATTATCATTGTGGGAGTTGGTAATGCAGAATTTGATGGTAAGATTTGTATTGCCTGACTGACCATGTAGTATGACTTATGCAGCTTAGTGACTGAAATAATTATGCCTCTGAAAAAAAATTAAAAAATTAACAATATCATAAATATCTTTAAATAAATTTAGTTCATGAGTCAGTAACTTTGCCATACTTATTTATGTGATGAAGGTGTCAAATAAGTAAGATGAAGGAAAGAGATATGGTTATATGTCAATTAGACACCAATACAAAGTCACAAACAAAAGACATCTAAAGGGATAAAATACAGTTGTCAACAATAGACATGTGTCAAGTCAAGCTCTAAACCATGACAAGTCAAGTCAAGTTTTATATGAATTAAACAGAAGAAAGATCTGCCATTTATAACGTTAAATCCTTCAAATTGATGGCTTTATTTTTTTTTCTTTAAACCAAAAAAGTAGGATGTTTTTTGAAAATGATTCGTTTTACTTTAGCTATGGATGTATTAGATGCAGATGATAGAAGACTATGTTCTAATGGTAAATACGCAGTGAGAGACATTGTTCAGGTAAGTTTACACACACTTTGTGTGAAGACTTTCATTTATGATGTGACGTCACAGAAAAAGACCCTTCTACAAAATTATAAATAATGTGGAACAGTTCAAACAAGAAAACTAACTGCTTAATTAGTAATAATCCAATTTACTAAACACAAATATAAAAAAAAACTAAATCACAGGTCCTTCACATAGAATGAGCACAGAAACAAATTTACAGAGCTTTCTGTATATTTGATTATTTTAAATCTAATAGAAATTATCAAAATTTTACATGACAAACATGATAATTGCTGATGAGACAATGGTTTAGGAAAAAACACCAAAGCTGTGATTAGGTACATATTTCAAATAATACACATCTACAACATATTTGTAATGATACACATCTACCATTGCAAACTTTCCACAGGTGCTATCCAGCGCTTTGATTTTATCTTCAACCAAAGAGCACTTGCAAGAACCAACTACATAATTTAAAACAATGTCTAAAACAACACAAAATGTTTGTGGTTCTTGCATATGCTCAATGTTCCACTGTGAAATATGGGTGAAAATATGTAAATTTGTTATTTTTGGTAGAAGTTGGAATTATGGTAGCTTTCAACCACTTCACTGCATATTATAATTTTTCAAAAATATTACATTTTGTACTTTGTGCATTCCTATCAATTATGTTTACAACAAAATCACCTGCTTTTATGATCAGTCCATTTTCTAGACCAAATTGGACCCCGAGTAAACCTCCTCATTTTATTGTTGGTCTACTCTTAAATAACATTTATATGAGTTCTTAGGGTATCTGAGCATGCTCATTTTTATTCTATAATATGTTTTCTAAAATATGAATTTTTATTTCAGTTTGTTCCATTTAGAGATTTTCTTGGTGGGAAGTTTGGTAGTAATATGAATATTTCACAGGCAGCATTAGCTAAAGAAGTACTGGCAGAAATACCTGATCAAATAATTCAATATATGAAAGCTCATGGTGTCAAACCAAAACCAGCTAAAGCAAACGTTCAACTTCCAGGACAGCAATCAAATGTTCCTAGTCAACCACCACCTTCATTTCAGCAATCTCAAGGTCAACCTGGATATCCTCAAGGTCAAGGACAGGCAATGCCACAAGCTGGCTATCCTGGCCAAGCAAGCTTTAATGGAAGGCCTCCACAAGGAAGTGGACCTCCAGGTGGACCACCTTATCCTGGAGGTCAGGGTGGAGCACCATCAGGTAGTGCTCCACCCTACCCACAAGGCCAAGGAGTACCACCAGGAAGACCTCCTCCACCACAAGTTGGGTCACAGCAAAGTGGTGCACCTCCATATCCTGCACAGGGTCAAACTGGCACACAGCAAAGTGGTGCACCTCCATATCCTGCACAGGGTCAAATTGGCACACAGCAAAGTGGTGCACCTCCATATCCTTCACAGGGTCAAACTGGTATGCCATCCGCACCACCTCCATAGAAGACAGTCCTTGTTAAAACAGAATCTTGAACAAAACTACATTATACACAAATGTGTGGAAATTTAAAGTTTTAAAATGTCTGTAATGGTATATGGATGTTATTTTGTGCTACATGTATTAATTTTTCCTATATATTAAAAATGATAGGTATTAGACCAAAAAAATACAGAAATAACTTATACATCATAAAACTTGTGTATAATAATTTGAGTTCTTATTTTGTTAAGGAATTAACCAGAACTTCAGTACTCTTATGTCCATTGATACTCTAATGATATGCAATGCCTTCTATATTCTTAATTTATAATGACGTCATCTACATTTTGTCTAGGCAATACCCAAAACATGTATAAAAATGAAGTCTGAATTAGCTAGTTATATGTTAGCAGGGTTTGTGCAACACAGTGCCATATAAAATCCAATTAAATTAAGAGACTTTTATCCCTTTAGCATAAAAAATCCCTTTTGAAAAATCATATTGATTTTCCTTAGACTCGACAAACTAAAATAAGTTCCCTAGACTTAGGTGATTTAATGAAATGATCAATGCTTAATAAATGAAAACTGCTTATGATATAATTGTTCTGAAAAAAAGGTCATTACTTATACTTCATGTTAATAAAATGTTCTATTTTTTTTAATTAAAAGTAAGCAGATTTTCAAAAATGTTAAACCAGATCAAACAATTTTGCCCTTATATACTAAGGACAAAACAGCTGTGATACCCCAAACTCCCTGAGACTGCTGGAAATATATGTTTATGTTTTATAAGCATTATTTATATTTTGTTATGCTTATAAAAAAAAGTAGTTTGCTTTTATTGCTTGCCCATGTTGGAAAGGACTATTTGTTTTGTACTAGGTTTTAGAGAAGATTTCATAGATTTTAAACTTTAGTTACCTCATTAGATCAACAGATACAACAGTAATGCTTAAATTCCATACTAATTATTTGTTTTTAAATAAAAACTATTTGTGTGTATTTACTAAAGCATTTACATTAAAATATTTTTTTTACTTTGTGATTGATATGAAAATTGTTATTGTAGTTTTTTTTCGTTTTGTTAATTTATTTTGCTAAATCATTCACATGTTATCAACTATTCATACTTTTATAGTTTAGTTTATATTTAGCCGCATATAAGTTACAAATGTGCAATAGCATACCTGCCAACTTTTCAAAATGTCCATGGGGGTTTTACGTGCAAGATAGCTGTTGTAATTCTCAAAAAACTTCAAGGGGGTTTTCAAATGAATTTTTATGTAGTTTTTGGCTTTTTCATACTTTTATAACTATAGCCATTGTATTATTAATTGTTTTGTTTAAGATTTTGGAAAAGATTGCTCTTTCAAAATTTCTATTTAGGCGCCTCCATGGGGGAAATCCCCTGCAAATAGTGACAGTAGGCAGGTATGCAATAGATGAGCTTCAATCTCAAACATGTAGACTATTTATAATATCTGCTATTGTCAATATGTTCATATATCAAGTTCTATATCTGATTTACATGTGCCTATTTTATGAACAAAATTGAGAGGAAAAAATGTTGAAGCAAAGACTTCTTTGTATATTTTAGGTCAGAAAAAAACATTTGATTTCAATTTCAGAATTTTTCTTTGTTTTTTTTTTTTTATTGTTGCTCAAACATCATATAACCTGTAATATAATACTTCTGAAATTATGAATTATAAAGTATTGAAAAAAAAATAATGATACAATGTATAACAATTAGTGGCATTTTAAATAAATATTGGTTGTTTTTACAGAATCTCTTTGTCTTTTTAGACTTTGCTTTTCTGTCATAAGTTTTGCTCAGTACTCATTTTACAAAAGGTGTGCTTAAAGCATTGAATCTGGCATTTTAATTGGTTGATTTCTGAGTCATGTAAAGTACTCTAAAATTGTATATGACTAAGGCAAGCTAAAGTAATTGATTGACATTGGCATTACTGTATATGTACGGTTCTTATGTAATTCCATACTTTACCACATGCTAATTTTTTATTTTTTTATTTCTTAACATTTAAACTATAAAGGAGTAGGTCCAGTAAGGACTGATTTTGGCCTCAAATTTCAGGTTCATCTGACGAAAGATTTTGACCACTTTTTAAACACTTAAGTGTTTATTTCATTCGAATCAATTAGTTTATGTGAAAGATTTTAACTGATTTAGTCATTAAAAACGATCCAATTCAAGCTCAAATATGAAAAATCTACCAAATATGCCGAAAAATGTCACTTTTCAGATTCCCCATATGGAATTTACTGACCCCATATATACCGTATTACGTCACTAGCACACTATGTAACGAATTTATCTTACCGACTATCTGAACGTGTGAAATTAAGACTAGTGATTCTCAAAATGAGCAAGTCTTCAATACTGTTAGCGCTAAGAAAATACTTCCATTGATCCTACAAAAACAGATGCCAACAATAACGACTTGTAAGGTTTAAATGTGTTTTATGAATTTGTTTCAATCTTAATCATCAATTTCTTCGTCTGTTGGAACATTTAAGAATTTTTCTCAGTACCGTTTTGTTTTTACAAAGGGACATAACACCATTACTAACCGTGTATGAAATAAGCCCCGCCCCCTTCTTACCTAATAAGGAATATAAAGGGACATAACTCCACTACTAACCGTGTATGAGATAAGCCCCGCCTCCCTACTAACCTAATATCAAATATACACGGTTTGCACGCGGACGCTTTTAACCAATCATATTCCTGGAAATGTATAGGAGGTAAGATAAAATTACATATCTTGTGGCATAAATGGTACAAGACAGTGAATTGCTCACCAAGAACACAGCAAAGATTTAACTGTTCCTTCTGAAGCTTCAATTAAGAATAAATGGTATAATCTGTCATTTTTAGAGAATATAAGCTTCTGGAAAGATTTCCATTTCTTAAATATATCTTATTTTTACATGTCTATTAATTTTTTCTATGCCTTTGTATTAAATGTTGATATCTTATACATTTTAATTGTTATTTATGTTATAAAATATATTTACAATATATTAATAAATTCATTTAGTGAATATGATTTCTGTTTTCAACATTTTAGCTTAATATACATGTAGATGGAATATTTACATTGTCTGTTCACCTGGTCTAAAGACTCGGTGTGAAGTACAGTAAGATTTTCCACAGTTAAGGTAGATCATCACTTTTTGTTTTTGATGTGTTTGAGCCGTTTGATTAATGAGTTTTCCTTGGAGTTTAGTAATTTTGAGTATTTACTTTTTATATTTCCTAAAATAAAATTTTCATTTTTTTTTTGCCAAAATGTAGATGTGTAAAGTATTCACCATCCATTTTTTCAAGCTACAAGTTTAGCAAAATAGCCAAACTCTTGGCAAGGAGGTCTAGGAAGATATAATCTAGTGCAATACAAAGAATACATTTTTTTTTACATTTCTGAAATAGCAGTTCTGCTACACTTTTAAGCCTTGCTTCTGATTAGATGCATGAAATAAAGGCCATTGGAGGTTAGTAGCCAACAATTTGATGTCATTCTCAAGACAAGAGAACCAGATAAATCAGGACAGAATAACAAACAGAAAAATATAGGAATACATATGAAGTGGATTCATCTTTAGGTTGTCATAAGACCTTCAACAACAAGCAAATATACGTTACAGTCAGCTATAAATGACCAGCACATGACAAAATGTAAAATAATTCAAAGGAAAAAAAAACAATGCACTGATTTATGACAAAACAGAACAGGCACATTGAATGTGACAGGATTAATGTTTATAAGAGTTCAATCCTCTCCTTAACATAGACCTGGTAGCAGCACAACATAAGAACAAACTATAAATAATTATGTTATGGCTTGACTCAGCAAATAGGCACAAAATCATTTATCATAAATACAAAAAAGCAGTGAACTAATATGTGAGAGTACTCACAGTGACTAAAATCTAGTTGAAAGTCGGTATTAAATTATATATTCTCCAAGATTTACCGAAGTTCTGCATCAAATTATAGGTTATAGGTTAGTGGATTGATGTACTTGTTAACAAATGCAATTATTGAACATTAGTATAGAAACCTTATGTCTTTTATGCCAAAAAGAAAGATTGAAGTTCCAGTGATAGGCAATAGAAGACCAGATGACCATATTTCTATTCCATGTTTAACCTATGTTTGATATAATTGAATCGGGTCAAATGTAACAACACATGGTTAGAAGGCTAGCCTCTAGTGATGACATTACACAAGCATACTCCTTGATTTGTCTAACTAAAGTTGTATTGTACCATGAGCATTGACTTCTTGCAATTATATTTATGATATAAGACGACAATTTATGTTCTACAAGTTAAAAGTCCGTGAATC
Source organism: Mytilus edulis (assembly GCF_963676685.1). NCBI lineage: Eukaryota > Metazoa > Mollusca > Bivalvia > Mytilida > Mytilidae > Mytilus > Mytilus edulis. The sequence continues at coordinate 11,094,087 of NC_092344.1, forward strand.
AACCAATAAATCTATCAATCAAATTAAATCACAAATTAAATCAAACTAAATCAAACTAAATCATATCAAAATAAATCAAATCAATCAGATCTCAGATCAGATCAGATCAGATCAAACCTAACTGCAAATCAAATCAAAACAAAACAAATCAAATCATCAAATCAAATCAAATCAAACCTAACTGCAAATCAAATCAAAACAAATCAAATAAAATCAGGATTAAATCAAATCAAATCAAATCAAATCAAATCAAATCAAATCAAATCAAATCAAATCAAATCAAATCAAATCAAATCAAATCAAATCAAATCAAATCAAATCAAATCAAATCAAATCAAATCAAATCAAATCAAATCTAATCAAATCTAATCAAAACAAAACAAACCAAAAAACAAAATCAAAAAATCAAAGCAAATCAAATATATCAAATATGCATCAAATCAAATCAAACCTAATTGCAAATCAAAACAAAACAAATCAAATCAAATCAGGATATCAAATAAAATCAAGATCAAAACAAATTAAATCAAATCAAATCATAAAACAAAACAAATCAAATCAAATCAGGATATCAAATAAAATCAGGAGATCAAAATAAAACAAATCAAATCAAATCAAATCAAGATCAAATTAAAACAAATTAAATTATCAAATTAAACCAAATCAAATCACTGGATTCGAGAATGCCTTTTCGTAATTTTAAGAAACGTTTACGAACGTTATACGGAAATTCGATGAACCGGCATTGTCCGGGTCACTAGAAAAACACAGAAAACAACATGGCGGACAAGGAGCTAGCCGATTCTTCTTCTTCCACGTCACATGCCTCAAATCCTCTTACTAGAAAATTAAACAAAATTCTAGAGACACGTTTAGACAATGACAAGGTACTTTTACCTTTTTTGTAGTCTGTCACATATGAATAAGAAAAACAGAAAAAATAACCCCCTTTACTCTTGGGATTCTGAGTCGGGAACGATTTTTTGACACTGACAGATTGTAATCTTGATCGTTCTATTAAAAAAATAATACTTACATCGTTTTGGTAACATGTACTTGTTTCTATCCATGGGAAGGTCGACAATCTATATAAAATATGGAGAATCAACCTTTCCATTGGCATTGGGCATTGATAGAAACAAGTGCCTGTGTTTGTGTGGTTTAGGGTTGTGGGTATTCCAAATAATTATGACGTCTTGGAAGGCTATTTTAATATTTTTGCCTTCCTGCGACGTAAGGCGTAAAAAAAAAGGTATCATAGCCTTTATATCAAGACAACATAATTATTTGGACTAGGTTGTGGGTAGTCCAAATAATTATGACGTCTTGAAAGGCGGTGATATTTTTTTTCTTTGACGCCGCAGGAAGGCCTGAAAGCTAAAATTAAAATAGCCTTCTAAGACATCATAATTATTTGGACTAGGTTGTGGGTTAATAAAAATTGTATCTGACATTGTTATTGTAACCTGATAAGCGGCTCAGCTAACATGGCTATAAGGAAATTCATCTCAAGCTCAGTTGGTTAACACACTGTCTTGTAACACAGACAAATGACAGAATCAAATCATATCAAAGTTTTATTTATTGTCAATACATTGTAAGTTAACACAAGGTCTAGCATGTCTAGTAAGCTTTTAAAATCGACATTACATTACACATAAACAAAATGACATGCAAACAAACTTACATATACATGTAATATGAAGTCTCCCTGTTTTAGTCCTGGAGGAGATGGGTGGTTTTGTAATGAAAATCATGTGCTCCAGTTACATTTGGCACCTATCTGAAAACCACAACAGTTCTTAGAGATTAGGCATGTGTGTGAGAGTCACAAAGTTATGATGGCTCTTTGGGTGAGGGGATTGCTTCTCTTCATTAGAAGATACTTAAAGTCAGTTGTAAGTGGTTTAGCTAAGGAAGTACTTATTTAGTTCAGTTTGTTAACACACTGCAAGCTTGTAACAGAGAAGCCTGGGAAGAGACTGCTGATTTTGAAAGGAAAATTATGCTCTCAGATTCATTATGTATTTAAGTATTGGTCTTGCATATTAAATCAAATACAGCAAATTTTACTATACATGCTATAACAGAAAAACAAAGGATGTAATATTATGGATTATTTATATAAATATTTTACTCTTAACATAATGACATTGTCAAAACTAATATTTGTATGGAATTCGTTTGTTGTTGTCACATGACTTTACCTTCACTTTATTTGCATGCTCTAGTAGTCTGGTTATGTCCAGTTCAAGTTTTCAAATGGGGAAAAGTAAAAATCAAAAATTTGAATTTTTTTCTACTTAGGATTTTAATGAAGATCGTCATTTAAAGTTAAAAGTTACTTTACATCATGTACATTGTTCAGGTACTAGAAATGATGATAACATAGTTTCTTTGAGGATATTAATTTGTAATTGGTAAAAATCTTAAAAAGTTCCTTTCCAATATACATTTGTACTGTGTCATGAAGATTTTATTTTTATGCCCCACCTACTTATGCCCCACCTACTTATGCCCCACCTACGATAGTAGAGGGGCATTATGTTTTCTGCTCTGTGCATCTGTCTCTTCGTCCGTCCGTGCATCCTTCCGTCGTCCATTCATCCGTCTGTTCCGCTTCCGGATAAAGTTTTTGGTCAAGGTAGTTTTTGATGAAGCTGAAGTACAATCAACTTGAAACTTAGTACACTTGTTCCTTATGATATGATCTTTCTAGTTTTAAAGTCAAATTAAACTTTTGACCCCAATTTCAAGGTCCCCTGAACATAGAAAATGAAAGTAGGAGTTTCAGGTTGAACAAATATTGAAAAAGGCATTCTGTTATCGCATACCTGTCAACTGACCCGTATTCTGCGGGTGTGACCTGAGATTTTCACAATTTTGAGGAATCACCCGGGACACCCTCCGGGTCATTGAAATAACCCGGGAATTCCGAAAAATGACCCGATTTCACCCGTATTTCTTAGCCTTGAGATTGATTTTCATAAGTAATATTCCTTTGAAATACCGGCAAATTCGTAATTCTTTCATGAACAGGCAGTTCATCTAGCTATGTAAACTGTCAAATTAAGTGACCCATTAAGTGCATGGCTTCACTTGACAGCTTTGGTGTCAAACACACTGTTAATTAACACCAATTACCTTAGCTTTAGGTCGTAAATAAATTGCACTACTGGTTTACAAACATATTTGAACTAGAGTTACTTCCCCTTATTTGTCACCATTCAAAATTATTCTTTATATTTACGTTTTATGGGTGAAAAAGATTAAATTATAAAAATATAAAATTCAAATACATACATGACATATTGAAAAATAACTTTTCATTATTTTTATACGTTTATACAATTTTTTTTTTAAAGTTGAAAATTATTTTTTACATTTATACTTCTATTAACTGTATTACTATATTTTATCATAGTCTAATTTCCTTGTCAATTGAGAGATGAATGTTCATAGATGTAATACCTCTATGGTATGTTTAAAGGCTACATAGCCAGTAGTCACATTTTAAAATTACTTTTGAAAAATAAATTTTAGATGATGACAAAAAGTAGAGAACATAAGACTGTGTTACACAAATTTATAAAAATCTTTAAAAGTGCAATGAAATAATAATAAATAAGATTTAAAATGACTTAACCAAGTGAGCATGCATTGATGTGTTGGTATCTTTGATATACATTATAAGAAAATGTACCATAAATACTGAAATTCAGCTCGAAAAAGTTCGTACGCGTTATTACCTGAGATTTGATTCTTCAATGCAGGTCATGACCTGCATTTTCATCGTCACAGGTTGACAGGTATGATAAATGTTTGTATAAAATACAGTAGAAAATAAAACTTTCCAAGAATGAATTTTATCTGTTTTAAAATGTTTGCATTGTAGGACATGCTGGAAGCCTTAAAGGCTTTGTCAACATTTTTTAATGAAAATAGTTTGAGATCAAGAAGAAATTTAAGAAGTGACATTGAAAGAAGAAGTCTAGCTATCAATGAAGATTTCATAACAACATTCCAGGCAGTGAAGGAGGTACTTCATTGTAAAAAAAAATTGTATCCCACATAATAACTGGACATTGGAACAATTTTAAATGATGTGGCTGGCTTTGTGCTTTTAATAAATTTCGCACACATATATGTACATACAAAGCATAAAAGACAAACATTACATGCTGGCAATTTTAATTTTTTTTCAATTTTCTTTGCCTTATGCACTGAGGACCATATATAGGTTTGAACAAAAATACCTAAACTAATCACTTTTTAATAAAACCCTCAGAGTAGTTTTGTCCTGCTTTGATAGGGTACTATGAAATGATATGGAGGACGAACTTACTTAGCGAACCCTCAAAAACTTACCCATTCATTTCATTTGCTTACAAGGTTAATTGCAAAGAATTGAAATGCTAACATTATCATGTGATTAAAAATCAGTTCAAAATATATAGATAAAGACTTCAACATGTTCAATGGCAAAACACACATAAAAATTGGTGTGAAAATGTAACTTTTGATCCTCTAATTGGTAACTGATTGGAAGTACAAATAAACTTTGTTATTATTTTCTATTTATAGAAATTGGACAGTGTGTATGCTGAAGTGGAAGGCATGAATACCTGCTGCCAGGATATGACTTCAAGACTTAAGGTTAGCTACAGGGTTTTTATGCCCATCCTACGATAGTAGAGGGGCATTATGTTTTCTTGTCAGTGGGTCCATTCATCCATCTGTTCTGCTTCAGGTTAAAGGTTTTGGTCAAGTTTTTTTTGTATGACGTTGAAATCTAATCAACTTTAAAATTAGAACACTTGTTCCCTATGATATGATCTTTTTAATTTTAATGCCAAATTAGAGTTTTTACCCCATTTCACAGTCCACTGACCATAGAAAATGATAGTGTGAGTGGGGCATCTGTGTACTTGGGACACATTCTTGTTTTGAGAATGTTTCACTTTCTTTCTATATGACATAACTTTTCATCGAAGTCAATAATTGATAATACTGGCTGGGTTAATAGAGGCTTATGTGTCCTCAGAAAACATCTAGTTATACTTTAAAAATGTTTAAATTTTAGGCTGCCAAAGAACAGACACATGATCTTATAAACCAGACAACTAACTTACATGCAGAAAGGTGAGGTTACATAACCATATCAAATTTGTTATATTTATTTGGACGATTAAAAGAAAAAGAACTTTGAAGTATACAAGTTCAATCATGTATTAAATAAAATATGTGGTATGATTGCAAATAAAACAGTTTACAACCAGAGACCAAATGACATAGTTATAAGCAACCATACAGCTTTCAATAATGAGCAAAACTCGTACTTTATATTAAGCTATTAAAGGTCATGAAATGAACAAATGTAAAACAATTCAGTTGAGAAATTAACAGCCTGATGTTCCTGTCTCAAGTCATATTTCAATGCTTATTGTATTTTCAGATTTTTGTGTTGATTGTACCTGGTCAATTTTTCACATATTTTGAGACTCAGCATTTTAAAAGTTTGACCTGTTAGACAAAATTTGCTGCATGTCAGAATTTTTTCACTAATATTCTGTTAATACATACAGTACGTATTTCAGGATAACTTGACCTATCTTATTCTATTCTGAATGTCAGACACCATTAATTTCATTAATTTGATTTGTCATTACTAGTTAATATCATAGGCAGCTAGGTGATAATCCAAAATAAATTTTTATTTAATTTTTTAGTCAAACACTTCATATGAAGGCTCAAGTTGCAGATGCTTTTCTTGCCAAGTTTCAGTTAAAGCCAGAAGAAGTAAAAGCACTAAGAGGAACAAGGGATGGATCTATTCACCTGGTAAACAGTTATACCAAATTTACATTATACAATTTTATTTAGAGGCCAGATGAGGGCAACCTCCAGGTGCAGGACTTTCTCGCTGCGTTAAAGACCCATTGATAGCCCTCGGCTTTTATATACTCTTTGGTCAGGTTGTTGTCTCTTTGAAGTATTCCCCTTATCCAGTCTCAATTTTATATACTACAGTGGTCATATCAATAAAAGAATTTCTGATTTATAAAAGTATACAGTAACAGTGTTGCTGCTGTATTCATATCTGTATGGGATACTACGTTTTGTACAAAGTTTGATTGACTGCTGGTTGCTTGATATTTAGTTGAAAATATGATTTGCAGATCTTTAAAGGACAAGCATACAAAATAATTATAATTGATCAGATAATTTTTTTTGAATTATAGTACTGCAAGAGATCATTATATCTAATGTTTTAAAATTGTTGGCATCTGTCGTCTTCCTTTAACAAATTTAACCAAACTTGGCCAAAATCATCATGAGGTATCTAGTGTTATAAAGTTTGTGTGAAAACAAGAAATGATTTAATTTATACATATTAACATTGTGTATTTTCAGGATTTTTTCCAAGCTCTTGAGAAAGTGAAGAAGATACATAATGATTGCAAGGTTTTATTAAGAACCAACCAGCAGACAGCAGGGTATATATAATAAAAAAACAGTAACAATGATACACTCAAATTCAATATATTTATGGTGATTAAAATCATTTAAGCCAATAAGGATGGTAAGGTTAAAATTATCTGTTGGCAATAGTGTCTTAAATGTATTACAGCCGATTGCATTGAGTATGTAGGCAAAAGTAGTATCTTGGGTTAGCTTGCTTGGTAGTTAAACAATGAAGTCATTATCAGGTAAGGTATACTACCCTCCTTTCGAATTAGTCTAGTCCTACAGAAAGATAGATTGGTTATCTGTCAGACTAGTCTACTCTTAAAGAAGGGTAGTTTACCCAACCCAATTATGACTTCAAGGTTCAGCTAGCAAGCAAGCTAACCAAAGATATTACCTTTGCCTACACACTCAATGCAATTGGCTGTAAAGTTACCTTCACTTATATTAAGTTATTTCATGTACATATTTAAACTCAAAATTGTTTTAAAGATAGATGTTCCAAAATAAGTTTTGCCAACTGTTTCTTTGTTCACAATCTTGTATTGATTAGATAGATGACATGGCAGAGAAGTGTTTTCTGTACGAATGAGATTTAAGATGATAATTTTAAAAACAAATGCAACATTGCTAGGACACACTTTATTTAAATTGCTTTTGATATGTTTAGATTAGAAATAATGGAAACTATGGCTTTACACCAAGAATCAGCTTACGAAAGACTTTATAGATGGACACAAAGTAAGTATGAAGCTTAATATCAAATTAATTAATCTTGATCAGTGTTTAACTATTTGTTTATTGGTCTTATATCTTGTAATATCCTGCAAACAAAGTAAGCTATGGTTGTTTACTCTTGCACATAATACCTGATGCTGCCTATATAATGTTGTAATTCCTGCTGTGATCTTAGTCATTTTCAACGCTATACACAGCATATGCCGCGATGACATACGCCGTCCGCCACTGCTATTCGCGGCATATGCCGCGATGACAACGGATTTTTCATAAGGACTCTTAAACCATTCGGTTTTCATTCGGGTCCTCTCTAATTTTTCCTTGTATGAATCGAGGATATGCAAGGTCTCATTTGCGCTTGAAATCCCGGCAATTTTTATTGTAAAATCATGCAGTAGAAGGAAAATTGAAGGAAAATAAAAACAAATATTTTGACAATTGCAAATGGCGGAAATCGGAAACGAAGCTGTAAATATGGAAATACTGATGACGAGGATTAGTGAAAAGGTTTCTTGTTATCTCAATGTGTTTATTACATTCAATTCGTGTGGGAAATATGATTTGATCGATCATTACGAGACGTAGAAAAAGGGGGGAAACGGAGGTTGACTGAAAATTTTGAGGATGGAGCCACTGATTTGTGCCATGATTACATAATACGTTGTGTATGGTGCAATACGCTACGGAATCGAGCAATTGGTGTCTTCTTTATTATATGGCAGATAAAAAAACAAAATAGATGAAGACAAAAAGTAGTTTTTATTCAAAATTCAACACAAATGTAACAAATTACACCTTTTACCTGTTAATTACCTGAAAATGCAGGTAACCTGATAAAAATTTTACTGAAATAACTGCCTAACATTACAGTTCATACTCTCCTGAGCATTTTTCATGCAATAACCTTTTCTGTATCTCTTATAATAAAAAAGATACAGCAGTCTGAAAAGGAATATACTGTTCTAATGAATGAACACAAAAAAAATGCAGCAGCAGCAGCCATTTTTCTATTTTTTTGTGTAGCGTTGAAAGGGTTAATTTATATCATGAATCAAGTTTACATATTAAATGACCGAATATAAGTTCAAGGTCATAGCTAAACCATGTTGCGTTTTTCAATGCATGTCTGAATAAATTAAAGGTTGGCCAATCAGCATTCAAAAATATGTCTGTCCTTTTTAATGGAGTAGAGTATTTCAGTTGACCCAGTTTAATGTGTGAAGGCCAAAGCCTCTTTTAATACATATTCTAAAATCTATGTGAAACCTCATGCAATTGCTGCTTTTCAATCATACCAATAAAATGTATTGTACCGTATCTTTGTTGTTCAATTTTATAACCAAGTATTATACAGTTAGATAAATGAGATGGACCCAAGCTTTCCTTAAAGGGGCAATAGCTGTCAAATTCATGTTCACCAATTTGACTCAAATTCTTATATTTTATTTATAACAATGTAAAACATTTTTCCAACCGATCAAAAGTATGAAATAAACAATTTACAGGCCATGGTCTCAATAAGATTTAGCTTTGTTTCGTGTGAAATTTAGCCTAGACACCATCTAATTAGCTTTTAAGTTGACCTTTTCTTTGACCATATAAGCGATATAAACATAAACATAGATATGAATAGATTAAGCAAATTGTGCTTTTTGTTTTTTAAAGGTCTGTTAAATTTTGTATTATAGATTAAACATTTATGTTTATTGTCGTTTTTTCCTTTATAAGAATATTTTTTGTGGATCGAGTCAGTCAATCAAATTATTTACCTTTGTTTCACTTTCAATGTTGACATTCTTTTCCTTTAAATAACCGTACACGGACAATGCATGCATTATTCTATCTATTTCTACGGGGTTAAATTGGAGTTCACATGAATACAGATTTAATGGGGTTGAATTATTCACTTGCAAGTGAATAATTCATTAGCAATTCTTATTAGCTTAATTCGACAAAACTGAACCATTTAAGCTGCTAAAAGCAAATTATTATTTCACTCTTTCACTTTCATTAATGATTAAAAAAAAAATCCTATTTTAGATTTTTTATATATCTCGTAGCTAGTGCCCCTTTAAGAAGTAAAAAATGTAAAAGACCAAACATTTTTTTTTTAAATTGCATTTAAAATTGCATTTTTTTTTTAATTTTTTAAGCTAAACCAGTGTTAATTATAATCAACTTTTATAGTAGTGAAAATGTGTATAATGTTTTATTCAGAGATATTAATACATTTCTAATCATTGTCTGTTTTATTTTAGATGACTGCAGGACCTTGACAGGGGATTCCCCTGATGTATCTTCCATGTTATGTCAAGCCATGGAATCATTGCAAGACAGACCTGTCCTGTATAGGTAATTTTTTTTTTGTTTCTTATATTATGACATGTACTTTATTGCTAGTATTTAAAATGAGTTCTTCTTGGTTAGCAGGTGCCCAGTTACTGTCCTTTCTAAGTAAATCTAGAAGGTTTGAGTGTTCTCTGTTTGTAATTTTTTCAAACTAGAGATGGTTTGAATTCGCCATTTCAGAATCTAATGCATCTTTGGTAATATTTTCAACCAATGATGTAACATTATTTTCATATGTGGGTACAAACAATGAAATTAACCATGGTTCTTTAGATTCTGAAAAGGCATTTTACAGATGGAACAGCTAGTACAAAATAGGAATTATTATTTGAACTTGATTCTTCTTATAAAAATGAAAAGACAGGTCAACCCTTAAACATTAAAATTGATAAACTTTTAATTTAAACTTAAGAATCTTTTCATTTCTGAAATTAAAATTCCATGTTTTTTTTGCTGTTTGTTTTGATACTCTAAATGATTAGTTTGTTGTTCAGCTTTCTTAATTCATATATCCATGATGAAGTTGATTCTAGAACCACGTCTGAATATGGATTGTTTAATTTAGGTACACCCTTGATGAATTTGGTACTGCCAGGAGAACAGCTGTGGTACGAGGTTTAATAGATGCTCTGACAAGGGGAGGTAAGCTTTTTTTTTTTTAGAACATGCTCATAGAGGTACCGTAAATTCAGAAATTATTGCATGCATTTGTTATAACGTTTTTTCGAAAAAATGACAAAAATGCCAGATTATTTTTTGTGATTTCAGGAAAATCTGCATACAGATATATTGACCAGACATTAAAAATCAAGTTCTTATTATTGTGACATTCACACATTCCCATTATAAAAATTAATAAAAACCACACAATAATTTCTTAATATCAGTAGTTAATTTCTTATGAAATTAACAACATGATGTTCTGGTATGAAGCTAATTTATTCCCTATTTAATGTGAATGCAATTCTTCCTAAATCTATCCAGTTCGCCTAGAGGCCTATCCTTCCTTCTGATAGCCTATAATGAAGATAACAAATTCTATAAATTTATTCTTCCCTTCTATTGTAGGACCAGGTGGTACCCCAAGACCAATAGAACTGCATTCCCATGATCCTCTGAGATATGTAGGTGATATGTTGGCATGGTTACATCAGGCTACTGCATCAGAGAAAGAACATCTTCAGTCTTTGCTAAAAAAATGTGCAAGTGAGTAAATATTGATTTGTTATTCAATATAACATATGGAAATTTTCCTAGGACTGCTTCATGAAAGCAAAATTTAAGCCAGGCACACAAATAAAATAGAATGAAAACTAATTATTTTAAAATGATTTTGAAGTTTCTTGCCTTTTATTGTAAAAGTTGCTGTTACTTAAATAACTTGTTTCACATATCAATTGGCATACTTTTAAGCAATGATCATAAGATTGCTATTGGAAGTACTGTGGATTCAGTTTTATTCGTTCGATACCAATTTTCATAAATTTCGTGGCTACAAGGAAAGGAAGAATTTAAATGTTCAACAAATCACAAATTTCCTATATGAATATGCAGACTTTTTGGAAACCAGGAAATCAAATGTCCACGGTTTTCCTCAATCCACGGAAATTGGTACCCACGAAAATTAATGAATTCACAGTATTTATTCTTATTAGAAGGATTAAATTTTTCATTGAAATCTGAAAAAAATAAAGTTCATTTGAAATAAATAAAAAATAGAAAACTGTTGAGATATTTTTTTCAAAAACTTACTAACTTTTGTACAAAGAAGAATTAAACGGCAGTATGATTGATTTGAAGGCATTAATATTATTTGTGTATTATTTTTTACAGCTACAGACGAACAGACCCAGGAAGTCCTAGGACATATCACAGAGGGCGTTTGTAGACCATTCAAGGTCAGTTTTATTATTTATTTTCAATATACTCTACATAGATATTTCCTCCTTGATTAAGTGTATAAGTAGAACGTTTTGAAAGACTTCTTGTCTTTGTATTGCAGAAACATTCTAAATATTTAGATACTGTAAATTCAGGAATTATTACATGCATATATTATTGTGATTTTAATTTTTGAGATTATAACCCTGTCGCTTTTTTGCAATAATAAGAACATCAAAATAATTTCTGAATTTACAGTACATTGTGTACTTACATGTAAATGTACAAATATTTTTTTTTTATGAAGAACAGCAACCTTACAACAAAAAACTAAAGACTTACAAGTTTAAAAGTAATTGTAAGGTGACAAAATAGCATGTCAAGCTCCTAATAACTGAGTCTAAAAAGAAATTACTATAAATTCAGAAATTATTGTGATGTTTTTATTATTATGAAAAATGCAATAGGATTATAATCACAATAATTTAAACTTGCATTTGAAATTTTTCCATGAATTAAACAGGATTTTTCTCAATATCTCAAAAACTAAAGTCGCATTTCAGTCTAAAATGACAAAATCGCAATTATAAATGCACGCAATAATTTCTGAATTTACATTATCAAAATTGAGTCTATCAAAGATCTCCCACCAATGCTGAATTACCTACCAGACATAGAATATTAAGTTACAACAAAAGACTTTGGTCAGACACATGAACTAGCTTTTGGAATCTCATCCCATTGATTGTTGATTCATATGTTTAAATAAAAGTAATAATATCACACTATTAATGGTACATCATACAGGTGAGAGTGGAGCAAGTGCTGGTATCAGAACAAGATGCTGTTACTCTTTACAAACTACACAATTTACTCAAGTTTTACCATGATACAATTGGGTATGTATTTGGACCTTATAGAACTTTGCTACACAGTACATACTACACAGTTTTCTTGAGTTCTGCTTTGGTACAAACAGATTAGTATTAGGACACGACTGTAGCTACTTGTTACAACTACAAAAACTTGATGAAATTCTTTCAAAATCGTTTTGTAATCTCTCCGACTATCATTTTAATTTTTTTATCATTGTTTTTTCAAAGCCAAAGTCATTCAATATTTATAAAAAAAACTTTTAGAAGATAGTCATTTTGTATATGAATGAATGAATGCTACAGTGTTAAAATAGAAAAAAGAAGCTAGTATAAATTCAAAATTTAAGTGTTTGAGCTTTTGATTTTGCCATTTGATAAAGGACTTTCTGTTTTGAATTTTCCTTAGGGTTCATTATTTTTTGTATTTTATTTTATTCATAATCACATTTACTCTTATGTTGAAAATAATTATGAATTTTGCAAGATATATGCAATCTACAAACAGTTGTTTTATAGGCAAATAATTAACCAGGAAGCAGCCTTGTTGTCCACCATTACTGAAATACAAGATCTCAGCCACAGAATGTTCTTCAACAGTTTGAATTGTCATGGTAACAAGTTGTTGGACAAAGTTGAGCTACCTCCATCAGATTTAGGCCCTACAGCATCACTGAATCAAACCTTACAGTTATTGAAAGACATTTTGGCATGTCATGATGCCTCAGTCATAGATTATGACAATAAAAAACAAGATTTTAAACAGGTATTTAGCATGATGTATTTACACAGTTGTTGAAATGAAATATGTTACCAAATTTTACAACAGATCTCAGCTGATCAACAGAAGTGTCAACTGGTTAATAGGTATAGGAAGATGTGGTATGAGTGCCAATGAGACAACTCTCCATCAAAGTCACAAGTTATAAAAGTAAACCATTATAGGTCAAGGTACAGAGCCTTGGCTCACACCGAACAGCAAGCTATAAAGGGCCCCAAAACATTACTAGTGTAAAACCATTCAAACGGGAAAACCAAGGGTTTTATCTGTATAAAAAAAAACCAGAAACGAGAAACCCTTATGAACCACATAAACAAACGACAACTACTGAACATAAATCTACATTAGAAATTTTGTATTATGCATGATTTTAAATTGAGCCAGACTTTTCACATAAAATCTAACTTCTTAAATACTGATGACTTATGAGTATTTTCATGTATTGGATTTTTTGCTATTAAAACTGCAGGTACCTGCTATAAGATTCACCATACATTTAGTATGATGGATGTAATATTACTACCAAAAAGAACTTTAAAAATCTTTCAAAATCAGTCTTATTGGTCAAAAGTTGATGTGTGTTCTAATATAAAAAGCTCAGTCATATTCTTCTTTGTATTTCAAATATATTAATCAGAGATTCCTTAAAATCTCTGACTGTCTGGTGTTAAAAAAGGCAATTACATTTACATCAATATAGACTTTAGCTGACTATTCGTTATGGGCTTTGCTCATTGTTGAAGGTGGTAAGGTGAGACCTGTAGTTGTTTTTTTCTGTGTCATTTTGGTCTCTTGTGGACGTTTGTCTCATTGTAATCATACCACTTCTTCTTTTTTATATTGGCAGAAATCTAATACAAGACAAATGGACACACCAAACTGAATATTTGTCAACAGAATAAAAACCATTTTATGGCAATTTACATTATAAAATGATTTGAGATTATAGATGTAAACAAAACCTACACATGTTTAAGGTGCATTTATTTTAATTTGGACAATTCTTTTCAGATCTTAAACAGTATAGTTGACCCCTTAGTACAGATGTGTTCTGTGTCAGCCAGTAGATTAAACACGTCTGATATGGCCACCTATATGATAAACTGTATTTATCTGATCCAGAATACACTTGCTTTGTATGAGTTTACAGATACACGGCTTGAAATGTTACAGGCTCAGGTTAGAATAACATGTTTTTGTCATTAAGGTTGTACCAAACACCTTGACTAAATTAATTTGGCTCGTTTAATTTTCATAAAATTTTTACAAAACTATAAAAATTTCAAAAACTTGAACCACACACTTCATCAGAAAAAAATCATTGGATATTTAGTGTCAGTGCCAATGAGACAACTCTCCATCCAAATAACAATTTATAAAAGTAAACCATTATAGGTCAACATGGAGCCTTGGCTCACACCGAACAACAAGCTATATAAGGGCCCTAAAATTATGCATTGAAAATTAATTAAAATTGTGACAAAATAATGTGATACTGAAAACTTTTCTTATTGGTTTTCATATCATATCAATATTGTGCAAAGATTAAGAAACAGCAATACATTTGTTTTAGCCCATATTATGATATTTGTACATGTATGATATATTCAATTAGGTTGATGCACAAGTGGATACCCTAGTAAGTGAGCAGGCCTCATTTATATTAAACAGAGTAGGGTTAGCACATGTGTATGCTAATGTCCAGCAACATCAACCAAAACAGGTTTGTCTTGAATTGTTTTGTTTTGTCAGTTTTGTTTATTGTAAAAAATCTTAGGATTTTCACTATTTTAAATGTTTTATTTTATCATACAAATTATGATTTAAGAACTTACTGTAAAGAGAAGTATATCATATTTTTTTACCCATTTCAGCCTTTAAGTTTTGTGGAATATTTGTATATACATTAATGATTCGCATTACTATGAATGCATGCATGGAATTTTTTTTTTTGTATATTTATTGTATATTTAAGTCAATAAAATTTATCCTCAAGTTTTAACATAAATTTTCACATAGAAATTAAAGGATTATACATTTACTGTAGAACAGATAATAGTACATTTTGGTGCACTCATATAATGCAGAATAGTCTTCAATTTCACCCTGAACCATAGGAATGCATTAAGGTAGAAAGGGATACATTAGGTAGCACTCCACAGTTAGGTGTGTAGTTTCGCATTTTGGCCCCTGTGGATTTTTCAAATATGAGAGCTAGTGTGCAATAAAATTCATTTTTGGATAGCTGAGTATTAAAATAGCCTTTGTATTGGGTTTATATGAACATCAAGATTATGTAATGTATGTAATATAGGCTGTTTTCTGTATGACAGTCCGTATTTGCATGTCCCTACCATACATTGGTCCGGCAATTATTGTAATGTTTTTTTCCAACTTTTTATCGCACGAACTGTGTGATTGGATTTTACGAAAAAATGAGGCGAAAGACACCCATTTTTTATTTGATCATTAGGAAGATTTATGAAAACAGTTTCTAAAAAGGTATCACTCAAAGGCATTGAAATTCTAGTTTGATCCAAATTTTGGGATATGTGACATGTCCACCCCACTTTTTGCAATATTTTATGGTAAATAAATGCAGAATGTTGCCATGGATACACATAAAAGGAATTAATTTTCACTCTTTTAACTTTTGAAAATCAAATCTATGGAACATACTGATTACATACATATGCACATGTACAACACAAACAGTTAGGTTAATGTATTAGAAATCCAGGAATAGGAGATGATAAAACATTTTGTGGCTCATTTTTAATTTTATTTTCTAACTGTGGAGTGCTACCTTAAACAGCTTAAACCTTCATATTATTTCAGGGACCTTTATCCAATCTCCCAGGAATGGATCCTTTAGCCACAAAATCAGCAATGGTGAGTATGAGATTATGAATTATGGCAACATATCAAATACTTCTGGTGTTATGTTCTCATTATTTCATTCCACCTAAGGCAGGTCAAGAAATCCTATATTTTTTAAAAGAAAACTATGCTCTTTATTATGAAACAAAAACAAAAACCTCTTTGTAATTAGTTGACATTATACTATATCTTAAAGCTAAAATTATTTAAGTGAAGCCACACCTGAAGTGGTGATTGTGTGGTAGGGACATCTGTAGGTATTCACAGTTGTCTTGAAATAAATAAGAATATGTTGCTACAAAAGTCAACAACACTCAATATAGAATGGGTTGAAGGTTAGAGGATTGTTGTGTTGTATCCATCATTTTTCCTGTAAAACTTGTATTTTCATTTCACATGATACATTTTGTCATGCTTCAACAATTATTATGTACAGATGGTTAATGGCTTAAGTGCAGACGAGAGACTTCAACAACCATATGAAGCTTTAAAATCTACTAAAAATCCAGATTTTTTTCAATAAGAAAAGTACATTTTTGTCAAGCATTTGACTTTTGTTGAAAAAGCGAAATATATGGATCCTACATTGCGGCGGCTGTGACCACAAATATTCACTCTGTGGTTAATGTTTTTGAAATTTTAATAACTATCCTTGATTTCTACCAAACTTGGACAGAAGCTCCTTACAATCAAAATAGTATCAAAAGGAATTTATTTATTTAATTTATTCCTCATTTCTGTTGAGCCTGCAATTAACAGCATAAGTAGACAAGACACTGGGTTCCGCAGAACCCTTACAAATTTTTATTTCAATCAAGATTGCTTTTATTATGAATGGATAAAGAAAGGTTTCATGTCTGAAGTGTAACCATTTTGTTATTTATAGGGAAATATAAGTTGGTATAGACATGACTCAAACATTAGACTGATTTTACTGTATGCGAATTTTGTAATTTCAGAATAAATTTGACAGCTATTTAGCCAGTCCTGATTCTCTAGGAATTCCTCAGTGTGGTTTGATATTGAGTGCTAGAGTCAGGTATGTGTTTATGTTTGTAGAAATTCATTAAAAATATACATTCTGCCATTTTGATTAAAAATGTACATTCTGACATTTGATGTAACTAGTGATATAAAATAACTGTATAAGCTTCCTATTACAACCCCACAACAATGCATTGGTAATCAAATGTAAAGGTCAATTTTACTAGTGAATCTATGGTTAAATCATAAACATTTTGTTATAAGAATTGAATGCTCCTTTTTATAATTTTATAGTTTTGTAAAAGCATTGATACTGCCTACAATCTTAACATACACAATGTGCTCCTGTCTACACTTTGATACCCCAATGAAATTACAAAAAGAAACATTCAATAATTAAATGCAAATATTTTTTTAAATAGGAAAGTAGCTTTTATAAGTATCAATGAAAAATAAATGCAAGGCCAATTTTTTATCTTATAGATTCATTATTTATTGGTGCTATCAATGCAATGATCCTAATGTGAAAAATCTGAGATATACCTAGATTTAACAGCAAAATCCTCATCACATTATTCAACAACAAGAATACTGGTTGGCGCTTTCTCACTAATTAGAGTTAACCTTCAAGCTTCAAAGTGTATAATAAATTCCATGACACCCAATCTGATCACAGAAAACAAGGGAAAAAATGAAATCATCATCATGTTTGACTGGAAAAGTAGGATTCTTTATTTACATCTTGTTTCTGTTAATTCAGAAAGGCTACTTGATGACGAATTTTATAATGCCAGTATGTTCTACTGATATATCTATTATGGTTAATAGTAATGCAATTCTTAATGTCTGTTTCAGAGAAAATGTAAAAAGACAATCTGTTGATTTAATATGTGGTGCGTACAAACAAATGTATGAAGCTGTGTGTAAACCAGAAAATGACTATAAAGAACCACAAGGCATTGTACCAAGGACGCCTGAACAAGTGGTTAAACTATTATCATGATTACTGTCAAATCTTTTTTGTTATTTATTTATGAATCAAATATATTTTATTGAGGGCTTATCTTGTGTTATACTTTTATGTGATATAGAATGAATTTGCAAATGGGGGATGGTGGCTTGTGACCATGTAATTTTGGTTTAACCTACTACATTTTTTGCCTGCACCAAGTCAGACTTTCTGAATCATTGTTTTTTGTCTTCTTTAGAGAAGTTTGATGATGTTTGTTACTGTGGTTTGTTTTTCACTTCACTTGGTGTCAGTTGTATTGTCCTGATCAGTTGACTTTTATAAAAATCTTCTATGAAACTACTGGCCTTAATGTATGTAAATTTGGCTCAAGTTAATATTCTTAGGGTATTTAGTTTAAAAAGTGTGTCCTTTGATCCCACTGTCACACAGAATGGCTGTGAAAACTAAACATGGTGGAACAAAGTCTTGTTTGGCAATCAAACCACTTCTCCTTATTTTCCTATTGCCAATTATATCCTGTGAACCCTTATAGACAGAGAAAACCTGACCGTGAAACTATGACAGTCAGAAGACTTCTTAAAGCAGTTACTGCCCTTGAATGATGATTCTCACTTTTTTTTTTTGCAATTTTCAAAATTTTTTAGATGCAGGGAGACTGTAAATGCCCAGCAGGACATAATCTATAAATGAATAAACATATTCAAAATTGTCAGTTGGCTCATTATTTGAGTTATTGCCCCTGAAAACCCATTTATCCATATTTGTGATCAAATATTGTATGAACTAAAGCAGAAAGAGAGAAATGTATGGCAAAATGACTTGTAGGACAATATATGCTCTTAAGGGTATTACCTATGAGTGATGAATTTTATCCAGTTTCTGTTATTTTTGCAAAACCTATAGTTCACAGAAACTTTGAAAAGCTATAATTATCAGCTGGAACTGAACTGCAAACAGTCAACATGCCTGAAATAGTTAGTTTACTCCTTAAGAAAGTAATTGCCCTTGAAGGATGATATCAATATTTTACAAATATACTTGAAAGAAAAAAGATTCTTATTGAAAAGAAGGAATACCATCCACAGACTGTTGTTTTTCTTACAGTTTTGTTAATCTTTTATCAGCTGAACATTGGTGTCTTTTTAGTGTGCACTTCTAGTGCTGGAAGTTGAACTTTATAATGTCAAGCATGAGGCATTCAGTAATAAAAGCAGACTGGTTGGCTTTGGTCAGAATAATGTGTCTGGTTAGATAGACATGTCTTCCTACAGAATATGACAGAGCTTGAAATAGTTTTTTGGTGCCAAACCCTCCCCCTCGCCTGGGACATTGCTGAAACAGTAAAACATAAGGACAAACTACTAGTATGCAAACAAATGAAAAAAACAAGTATGAGAAACAGCAACAAAGACAACCACTCAATTGCAGGCTTCTGACTTAGGACAGACACATTTAGAATGTGTTAGGGGTAAAACTAGATTGAAGTTGCAAACCCTCCTCCTTACCTGCGACAGTGGTGTAACAGTACTACATAAGAACAAACTATAACAAGAGTGCACACACTGAAATGTCTTGCCTTCTTTACCAACCAATGACATTATGTTGATAGTCCTAAATAGAAATTTTTACTAGAACTATTACATCAACTTAGAATGATCCAAGGAAATGAGGTCAAGATCATATAAACCAAACGAGAAATACATGTACACCTTACAATCATTTAATACACTTAATAGATGACTTATTGCTTATAGTTTCTAAACAGACTTAACCAAGAAAACTAAACATTGACCAATGACCTATGAAAATGAGGTCAAGGTCAGATGAACCATGACGGGCACACATGTACAATTTACAATCCTGAAATACAACAAATATAGTTGACCTATTGCTTATAGTTTAAGGAAAATTGACCACATCACAAAAACTTAACTTAGCAATGTACCATGATAATGAGGTCAAGGTAAAATAAAACCTGCGAGACTGACAGGTTCATCATAAAATATTTTCATACACCAAATACAGTTGACCTTTTGCATATAGTATAAACTATTAGAAAAATGACCATAACTCAAAGATTTAACTATGACCACTGAACCATGAAAATGAAGTCAAGGTCAAATGACACCTGCCAGTTGGACATGTATACCTTACCATCATTCCATACATAAAATATAGTAGACCTAGTGTATACAGTATCAGAAAAACAGACCAAAACAAGAACTTAACTATAACCACTGAACCATGAAAATGAGGACAAACTCAAATGACACCTGCCAGTTGGACATGTACACCTTACAATCCTTCCATACACCAAATATACTAAACATATTGCTTATAGTATCCGAGATGTAGACTTGACCACCAAAACTTAACCTTGTTCACTTCTCTATGAAATGAGGTCAAGGTCAAGTGAAAACTGTCTGACAGACATGAAGACCTTGCAATGTATGCACATACCAAATACAGATATTTAATTACTCATAATAAGAGAGAAATTAGCATTAAATGTCTAAACCTTTTTTCAAGTAGTCACAGAACCATGAAAATGGGGTCATGGACACTTGCCATGTGACAGAGGGAAACTTCGTAACATAAGGCATCTATATACTAAGTATGAAGCATCCAGGTCTTCCACCTCCTAAAATATAAAGCTTTTTTAGAAGTTAGCTAACGCCGCCGCCGTCAGATCACTATCCTCATGTCCAGCTTTCTGCGACAAAAAAACTTTTGCAATGAGAGTAGGTGAAATAATCATTCAAAACCATAGATGTTTTTATCAAGTACACTGTAATGACACGAAAAGCTATAAAATATATAGTTCTCTTAACTTAAAATCCCAATGGAGATTTTGAAAAGTTAGCAGGTATGAGAAAGGCATATTTTCCCAAAGAGACAATGTCATGTAACCTCAGACTTGCACATGTCTGTAGGAATTGCACTTTCGATCTGTTCATGTAAAATTTGAACAAGCAGATGGTTGGCACTTTCCCGATGGTCTTAAACTTGATGATATAAGAGAACGACCATTTGATTTTATGAGAGGTGCTTGCAAGAGGATCTTATAAAAATCAAAAATAAATAAACTTATCAGTCTAAGGCAGGACGAAAGTGATATTGAGCAAAACAAAATGCTGTACACTTAAGTCAAAAGTACAAATAAATATTCGTGCGATATCCAAGCATGAAAATAAATAATGGAACCATGAAAATGAGACCAAGGTCGATCAGAAGTCTTCAAGACAAAATGTACGCTAACTTAATTTGCACCGGAACCTTGCCACTATTGTTGTTGTCTCTTTGACACATTCCCCATTTCCATTCTCAATTTTATACTATAAATGAAATTCTACATCAAGGCAATACCAAATGAACTTTTGATAAAAGAACAAATTAAACAAAAATGAATATTTGTAACCTTTAATATATCAATAACACGTGTATATGATCAACAAAAACAATAAAACACAATTTATATAAATCAAAGCACTGATAGTTCTTGTATCACAGATTATTTATAGCACTAGTTATCATCATCATTTACAAAGTCTAAAATCTCATAGCTTTCCTGGCGTATCTGAGTTTTTCTCCAGCTGTCCACGACTTTGACTTGACTCGGAAATGGCGTAAATCTTCTGAGTGGTCGGAATGAAGCATTGGTCGATAGCTCACTGGGTCACATAGATCTGGTTGTTCATTAAAGAATGCCTTGTAGCCACTATCCAGTAAATAAATTTCTGGAAAGTTCAGTAATGGATAGTTTTCTTTATTCAGTTCTCTGTCTTTGCTTCTGAGAAATCGTAACATTTTAGGACCTCTTTCGGACGAAAACTCACAGTGGAAGATAACTATCTGTTTATCTTTGGTCGGTTCTTGAAGCAAAGTTAAAATGGTCTCGTGCAAATACATATTCTCTGCTCCTCTGACATGTCCACCTTCAAACTCATACGGGTATCGGCAGTCGATGATCTTGTAGTCACTGATGACGTCATCGTAGTCTCCATTTACAACATCAGCAAGTGTCTGTGAAGTGATGCTTTTCAAATCAGAATGCTTTCCAGTAACAGTTGGTAAAGTATGTATTCTACTACCATCAGCAATAAAGTCGTCGTTCTCTTCAAGTTTGGTTACCACAGCTTTTATATCTGGATATACTTTTGGTCGTTTTGAACACGTTGAGTTGTCATCTTCTGGATACCGTCTCTTAGCAGATTTCGTCAAGGTATGTGTTAAAGTAATATGATCATCCATACCGAGACCAGAATCTTCGTCATCATCAGGAAACAGACTCCGTTTGATGTTTGGAGTCATCACAGACATAAGATTATCGGCCTTTACTGGAGTGGCATCAAAACTCAGTGTTGATACAGAGGCTGATATTGCATCAAAGTCACAATCTGTGTCGAATAATCTTTTGGAAAGCATAATTGTTGTTTGTCTGAAATTTGACTGTCAAGAAGAACTATTTGAATGTTTAATGCTGAAATATGAAATATTATGAATTTATATTTAAAAATTTTGAAATGACAATAAGTAATTTCTGTCTCTAATTGGGAACTCGTGCTCATCTCATTACTCAGTGTTTGTAATTGTGTTCAATTCGGGATAGAACTTGCAAAGCTTTGTTAATTATTTGCCAATCAATGTCTTTTCTTGGTTTTGTTACATCTTACAGATTTCTAAATCATTGCGTATTCATCAAAGGCTTCAACAACTAATTGCAATCAGGACACAAAGTTACAAGTGTAAAGAAGTATGAAAAATGTTCACATACATTTACTTATTAAACAAAAGAACTAAAAGTGTAAATAAATAAAATAAAAATATCAAAGATTTAAATTAAATAAAAAAACATTAAAATTTAGTTCCAATAAATATGGTATTGTGACAATAAATAACAGTACTAAGTCAAATAGTACTGAATTGTGTCAAACGGAATAAAAATTTAAAAAAATCAAATTAAAATAGATATAATTTAAATGTATTTAACTAACACAACTGTTCGCAAAGACTCCTTATTCAATAGTCCACAAGAACTTAATTGCTTTGTATATATAAATGCAAGTATAACTGGACATTTTTTGATGATCCACAAAGGACAAGGTTCACTTTTAGCACAAAATGGCCTAAAATATCATCTTTATCATCAAACACCAAATAGGTCACAATTTAGTTCATAAATGGGTCCATTTCAAAAGCCGTAATGCTAAATAAATCAGTTCTTTTCATAAAAGTACATAATATTCTCCAAAGTAGGCCCATTTTGGACATTTTGTCAAAATATGATGATTTTGTCAATTTTCAGACCTAATCAAGCTTTAGAAACACCTTGGCCTCCACCTACGATCCAAAATGTTTTGTAACCAAAAGATTCCAATTTTTATATAAAATTCATCAGTATAAACACTTTTTGGATCGTGGATGGAGTCCAAAGTTAATTATGCCAAAAACAATTATGGAAAAAAATTACCCAAATTGACATTAAAATACAAATAATGTTAATTTAAGGGGTCATAACTTCATAAATTTTCAAGGAAAGTGCCAAAAAAAATATATTTTGTCTAAATAGTATTATAACAAGTATTTCTATGTGAAATTTTTGTGCCTTTGCATTTGAAATTTAAAAAAATATTATAGAATCTATCCATTAATACCTTTCATATGTCCATAAGACAAAATTTACATGTAGTTATCATTTTGAATTTTGCCTTACATATTTGCATAAACGAGCCAATCTTCTTGATTTTAGTGGAGAACTGTAAACCCTGCCGAGGTAGTCTTATTTTATGATCTTATCATCAATACAATGTATCTATATGCATCGTGTAGAACGCCATATGCGGGTGCCGGTTTTGAACAATAAAAAAGATCAAAGTAAGTTCAAGTATCAAAATGTCTTTTTTGTGAATTGTTAGTACCAAATAATGTATTGCACGGAAGGAACCGAACCATAGTCTATTTCCAGCAAGCAATAGCAGACGTTTTCAGTGCTCTGGTTTCTCAAAGGCCTCTCTCTAGTTTTCCGTGTTGCAAATTTTGCGGCTTCGTATGCAAGTTATAGGATAAAACTACTTTTGACGATTTTTTCCTGTATATATATCAGATGTAATGTTTAAATAAAAGGGATGTGTCCCTTTGGTGCAGTGCTTCCCATTTATTTTAATACAACTAGAAATGGTCTTCATGACCTCCTTCTAAAATGTCAAAATATTTCGCCTTGTAATGAGTCCGGGATATGATTCCAAATAGGTGCAACAAATGCCGCAATATCATTATGAATTTCAATAAGTGAGATGTACATCATTGCGACAGCAACAAAACGACAAAAATAAACCCAACAGCCAAACAAATGATACACTAAGAACCTTATTCTCATTCGTTGTCGTTTGTTGATGTGGTTCATAAGTGTTTCTGGTTTCTATGTTTTATATAGATTTAGATCGTTGATTTTCCTGTTTTAGTCAATTTATGTGCCCTTTCATATGATGATAGTTCGATGTAAGCAAAGGCTCCGTGCTGAAGACCGTACTTTGACCTATTATGGTTAACTTAAAAACAAATTGTGACTTAAATGGAGAGTTGTCTCATTAGCACGTATGCCACATCTTCTTATATCTATTTGCATTGTAATTATTTTCGTTATTTCACATTACTAGACTAGACTAGTAATATCAAATGTCTGAAAGTATATTTTATCTCATTGGCACTCAAACCACACCTTTTTACGGTTTTACCCCATCGGAGAAAAAAGGCTTATTCTTTACCAAAAATCGTCCATATATATCATTCCGTTTAAGTTGGTTCAAATAGACCACTTTCGAGTTCATCCGTCACCGGCAAAAACTCGTCAATTATACGCGCCTTAATGACGTCATTTACCAGATAGAGGGGGTCGCCTGTATCCCTGCACTATTTACGTTCATCAAGCGTCTTAGTGATTGTCATTGTGCAGGATAAACTAGAAATAATGGTTGTTCTGTAGGTACATTATGACAATTCCCTAATGACAGCAATGCTGATTGTCAATTTTGAGAATTCAATTTGCCGAATAATTCGTACAATATAGAATTATAGTTTTCCAACCAATCGCTCAACATTGGAATGGAAGTGACGACGCCCCTAAACGCACAAATGACGTTCACTAAAACCAGAGTTTTTGACGGAAATGCACCGAACTCGAAAGTTGTCTATTATCTTTTTTCACGGTAAAACGGGTTTTTTAAAACCATTTCAAAATTTCACATTGGTCAAGTTTGAGTCTTTCAAGAGATACAAAGACCCCATTTTTTGTTAGGATTCGTGTGGCCTAAGTCTTTGGATTTCTATGTTCGTGTGGCCTAAGTCTTTGGTTTTCTATGTTCGTGTGGCCTAAGTCTTTAGTTTTCTATGTTTATTGTTTGTTAGGATTCGTGTGGCCTAAGTCTTTGGTTTTCTATGTTCGTGTGGCCTAAGTCTTTGGTTTTCTATGTTCGTGTGGCCTAAGTCTTTGGTTTTCTATGTTCGTGTGGCTTAAGTCTTTGGTTTTCTATGTTCGTGTGGCCTAAGTCTTTGGTTTTCTATGTTCGTGTGGCCTAAGTCTTTGGTTTTCTATGTTCGTGTGGCCTAAGTCTTTGGTTTTCTATGTTCGTGTGGCCTAAGTCTTTGGTTTTCTATGTTTATTGTGTTTTGTGTACTGTTGATTGTCTTTTAGTCGTTTTACATATGTTGCATGGCAATGATAGCATTGTAAGTATTTCGAGTAATGAGTTTAAACTTCCCAAGTCCCTAAAATTGTATCTTTCGCCTCTCTTTTAAACATCACCACAAAAACACAATCTAAATATTAATATAATCTTTAATATATCAAAAATACATTAACATGACTAATAACAGTAAAACACAGTATATATTAAACAAAGCACTGATAGTTCTTTTATCACAGAATACTTATAGCACTATCAATAATAACAAACAATATAAGACGGTCCTAAAATCTCATAGCTTTTCTAGCATATTTTCGCTTTTCTCCAGCTGTCCAAGACTTTGATTTGACGCGGAAATGGCGCAAATCTTCTGAGTGGTCAGAATGGAGCATTGGTCGATAGCTCACTGGGTCACAGAGCTCTGGCTGTTCATTGAATAATGCTTTGTAGCCATTATCTAGTAAATATATTTCTGGAAAGTTCAGTGATGGATAGTTTTCTTTATTGAGTTCTCGGTCTTTGCTTCTGAGAAATCTCAACATTTTAGGACCTCTTTCGGACGAAAACTCGCAGTGGAAGATGACAATCTGTTTATCTTTGGTTGGTTCTTGAAGCAAATGTAAAATGGTCTCGTGCAAATATATATTTTCTGCTCTTCTGATATGTCCTCCTTCAAATTCATACGGGTATCTGCAGTCGATGATCTTGTAGTCACTGATGACGTCATCGTAGTCTCCGTTAACAACATCAGCAAGTGTCTGTGGAGTGATGCTTTTCAAATCAGAATGTTTTCCAGTGATAGTTGGTAAAGTATGTAATCTACTTCCATCAGCAATGAAGTCATCGTTCTCCTCGAGTTTGGTTACAACAGCCTTTATATCTGAACAAACTTTTGTTCGTTTTGAACATCTTGAGTTATCGTCGTCTGCACGCTGTCTTTTGGTAGATTTCTGCAAACTTGATATAAAATTAACTTGATCATCCATACCAAGACCAGAATCTTCGTCATCATCGGTAAACAGACTTCGTTTGATGTTTGTACTAGTCATCACACACGTAAGATTATCGGTCTTTACTGGTGTAGAATCAAAACTAAGAGTAGATACAAATGCTGGAAATGTGTCAAATTCATCAACTGTGTCGAATAATCTTTTTGAAAGCATTGTGGTTACTTTTCTAAATTCTTACTGTCAAGTATTAGGATTTAAATGTTTAATGTTGAAATTTTACAAATGTTGAATTTTTATATTAAGTTTTTGACAATAAGTAATATCGGTCTCTAATTGGGAACTCGCACTCATCTCATTACTCAAAATGTTCAACTGGCCAATCAAACTTGCAACTTTAGGCTTCGTTAATTATTAGATTAATCGCAAATCAATGCCAATGATTGATTTGATTGACCAAAAAAGAAATTTTCTTTGGGATAAAGTATAAAAGTTGATTTCAATCATGACACAAACTGTACCAAGTGCACAGGAATGAGAAAAGTGTTAACGATTTTTTTTTTATTTCAAAATGTTAAAATTGGAACAAACTAAATTTTAAAAAGGAGAAAGAGCATAAGAATGATAATTGAAAAAAAAACAAGTTAAATTTATTTAATTTTTTAAATGTTTAGAATAAAAGTAAATAAAAAAGGTTAAACAAATATTGAAAAAAGGCATTCGGTTACCGCTTCTTAAGTAAACATTTCCAACATATGCATATTTGTTTGGGATCGCATAAATAGTTTGTCCACATCTTATTAAACGGAAGTGACCGACACGACTGTCATAGGTTTTCGGGAGTGTGCTAAATACTAATAAATTTATTTTGTTTTGTGTCGTTGGGTTGCTGTAACATGGACGTGTGCCCATATTCCGTTTTTTCATATTACACGAGTCGGCAGATGAGTTGCAAAAAATACAAAAATTATGATTTCCAAGCACCTTTCTTCTTATTTAACCCCTGTCGACCTCTAGGTTAATATATTGATCGATTTGTGTATACATAACGTTCAGTGGCAAATATTACATGTATATGAACAGCAATACATCGAAAAAAAACAGTATACATTTTTGTTTAGGGGCCAGCTGTAGCACGCCTAAGGGTGCATGAGTTTCTCACTTCACTGAAGACCAATTGGTGGCCTTGTCTGCTCTATGGTCGGGTTGTTGTCTCTTTGACACATTCCCCATTTTCCATTCTCAATTTTATTATATATGGATTTTGTATAATTGGTCGTCTGAGAAGATATGGGAGGTAATTTTGAACACCAACCAGAAACTACTAGAGGCTCTAAAGAGCCTGTGTCGCTCACCTTGGTCTATGTGCATATTATACAAAAGACACAGATGGATTCATGACAAAATTAAAAGAGGGGGGTTCCAACCCCGGAACCCTCCCACTGGATCTGCCACTGGTGTTTGTAGATCTTACTTTACTGAACATTCTTGAAACTTACAATTATCTCTATCTATAATGAAATTGGCCCAGTAGTGACAGTGGAAAATATTTTGTAAAAATTAAGAAAAAATTTACAAAATTTATGAAAATTGTTTAAAATTGACTATAAAGGGCAATTACTCCATAAGGGGTCCAAAAAATATTTTGGTCATGTTGACTTATTTGTAGGTCTTACTTTGCTGTTCATTATTGCTGTTTACAGTTTATCTCAATCTATAATAATATTCAAGATAACCAAAGGCTGCAAAAATTTCTTAAAATTACCAATCCATGGGCAGCAACTTAACAACGAGTTGCCTGATTGGTCTGAAAATTTCAGGACAGATAGATCTTGACCTGTTAAACATTTTTATCTCTGTCAGATTTGCTTTAAATGCTTTAGTTTCAGAGATATAAGCCAAAATCAACATTTTACCCCTATGTTCTATTTTTAGCCATGGCGGCCATCTTGGTTGGTTGGCCAGGTCACTGGACACATTTTTAAAACTATATCCCAATGATGATTGTGGCCAAGTTTGGTTAAATTTTGCCCCCGAGTTTCAGAGAAGATTATTGTAAAAGTTAACAATGACAGACGACGTTGAACGCCAAATGATGAAAAAAGCTCATTTGGCCCTTTAGGCCAAGTGAGTAAAAAAGAGAGTATTTTGGATAGTGACAGGAAAGTTTGAAAGGTAATATGTACATATTTCTCAAACCGAACGAAAACCCCACTAGCATGGGTTAAACTGCTGGATGTGGTGTTTATGATGACTGTTTTTTATCCATCGGTAAGCCAGTCAGTTATTATTGTATTTCTGGAATAGGAATTCCAGTCCTGGAAAGGGAGAATTGTGGCATGTCTTTATTGTTATACTCAATCAAGTCGGAGACCAAGTGATCAGTCGAAAGATCTGCCAAGCACTTATATATAAAGCTGGGAGGAGGGAATCTTAAGGAGAATATACGGTAGTAAGTTTAATGAGATTTCAGTGGCCTTTGTTAAAAGCAGTTACACTTTTCTTTTTTGGGTATTTATTTGTTAAATAAGCTAACATTGAATAGTTTAGTGTATTTTTAAATATTATGCTTCTAATAATGTTTCTATCAATTTGGATTGACATCAAAGTTTATGTGTATCTTGGCAGATATGTGTAGAGCTGATGGGTTGCTATATCATGGTAAATAAATCCTAGGTTGACAAGTTGATCTATATTCACTTGCTTAACATCCAATGGCAATTTATCAAAGGTAAAATCAGGACAACAAATTATCGATAGATATAACTTGGTTTAGGTTTTGATAATTGGTTCGTCTGAAATGAAGGGTTGTTATTAGGACAATCACTAGAAAAAAAAAGTTTTTTTGTTTGTTTGAAAGGAGCTGTAACCTTACTTTGCAAAAGAATTGTACATCCCTTGGTGTTGTAAAACGATGTTCAACGTGGGGAGACTCTAAATACACCAGGCATCGATTTAAGGTAGGCACTTAAAGTTAACCATCGAGAGACGTTAACCACCGAGAGTCGGTTTTTAGACCCGCCCAGTGCACCTAAGCACGCCTACTTTTGGAGCTCTTTAGTATGAAGATAAGAAAAATATACGAAATTACGGAACTGTGTACCCTGTTTTATCCTTGTTGTTGGTGTTTCTTACGCATGCGCACAAAGCACGGGGATAGTTACGGTTACTGACTCAGGAACCTTGTATTATATACCTCGGTTTACAGACGTTTTTAATAAACTGGATCACTGTTGTGTTCACTTATCGATACACTGCGATGGAATTACGGACCAGTTTAACATAAACATGGTAAATAGATAGACAGCTGATAATCATAATTGATTAAGAAATAACCTGGAAGAAGAAATGAGTTAACTATTGATTATAACAGAGACGAGAATGCCATCGTGTTTGTTCTGCTAAAAAAAGCAGGAACATTGGAGTTTATGGTTAGATTTTAAATATTTATTGTCTCCAAACTGGATAAATTTGATATAGTAACACCCCCCCTTTTTTTTAAATAACTCGAGAACCACACATCGCGCTCGCTTAACAAAGTAACAATAAGAAATAATTATTGTTAGTTTCAAGAATAATTAATCGCCAAAACTTATCCCCTCCCCGACATCAAAGGAAGTTAAATGTATTATCCCAAAATTAGACCAAATTATTATGATATAAGGACGTCGTGACAGGCTATTATTTTATTTTGTTTTGTTGGGGTTTTTTTTGCTTTGACGTCTTCCTTCTGTATGAAAAAAACATAATAGACCCCCCCTTTTTCCCCATAATATAGCTTTTTAAGAAGTCATAATTATTTGGACTACCCCTGAATATATTTCAGACAGACTCTTCTCTAAAAAAATGTAAACATGATTTGAGAGAAATCTTTGGAATAGTTTTTTAAATGATTTAATTATTATGTCATGTATGTAATTAACATTAAAATAGTTATAAACTGAGGCTACTAGTATAACACATAGTGTTATAGTAGTTGTAGTATATTAAGTATTGTCATATATTCTATATTGATACGTTCTGAATAGTGCTGTGGCTGTTCTGTACGATATGTGACTGTATGAAAGTACCCGTTGGGTACCAGGTATTATGATTGTAAACAATGCTGAATAAACGTGTCTTCTCAAATGTATTTCGTTAAATCGGCCAGATATATATTAAACAGGAACCATCGACACTACAATTGGCGACGAGGATAAAGAAGAAACATTGAACTTTAATGTGGTAAGCTGATTTTTGTAAAATGGCAGCTAAAATCGATTTAAATCCAGTTGGAAATTTCGATGTCAGTGGAGATAGACTCGGACAATCATGGACTCGGTGGTTGAGAAGTTTTGAACTTTATGCAACAGGAAAAGGTGTAGACGACAAGAAACAAAAGAAAGCATTATTATTGCACTGTGCAGGACTCGATGTACAGGATATATACTTCACATTAACGGAGGAAGATGGTGACGACGATTTTGATAAAACGATTAAAACATTGAAGAAACATTTTGATGCCAAGATAAATTTTTCAGTAGAACGTTATAATTTAAGAAGTATCAAACAAAATGAAACAGAAACAATAGATCAATACATCACAAGATTGAAACAACAAGTAGTATTGTGTGATCATCCAGACCCGGACGCACAAGTAAGGGACCAGGTCATAGAAAAATGTCGTTCTAATAGATTACGTACTCGACTTCTTGAAAAGGGACCAGGTTTGACCTTAGATGATGTAAGAACTATTGCAAGAACTTTAGAAATGGCTGAAAAGCATTCTCGCGAAATGG
Organism: Mytilus edulis; assembly: GCF_963676685.1. Lineage (NCBI taxonomy): Eukaryota > Metazoa > Mollusca > Bivalvia > Mytilida > Mytilidae > Mytilus > Mytilus edulis. The sequence continues at coordinate 11,125,420 of NC_092344.1, forward strand.
AGGGTGCAACTGGTTATGGCAACAACCCATCAAGTAGTCACGGAAGTGTTAATAGAGTCAATCAAAGAAAACCAACACAATATGGACAGAACAAAACAAAAACAAAATCAGGATTAAAATGCTATCGATGTGGGAGAGAAGGACACTTCGGTAAAGATCCATCTTGCCCGGCACAAGGTAAAACATGCAATAAATGTGGGAAAAGTGGTCATTTTGGAACCGTGTGTAAAACGAAACAAGGAGGGCAACAAAATCAAAGAAGATATGGTAAATATGGTACTAAAAGTGCAAAAGGTATTGTCAACTATGTGGAATCAGATGATGATGAATATGCATTTATTGTGAAAAATCAAAGTGATAAAAATGATGAAATTGAAATTAATGCTGGTGGCATAAATATAAAGTGTGTAATTGATAGCGGTGCATCAGTAAATATTATTTCAAGTGCATTGTGGGAAAAATTGAAAATTCAGAAAATTGTGTGTAAATCTGAAAAATCAGAAAAGAAATTATATTCTTATGGTAGTGAAACACCACTAGAGGTGTTAGGAAAATTCACATGTGAAATAAATGTCAAAGGTCAATCTGAAAGTGTAGAAGGTGCATTTTATGTTGTGAAAGGAAATAGTGTATCTTTGCTGGGAAAAGCAACAGCTATACAATTAGGTGTTTTGAAATTAGGAATTAATAACCGAATATATTCAATAAATGATATTAGAGAAAAATATAGTGATTGCTTTAAAGGAGTAGGCAAATTGGAAAATTTTAAATTAAAGTTGCACATAAATTCAGAAGTTGAGCCAGTTGCGCAAAGAATGTATAGGATACCGTTCACATTGAGGGAGAAAGTGGATAAAAAACTTGATGAATTAGAATCACAAGACATCATTGAGAGAGTAAATGACCAGACACCGTGGGTCAGTCCAGTTATTGTTGTTCCTAAACCTAATGGCGACATAAGGCTATGTGTTGACATGAGAGCAGCAAACAAGGCGATAGTACGCGAACGGCATCCGATACCAACTGTGGACGAAATATTGTACAAAATGAATGGCGGAGAATGGTTTAGTAAAATGGATTTGAGATATGGATTTCATCAATTGGAACTTGAAGAAGGTTCACGTGAGATAACGACTTTTGTCACACACAGGGGACTTTACCGTTATAAACGTTTGATGTTCGGGATAAATGCCGCACCTGAGAAATACCAACAAGTTATATCTCAAGTATTTCATGATATTGAAGGTGTCCAGAACATATCAGATGACATTGTTGTATTTGGTCGCACAAAAGAAGAACATGACGAAAGACTTAACCTAGTTTTAGACAGAATCCGTCAGAAAAAGTTAACTCTAAATGGTGACAAATGTGAATTTACTATGGACAAAATAACATTTATGGGTCATATCTTATCAAGAAATGGAATAGGACCAACACAAGAAAGAGTAAAGGATATGCTAAACGCAACAGAGCCGACAAATGGATCAGAAGTTAAGAGCTTTTTAGGCTTAGTTAACTATAGTGCAAGGTACATACCGAATCTTGCAACCATATCTGAACCACTTAGAAAATTAACAAAGAAGAATGAGACCTTCCGATGGGGAAAAGAGCAAAAAGAAAGTTTTGAAAAGCTAAAATATTCACTCAGTGAAGGAGAAACTCTAGGATATTATAGACTAGATGCAGATAAAACTCAACTTATTACAGACGCAAGCAATGTGGGACTAGGTGCTGTGTTAGTACAAGAAAATAAAGGAATGTCTCGAGTTATAAGTTATGCTAGTAGGGCGCTGTCAGAAACAGAAAAGAAATACTCAACAACAGAAAAAGAAGGATTAGCCGTGGTTTGGGCTTTTGAAAAGTTTCACTTGTATTTATACGGAATAGATTTTGAAATTATTACAGACCACAAAGCGTTAGAAAGTTTATATAACACAAAGTGTTTGAAAACAACCCAAAATGCAAGAATCCAACGATGGATGCTGAAGCTTATGTCGTATAATTATCAAATAAAATATTTACCTGGAAAACAAAATATTGCAGATGCGCTGTCACGACTGGTGGCAATTAACAAAACTGAATTCAAAGAAAGGAATGTCGCTGAAGAATTTGTAAGATTTTGCGCACAGGAAGGGACACCTAAAGCGTTAACAACACAAGAGATCGAAAAGGAAGCAAAAGTGGACACAGAATTATCAGAAGTTAGAAATTGTCTACAACAAGCTAAATGGAACCAGTCTGTTATGAGTGCTTATTACCCTGTAAAGAACGAACTGAGTGTAATAGGATATTTAGTAATGCGTGGACGAAGAATTATAATTCCAAAAACACTACAAGCTAAATGCTTGCAATTAGCTCATGAAGGACACTTAGGAATTGTAGGGACTAAACAGATGCTAAGAAGTAAGGTCTGGTGGCCAAACATGGATAAAGATGTAGAGAAATATGTTAAATCATGCCATGGCTGTCAGATTACATCTCAATTTTCACATCCAGAACCGCTGGAACCGACAAAGTTGCCTACAGGACCGTGGCAATACTTAGCGATTGATTTGCTAGGGCCGCTACCATCTGGACATTTTGTGTTTGTTGTAATAGATTATTACAGTCGCTATTATGAGATTGACATTACAAAAGACACTTCAAGTGAGAAAATGATAGATTCGCTTGAAAACATGTTTTTGCGTCATGGTTTACCACTATCTATCCGTTCTGACAATGGACCGCAATTTACGTCAAAACTATTTAAGCAATACTTGGAGGATATTGATGTGAAACATGTTAGAAACACACCATTATATCCAGCCGCGAACGGTGAAGTGGAACGTCAGAATAGATCTTTAATGAAAAGGATAAGGATCGCTCAGGCAGATGCAATGGACTGGAAACGAGAACTTAGAAAGTATATAATGGCGTATAGGACAAAACCGCATAGTGTGACTGGAGTTTCACCGTCGGAACTCTTATTCAAACGTAAGATAAGGACAAAGTTACCCGAGATATATTGCGAAGAAGATGTCACGACACTTGACGAAGAAGTGAAAGACAGAGACATGTACGCGAAACACAAGAACAAGATGTACATTGACGAGAAAAGAAACGCGCATGAAAGTGACTTGAAAACTGGAGACAATGTTTTAGTTAAACAACAATATACGAACAAAATGACAACTCCATTTATTTCAACACCTTACAAACTTGTTGACAAAATTGGTAATCAATGTGTTGTACAATCACCCGAAGGTGTACAATACCGTCGAAACACGACACATGTAAAGAAATATAACGATCGAAATGTTTCAAGTGAAAAGGACAATGACTGTGTTATGTTAGATGATCCGATTGAAACACCCAAACCGATTTCAGACGAAGCTGGTGATGTAACAAGACGTCCAGTGAGAGAGAGAAAAATGCCATCAAAATTTAATGACTATATTGTTTCATAATTTAGTTACATGTAGGATAGAAGGATTTGATATAGACAGTTAAAGTTTTATATTAGTAGGATTTGATAAAGACAGAAAAAAGTTTTGATTAGTTTTGAAAAGATAATAATTCTAGTAAGAATTTTCATTTTTGATTTTTGATATTTGATATTTTTTGAAAGTAGTTATTCTAGTCAAAGATAAAGAATATTCAGTCAGTTTTATTCTCTAGTCAGTTAATAGTTATTTTCATTCTAAAGAAAGAGGAGAGTGTAGTATATTAAGTATTGTCATATATTCTATATTGATACGTTCTGAATAGTGCTGTGGCTGTTCTGTACGATATGTGACTGTATGAAAGTACCCGTTGGGTACCAGGTATTATGATTGTAAACAATGCTGAATAAACGTGTCTTCTCAAATGTATTTCGTTAAATCGGCCAGATATATATTAAACAGGAACCATCGACACTACAGTAGTCTCAGCTATAAACTTTCCATTGTATTGACCAATTTGACTAACTCATATGCTCTTTCCCATAAATGTCACAATATCAATATATTACAGTAAAACTGATAGTTTGATGACATTGTTTAAGACTATTGACCTCAGGTCAGCCTAAACTGAGTTTAAAACTGTAATTTATTCATTAAAACAGTTCAAGACATGTACCTTCTGAAATGTGATTGCATCAAAATTAAACCTAAGGCATAACATACTTAGTGTGCAGGAAGTGCCACCAAATAAATACTGATTTGTAAAATTAGATGATGATATTTGTGAAGTCAAAGATATTATAGCTAGTTATAACTGGTTTTAGATATAAATCTGAGTAAAAGGTTGATTTATATGTGCTCTTTCATGTTTAGATTATAATTTAAATTTAATCTTCTGAAGTTTTTTATAAAATATTAAGACATTAAAATCACAATTACTTATTTATACACAAAAAAATAAATTTTGTCCTTTTTTAGTTGAATGACTGTACACAAACATTATACACACATAATTTTGATAATTCTGTAATGTTTTTTTTCTATAGCCCCAGAATGTGACAAAAGACTTTTTAATCCAGCTTTACAAAAAATAGAAATAGTTCAGCTACCATAAGACTGCTATGACAAAAATTCTGCAGTTTCCAGAATTTGAGGTAGAGTATAGTTAGAAATAGTTTGATTATGCAGATGCTTAGTTTGCCATAAACAATTATGCCCTTGATACAAACGCAGAGGAAACAAAAAAGTATGAAAATAGTTGAAAAAAGTAATCATTATTACCTAGTCATATACAATGTACTGTAAATAGAAAAAGAGAAAAGCACTGGTTATGATTTGGTATTTTTAATAGCATTATCATTTGTCCATAACTTAAAGCTTGGAATATATACTGGATTGAGCTTGATATTTATTTAATATCATTGACACATGGTTGCAAGAAATGAAAGATGGTAATTTAAACCTAGCAATTTTATTAAGATTTAAAAAAAAGCTTTTGATTTGGTAGAATATGACTTTCTTTGTTTAAAGCTCGACATGTATGGATTTAGTGAGACTACTGTTAGTTTTTTTAAGTCGTACCTGAATAACAAAAGGTATAAATTTGTAATGTTAACTCTGAACAATAACATGTAAAATTTGGTGTTCCCCAATGTTCTATACCTTGTCCTCTATTGTTTGTGCTATTTATAAATGACCTTCCCTTATGCATTAAAAATTGTGAAACAGACCTATATCATTGTATATGCTGATGACACCACTATTCATAAATCAGGGGGAAACATCTAGAAAATATAAATGATGATGTTCAAGAAGATTTATACAGGGTTGAAGAGTGGTGTAAAATGAATAACATGTTCATAGATGCAAATGAAACAAAATGTTTGATTACTGGAACAAAGCAGAAACTATTCAGACTTTTTAACCAAACTTGATAATAAATTAAAGTATTACAAAATTCTTCATGTGAAAAAATATTAGTTTCAAAATTGACAGCCCACTAAGTAACTGGAGAAATCAAATTGACCAAGGTTGTGCTAATATATCATCCAGAATATACCATCTTTCTTAAATACATTTTTTTTTTATATCTGCAAGAAAACATAATACAATGGGTGTTCTGCCCCTAATTGACTACTGTTGTATTATTTGGGATGAATGTAAAAATTGAGGGATAACAAGAATTTTAAAAATCCAAAAAAAGGGCAGCATGATAAATTCTAGATGCAGATCCGTTATCCCTCTTGGTATATAGGAGCACTATATTCTATGTTAACCTCCGATAGTAGGTATAAACATATACTGTTGATAGACGGTATATAGGAGCACTATATTCCATGTTAACCACCGACGGTGGGTATAGACAAATACTGGTGATAGACAGTATATAGGAGCACTATATTCTATGTTAACCACTGACGGTAGGTATAGCCAAATACTGTTGATAGACGGTATATAGGAGCACTATATCTTATGTTAACCACCGACGGTAGGTATAGACAAATACTGGTGATAGACGGTATATAGGAGCACTATATTGTATGTTAACTACCGACGGTAGGTATAGACAAATACTGTTAATAGACGGTATACAGGAGCACTATATTGTATGTTAACTACCGACAGTAGTTATAGACAAATACTGTTGATAGACGGTATATGGGAGCACTATATTGTATGTTAACTACCGACGGTAGGTATAGATAAATACTGTTGATAGACAGTATATAGGAGCACTATATTGTATGTTAACTACCAACAGTAGGTATAGACACATACTGTTGATACACGGTGTATAGGAGCACTATATTGTATGTTAACTACCGACGGTAGGTATAGACAAATACTGTTGATAGACGGTATATGGGAGCACTATATTGTATGTTAACCACCCACGGTAGGTATAGACATATACTGTTGATAGACGGTATATAGGAGCACTATATTGTATGTTAACCACTGACGGTAGGTATAGACAAATACTGTTGATAGACGGTATATAGGAGCACTATATTGTATGTTAACTACCGACGGTAGGTATAGACAAATACTGTTGATAGACGGTATACAGGAGCACTATATTGTATGTTAACTACCGACAGTAGGTATAGACAAATACTGTTGATAGACGGTATATGGGAGCACTATATTGTATGTTAACCACCGACGGTAGGTATAGACAAATACTGTTGATAGACGGTATATACATTGTAGGAGCACTATATTGTATGTTAACCACCGATGGTAGGTATATACAAATACTGTTGATAGACGGTATATAGAAGCACTATATTGTATGTTAACTACCGACAATAGGTATAGACAAATACTGTTGATAGACGTTATATGGGAGCATAATATTGTATGTTAACCACCGACGGTAGGTATAGACATATACTGTTGATAGATGGTATATAGGAGCACTATATTGTATGTTAACTACCGACAGTAGGTATAGACAAATACTGTTGATAGACGGTATATGGGAGCACTATATTGTATGTTAACCACCGACGGTAGGTATAGACAAATACTGGTGATAGACGGTATATAGGAGCACTATATTGTATGTTAACCACTGACGGTAGGTATAGACTAATACTGTTGATAGACGGTATGTAGGAGCACTATATCTTATGATAACCACCGACGGTAGGTATAGACAAATACTGGTGATAGACGGTATATAGGAGCAACTACCGACAGTAGGTATAGATAGATACTGTTGATAGACGGTATCAAAGAGCACTATATTGTATGTTAACTAGCGACGGTAGGTATAGACAAATACTGTTGATAAACGGTATAAAGGAGCACTATATTGTATGTTAACTACCGACAGTAGGTATAGACAAATACTGTTGATAGACGGTATATAGGAGCACTATATTGTCTGTTAACCACCGACGGTAGGTATAGACAAATACTGTTGATAAATGGTATATAGGAGCACTATATTGTATGTTAACTACAGACGGTAGGTATAGACAAATACTGTTGATAGACAGTATATAGGAGCACTATATTGTATGTTAACCACCGACAGTAGGTATAGACACATACTGTTGATACACGGTATATAGGAGCACTATATTGTATGTTAACTACCGACAGTAGGTATAGACAAATATTGTTGATAGACGGTTTATGGGAGCACTATATTGTATGTTAAACACCGACGGTAGGTATAGAAAAATACTGTTGATAGACGGTATATAGGAGCACTATATTGTATGTTAACCACCGACGGTAGGTATAGACAAATACTGTTGATAGACGGTATATAGGAGCACTATATTGTATGTTAACTACCGACGGTAGGTATGGACAAATACTGTTGATAGACGGTATACAGGAGCACTATATTGTATGTTAACTACCGACAGTAGGTATAGACAGATACTGTTGATAGACGGTATCAAAGAGCACTATATTGTATGTTAACTACCGACGGTAGGTATAGACAAATACTGTTGATAGACGACATATGGGAGCACTATATCTTATGTTAACCACCGACGGTAGGTATAGACAAATACTGGTGATAGACGGTATATAGGAGCAACTACCGACAGTAGGTATAGACAGATACTCTTGATAGACGGTATCAAAGAGCACTATATTGTATGTTAACCAGCGACGGTAGGTATAGACAAATACTGTTGATAAACGGTATATAGGAGCACTATATTGTATGTTAACTACCGACAGTAGGTATAGACAAATACTGTTGATAGACGGTATATAGGAGCACTATATTGTATGTTAACCACCGACGGTAGGTATAGACAAATACTGTTGATAAATGGTATATAGGAGCACTATATTGTATGTTAACTACAGACGGTAGGTATAGACAAATACTGTTGATAGACAGTATATAGGAGCACTATATTGTATGTTAACCACCGACAGTAGGTATAGACTCATACTGTTGATACACGGTATATAGGAGCACTATATTGTATGTTAACTACCGACGGTAGGTATAGACAAATACTGTTGATAGACGGTATATGGGAACACTATATTGTATGTTAACCACCGACGGTAGGTATAGACATATACTGTTGATAGATGGTATATAGGAGCACTATATTGTTTGTTAACTACCGACGGTAGGTATAGACAAATACTGTTGATAGACGGTTTATGGGAGCACTATATTGTATGTTAACTACCGACGGTAGGTATAGATAAATACAGGAGCACTATATTGTATGTTAACTACCAACAGTAGGTATAGACACATACTGTTGATACACGGTATATAGGAGCACTATATTGTATGTTAACTACCGACGGTAGGTATAGACAAATACTGTTGATAGATGGTATATAGGAGCACTATATTGTATGTTAACTACCGACAGTAGGTATATACAAATACTGTTGATAGACGGTATATAGGAGCACTATATTGTATGTTAACTACAGACGGTAGGTATAGACAAATACTGTTGATAGACAGTATATAGGAGCACTATATTGTATGTTAACCACCGACAGTAGGTATAGACACATACTGTTGATACACGGTATATAGGAGCACTATATTGTATGTTAACTACCGACAGTAGGTATAGACAAATATTGTTGATAGACGGTTTATGGGAGCACTATATTGTAAGTTAAACACCGACGGTAGGTATAGAAAAATACTGTTGATAGACGGTATATAGAAGCACTATATTGTATGTTAACCACCGACGGTAGGTATAGACAAATACTGTTGATAGACGGTATATAGGAGCACTATATTGTATGTTAACTACCGACGGTAGGTATGGACAAATACTGTTGATAGACGGTATACAGGAGCACTATATTGTATGTTAACTACCGACAGTAGGTATAGACAAATACTGTTGATAGACGGTATATGGGAGCACTATATTGTATGTTAACCACCGACGGTAGGTATAGACAAATACTGTTGATAGACGGTATATAGGAGCACTATATTGTATGTTAACCACCGACGGTAGGTATAGACAAATACTGTTGATAGACGGTATATAGAAGCACTATATTGTATGTTAACTACCGACAGTAGGTATAGACAAATACTGTTGATAGACGGTTTATGGGAGCACTATATTGTATGTTAACCACCGACGGTAGGTATAGACATATACTGTTGATATACGGTATATAGGAGCACTATATTGTATGTTTACCACTGACGGTAGGTATAGACAAATACTGTTGATAGACGGTATATAGGAGCACTATATTGTATGTTAACTACCGACGGTAGGTATAGACAAATACTGTTGATAGACGGTATACAGGAGCACTATATTGTATGTTAACTACCGACAGTAGGTATAGACAAATACTGTTGATAGACGGTATATGGGAGCACTATATTGTATGTTAACCACCGACGGTAGGTATAGACAAATACTGTTGATAGACGGTATATACATTGTAGGAGCACTATATTGTATGTTAACCACCGATGGTAGGTATATACAAATACTGTTGATAGACGGTATATAGAAGCACTATATTGTATGTTAACTACCGACAATAGGTATAGACAAATACTGTTGATAGACGTTATATGGGAGCATAATATTGTATGTTAACCACCGACGGTAGGTATAGACATATACTGTTGATAGATGGTATATAGGAGCACTATATTGTATGTTAACTACCGACAGTAGGTATAGACAAATACTGTTGATAGACGGTATATGGGAGCACTATATTGTATGTTAACCACCGACGGTAGGTATAGACAAATACTGGTGATAGACGGTATATAGGAGCACTATATTGTATGTTAACCACTGACGGTAGGTATAGACTAATACTGTTGATAGACGGTATGTAGGAGCACTATATCTTATGATAACCACCGACGGTAGGTATAGACAAATACTGGTGATAGACGGTATATAGGAGCAACTACCGACAGTAGGTATAGATAGATACTGTTGATAGACGGTATCAAAGAGCACTATATTGTATGTTAACTAGCGACGGTAGGTATAGACAAATACTGTTGATAAACGGTATAAAGGAGCACTATATTGTATGTTAACTACCGACAGTAGGTATAGACAAATACTGTTGATAGACGGTATATAGGAGCACTATATTGTCTGTTAACCACCGACGGTAGGTATAGACAAATACTGTTGATAAATGGTATATAGGAGCACTATATTGTATGTTAACTACAGACGGTAGGTATAGACAAATACTGTTGATAGACAGTATATAGGAGCACTATATTGTATGTTAACCACCGACAGTAGGTATAGACACATACTGTTGATACACGGTATATAGGAGCACTATATTGTATGTTAACTACCGACAGTAGGTATAGACAAATATTGTTGATAGACGGTTTATGGGAGCACTATATTGTATGTTAAACACCGACGGTAGGTATAGAAAAATACTGTTGATAGACGGTATATAGGAGCACTATATTGTATGTTAACCACCGACGGTAGGTATAGACAAATACTGTTGATAGACGGTATATAGGAGCACTATATTGTATGTTAACTACCGACGGTAGGTATGGACAAATACTGTTGATAGACGGTATACAGGAGCACTATATTGTATGTTAACTACCGACAGTAGGTATAGACAGATACTGTTGATAGACGGTATCAAAGAGCACTATATTGTATGTTAACTACCGACGGTAGGTATAGACAAATACTGTTGATAGACGACATATGGGAGCACTATATCTTATGTTAACCACCGACGGTAGGTATAGACAAATACTGGTGATAGACGGTATATAGGAGCAACTACCGACAGTAGGTATAGACAGATACTCTTGATAGACGGTATCAAAGAGCACTATATTGTATGTTAACCAGCGACGGTAGGTATAGACAAATACTGTTGATAAACGGTATATAGGAGCACTATATTGTATGTTAACTACCGACAGTAGGTATAGACAAATACTGTTGATAGACGGTATATAGGAGCACTATATTGTATGTTAACCACCGACGGTAGGTATAGACAAATACTGTTGATAAATGGTATATAGGAGCACTATATTGTATGTTAACTACAGACGGTAGGTATAGACAAATACTGTTGATAGACAGTATATAGGAGCACTATATTGTATGTTAACCACCGACAGTAGGTATAGACTCATACTGTTGATACACGGTATATAGGAGCACTATATTGTATGTTAACTACCGACGGTAGGTATAGACAAATACTGTTGATAGACGGTATATGGGAACACTATATTGTATGTTAACCACCGACGGTAGGTATAGACATATACTGTTGATAGATGGTATATAGGAGCACTATATTGTTTGTTAACTACCGACGGTAGGTATAGACAAATACTGTTGATAGACGGTTTATGGGAGCACTATATTGTATGTTAACTACCGACGGTAGGTATAGATAAATACAGGAGCACTATATTGTATGTTAACTACCAACAGTAGGTATAGACACATACTGTTGATACACGGTATATAGGAGCACTATATTGTATGTTAACTACCGACGGTAGGTATAGACAAATACTGTTGATAGATGGTATATAGGAGCACTATATTGTATGTTAACTACCGACAGTAGGTATATACAAATACTGTTGATAGACGGTATATAGGAGCACTATATTGTATGTTAACTACAGACGGTAGGTATAGACAAATACTGTTGATAGACAGTATATAGGAGCACTATATTGTATGTTAACCACCGACAGTAGGTATAGACACATACTGTTGATACACGGTATATAGGAGCACTATATTGTATGTTAACTACCGACAGTAGGTATAGACAAATATTGTTGATAGACGGTTTATGGGAGCACTATATTGTAAGTTAAACACCGACGGTAGGTATAGAAAAATACTGTTGATAGACGGTATATAGAAGCACTATATTGTATGTTAACCACCGACGGTAGGTATAGACAAATACTGTTGATAGACGGTATATAGGAGCACTATATTGTATGTTAACTACCGACGGTAGGTATGGACAAATACTGTTGATAGACGGTATACAGGAGCACTATATTGTATGTTAACTACCGACAGTAGGTATAGACAAATACTGTTGATAGACGGTATATGGGAGCACTATATTGTATGTTAACCACCGACGGTAGGTATAGACAAATACTGTTGATAGACGGTATATAGGAGCACTATATTGTATGTTAACCACCGACGGTAGGTATAGACAAATACTGTTGATAGACGGTATATAGAAGCACTATATTGTATGTTAACTACCGACAGTAGGTATAGACAAATACTGTTGATAGACGGTTTATGGGAGCACTATATTGTATGTTAACCACCGACGGTAGGTATAGACATATACTGTTGATATACGGTATATAGGAGCACTATATTGTATGTTTACCACTGACGGTAGGTATAGACAAATACTGTTGATAGACGGTATATATGAGCACTATATTGTATGTTAACTACCGACGGTAGGTATAGACAAATACTGTTGATAGACGGTATACAGGAGCACTATATTGTATGTTAACTACCGACAGTAGGTATAGACAAATACTGTTGATAGACGGTATATGGGAGCACTATATTGTATGTTAACCACCGACGGTAGGTATAGACAAATATTGTTGATAGACGGTATATACATTGTAGGAGCACTATATTGTATGTTAACCACCGATGATAGGTATATACAAATACTGTTGATAGACGGTATATAGAAGCACTATATTGTATGTTAACTACCGACAGTAGGTATAGACAAATACTGTTGATAGACGGTTTATGGGAGCATTATATTGTATGTTAAGCACCGACGGTAGGTATAGACATATACTGTTGATAGATGGTATATAGGAGCACTATATTGTATGTTAACTACCGACAGTAGGTATAGACAAATGCTGTTGATAGACGGTATATGGGAGCACTATATTGTATGTTAACCACCGACGGTAGGTATAGACAAATACTGGTGATAGACGGTATATAGGAGCACTATATTGTATATTAACCACTGACGGTAGGTATAGACTAATACTGTTGATAGACGGTATGTAGGAGCACTATATCTTATGTTAACCACCGACGGTAGGTATAGACAAATACTGGTGATAGACGGTATATAGGAGCAACTACCGACAGTAGGTATAGACAGATACTGTTGATAGACGGTATCAAAGAGCATTATATTGTATGTTAACCAGCGACGGTAGGTATAGACAAATACTGTTGATAAACGGTATATAGGAGCACTATATTGTATGTTAACTACCGACAGTAGGTATAGACAAATACTGTTGATAGACGGTATATAGGAGCACTATATTGTATGTTAACCACCGACGGTAGGTATAGACAAATACTGTTGATAAATGGTATATAGGAGCACTATATTGTATGTTAACTACAGACGGTAGGTATAGACAAATACTGTTGATAGACAGTATATAGGAGCACTATATTGTATGTTAACCACCGACAGTAGGTATAGACACATACTGTTGATACACGGTATATAGGAGCACTATATTGTATGTTAACTACCGACGGTAGGTATAGACAAATACTGTTGATAGACGGTATATGGGAGCACTATATTGTATGTTAACCACCGACGGTAGGTATAGACATATACTGTTGATAGATGGTATATAGGAGCACTATATTGTATGTTAACTACCGACGGTAGGTATAGACAAATACTGTTGATAGACGGTTTATGGGAGCACTATATTGTATGTTAACCACCGACGGTAGGTATAGACAAATACTGTTGATGGATGGTGCAAAGGAGTACTATATCGTATGTTAACCACTGACGGTAGGTTTAGACAAATACTGTTGATAGACGGTATATAGGAGAACTGTATTGTATTTTAACCACCGACGGTAGGTATAGACAAATACTGTTGATATACGGTATATAGGAGTATTGTATTTTATGTCAAACATCGACGATAGGTATGGACAAAATCCGACAAATACTGTATACAGACAGTGTATAGAAGTACTGTATTGTATGGTAAACACTGACGGTTGGTGTAGACAATTTCTGTATCATGCATCAATTGTAAATAAAAGTATCATGTGAGTGACACAGGCTCATTGAAGCCTCTAGTTTTGATATTATTAATGTGGAGATCTGGTCTAATTTATCATTTCCTCTATTACATGCATGATAACTGCAACAATTGAATTGAAATAAAAGTGATAATATTTCTGTTGTAGGTTATCAAGATTTAGTGTTTCCATACAAGTGACAAAGATTGAAGAACAAAAACATCTCAAACTTTACAGGACAGAGTAGACTTTTTTCACTGTGCTTAGTTTTGTCTTTATGTCTAAATTATGATACCTTTAAAAAAAACAATAAAATATGGAATAGCATTTATTTCTATCTTATAAAGTGGAGTGAAGAAATAAGGGGTCATTCAAAACATAAGAATATATTGCTATCATATATGCAGATCAGCAGCCCATACATTTGCTATAGCACATAAATATGGGACCAATAATTTCAAGTTGCCTTTTAAAAAAGACCTTATTAATGTTATGCGAGATACCACCAAAGACCACTAGGTGTTGATCAAATGATATTGTAAATAAGAGGGTTGTCCAAAATATTTCCAACAGCTGTTTGATATACACTACCTTAATCAAACCACAATGGTAAAAAAACAGTTTTGGTCAGTCTTAAAAGAAGCAAATATAATTTAGAAAAAGTGCAAGCTGTTGATAAAAACTACAAATAACTGCCAGTCCTAAATGTGGGTGGAGATTACCATTTAGCACAAATGAGTTTCTGGACTAAAGAAAGTAATTTCGGCACAAACCGATTATACCCTTTCAAAAACTATGTGTAGTCGGTTTTATAAAAGTGGCAGATTATCTTTCTATCTAGAGTATCTATGACAACTAGCTGCTGCTCCTAGTGACGTTAGTCTTTGGTTTATGAAAAGATTGGATATATTGTCACAATTCTTTTCTAAGGTACCGGTCTGATAAACAGGAAGTAGCCAGATTAGCTACTAAATATATGCACACTGAAATATAGTCCCTTAAAATTCCCATGGCTGTGTACATGTTCAGATACGAACTATGAAAATTTTGTTTATATCTTTAGAGAAGTAAAATCAAGTATGTATGTCTTTAGTTTTGTCAAATTGCTGTCTTGTTTTGTCCTGTTATTAGGTAACAGTACTGATACAATACTGTAAAAATACGGAGATGTGGTATGATTGCCAATGAGACGCCTACATGTATCCACTCAAGTTCAAATAAAGTGGATGTAAGCAGTTATATGCAACCATACAGCCTTCAACAATGAGAAAAATCATATCAAATAGACCCTTGTAAATAGGTGTTGATCAAATGATATTGTAAATAAGAGGGTTGTATATTTCATGACGGTATAATACTAAACCCCTAATAGGAGGGATTGTGCCTGATATTCATATGATGAAGACATAATCTTTCAATCAGTTTAATTAAGGTCTGGTTCTGGCATGTCAATAACTGCTAGTAGTCTGTTGTTATTTATGTATTATTGTCATTTTGTTTATTTTCTTTTGTTTCATATGCATATTCTGACATCGGACTCGGACTTCTCTTAAACTGAGTTTTACTGTGCGTATTGTTTCGCGTTTGTTTTTTCTACATTGGCTACAGGTATAGGGGAGGGTTGAGATCTCAAAAAACATGTTTAATCCCGCCGCAATTTTGCGCCTGTCCAAAGTTAGGAGCCTCTTACCTTTGTTAGTTTTGTATGATTTATAATTTTAGTTTCTTGTGTATAATTCGGAGCTTAGTATGACGTCCATTATCACTGAACTAGTATACATATTTGTTTAGGGGCCAGCTGACGGACACCTCCGTGTGCGGGAGTTTCTCGCTACATTGAAGATCTATCGGTGGCCTTCGGCTGTTGTCTGCTCTATGGTCGGGTTGTTGTATCCTTGACACATTCCCCATTTCCATACTCAATTTTATAGTATGATTTACATCTGCAATAATCACGAAACAATCAGAGACAAGTTTGGGTCTAAATCTGTATGTCCCACATAATCAAATTGACCGAAGAGAGAGGCGAAAGATACTAAAGGCTTATTCAAACACATAAGTCAATAATAAACTGACAAAACCACGGCAAAAAAAAGAGAAAGATTAAAAAACAAACAACAGAATGCAAAACACAACAAAGAACATCACAGACTGAACAAAACGAACCTCGCCAAAAAACTGGTGTGACCAAATGACTAATTTATCTCAGCCTTACATTATTTAGCAGACCCTTTATTATACCAAACCAAACAAAGTTCTTTATGGTACAATGTTTTTGATCCATCGGTCTGTCAGTCCTGTTCTCGTTATTGCAACTCGTCTGAAACCACATAACAGAGTTTTATAAATCTTTGTAGATAATGAGGAAATTATGAAATTATCAATTCATTGATTTTCTATATACTCCTACAACAGTTTGTCATAAAATCTGTCACAGAAAGCTCGACATAGGAATGGTGATCCGGCGGCGACGGCGACAGCGTTAGTTCACTTCTTAAAAGCTTGATATTTTAGACGGCGAACGACCTGGATGCTCCATACTTTAAATACAGATGCCTTAAGTTTGGAAGTTTCCGTCTGTCACATGTCCATTGTCCTTGAACTAATTTTCATGGTTCAGTGACTACTTGAAAAAAAGTTAAGAGTTTTTGTAATTTCTCACATATTATGGGTAACTATGTTTAGTATTTGCGTACCTTGGTCAGCATGCCCATCAGACAGTTTTCACTTGACCTCGCCATCATTTCATGGATCAGTGAAAAGGGTTAAGTTTTGGGTGGTCAAGTCTATATCTCAGATACTATATGAAATATGTCTTGTATATTTGGTGTATGGAAGGATTGTAAGGTGTACATGTCCAACTGGCAGGTGTCATCTGATCTTGACCTCATTTCCTTGGTTCAATGGTCAAAGTTAAGCTTTTGAGTTTTGTTCGTTTTTTTCTAATACTATATGCAATAGGTCAACTTTATTTGGTGTCTGGAAATATCTTATGATGTCAGTCTCGCAAGTCTCATTTGACCTTGACCTCATTTTCGAGGTTCATTGTTCAGTGTTTAGTTTTTGTGCCAAGTGTCATCTGACCTTGATCTGATTTGTATTGAATGATTGTAAGGTGTTAATGTATTCCTCATTTTGGTCATATGACCTTGATCTCATTTTCTTTGGTCATGTTATTAATAAGTTTATGTGATAATTGTAGTAAAACTTTATATTTAGGTCTATCAACATAAATAAGGCGAGAAATTTCAACGTGTGTACTCTTGTTAGGAATTAGGAACTATGCCTTCTGAACTTAGAATTTCGGCCTAAATATACTTCTGCATATCTTCTGAAATTACACAACAGAATCTCATGCGTGTTTGAACTAAATAATCTGTTGAACTTTTGTTTGCTTAGTGACAATGTCGGGCTGTGAAGTATGTGAGCGTGCTCACAAAGGTTCTTTGATTACACACAGTCAATGCATTGTCTGTGCTTCCCAGATACAGTCTGTATGCATTTTCTTTGTTGTAAATTAAATTAAGTTTATGTATTGTACGTCGTTCTTAGTCTTTATACATTGTTTATATGCTTTGACTATGAGTCTAAGATACTTCTATTGTCGGTATATCTTAGATTTAGTCAGTTAACACTGTCTATGGATCAGAGACACAGTATGTATGCATTGTAAGTTGTTCCAAGTTGATATAAAAGTCTGTATGTTTTGCCTGTTACTGCAAGATAAAGTGTGTGCACTGCCTGTGGCTCTTATATACAGTCTGTATGCATTTTCTGTATGCTTTATCTATGGGTCTAATTTTTATATACAGTCTGTATACAAACTGTATCTCTGACCCATATACAGTGTCCAAAAAAACTCTGTATGTGTGAAAATGATCTTTGGTTCTAAGATGCATTTTGTTTGATTGGCTGAATGCTTAGTATATATTGGTTTCGATATATGGTCTGTATGTATTGTATGGATCTTATATATTTGTATTTTTTTCCATCTGATGAGTAAGCCTTTTTCAACTGATTTTTATAGTTCGTTCTTATGTTGTACTGTTACACCAAAGTCCCAGGTTATTGGAGGTTTGGGATCCCGCTAACATGTTTAACCCCGCCACATTCTCTATGTATGTGCCTGTCCCAAGTTAGGAGACTGTAATTCAGTGGTTGTCGTTTGTTTATATGTTACATATTTGTTTTTCGTTAATTTTTTGTATATAAATTAGGTCGTTAGTTTTTTCGTTTAAATTGTTTCACATTGTCATTTCGGGACTTGTTATAGGTGACTATGCGGTATGGGCTGTGTTCATTGTTGAAGGCTGTACGGTGACCTATAGTTGTTAATTTCTGTGCCATTTTGGTCTCTTGTGGAGAGTTGTCAGTAGTGTTTGTGGGACAGAATGAACCCATAAAGGTGGACGTCGGACGCTGACGCTATATTTGGACCTGGGTGTGAATGCCGACGCCATATTTGGGCCTTAACGCGGACGCCATGGTCGACCATGAAATCGGGACGCGAATTTGAGGTTGGACCGTATGATTCGGACATCGAGACACCGACGCCATATTTGGGCTTGGACGCTATATCTTAATGTTATACCAGTAACGAATTATAAAATTCGTAATAACGATTTAAATTCGTGATTTCGAATTCAAATTATATTTGTGGGAGGTCCTATGGGCGTCCGTAGCTTTCCGACTTATTTGAACCACTTAATTAATATCCTATGGTCCTGTTTAACCTGACATCTCAAATAATTAGATTAAGAGATAAAGCACATCTGGTGATTAAAAATAAGTATCTTTATACACTTTCTTTCAATAACATGTTTACAGGTGTACACTTTTTTATTTGGTTGTAATTAACGGACACCAATAATAAAAATATAGTCTGTGACATTAAATAATTATCTTTATCTTTTAACCGTAAACATTGAGTAGTATTGCATTCCAACTCATTTCAACCACATATAATTACTATCATATGATTAGAATTTCAACCCAAATGATTAACTAAAACCACGTCTGGTCATTTAAAATTGTTTCTCATTTAACATAATCTTAACTATATATTTGAAAATTCCACGGTCGTAGTTGGTTTTTATCTTCAAAAATTACACGGATAATATATTTAATCAATCAATATTTATATACAAGGAGTTTGGATTGGATTGGACGAAAAAAAAAATAAAGAATGATATGGGCGAGAAAAATAAAGAATAAAGAAATATGACCAAAATGAATATAAAGAATAGTGAAATAGGGACTGGTAAAATATATCGAATAGAGAAATATACGGCTGCTTAAATATAAGGAATTAAGAATTATGGGATGTTAAACTATAAAAAAATTATAAAGGAATACAAACAAATACTACTGTTACAGTATATAATTGCAGTAGCATTTTTTGTTTGTTTGTGCACGTGCAAGAATTATCTCCGTGCAGAGAAACAAGAACCGGTTTGAACCGGTATAAATGAGATGATTCTGGCTCTGTAGGTGGCCGGCTCTTAGCATACGGTCCAATCAAACAAGTTTTATGTCTATATACAAAAAATGTAGTCCTTAACATAAAATTATGATAAAGATTACTAAATACTTAAGGAAGAAAGATGATCAGGAGGATTCATTAATTATACAGAAACACAAAAAATTGTATTGACTATAATAATTATTTCAACCGTATAGAAGATAAATTAGTCTACTGTACTTATATAGTTATACACAACACATTTTAGCCTATTGCAAGGCAAAATTTATGTTCCTATCCAATATACCCTTTATCCCGCGGGGTGGCCTCTTTTACAAGACCTATACCTATTGTATTTATGGTAACGTGTTCTAAACATTCATGAATTATTTGCCACTGGACGTTAAGCAATCAATTACTATTTCCGTTTATTTCCTTAAATACGGCTTTGAGTATAACAAAGCTGTAAGAGAGATACTAAAGGTTTCACTGGAATTAACACTATGGACGAGTTTTGTTTATTTATTAATAGCGAAAACTCGCTTTCATCCATCGTTTGAAAATAACGTACGTGGCAATTTCAAAGTGCGCCTTGCAAAACGCTATACGTTGGATGGATCGTGGGAATGTTCATTGAAGGTGTCGTTCATACCGGAATAAGAAGCCTAAACGAGACGTATGTACTTCTGTTCCGATTTCGTGCACCAGTCGTACGTTAGGGAAAATCTCTCCATATTCTCCAGTCGATACGATTAAATAAGATATTACGGACGTGACGTTTGGGAAACCAGTCTATTTCACGGTAACCAGGAATGAATTGTATCACATCGAATTTGTTTTGAGATACGATCATCTTCAAATATGTCGTCTAAAAGATGACCATGTATTTCTCTTGCTATATTTTCGAAGGAAGTGAAGTAAATCTATAAGAGCAAACTACTCACTGTCATTTAGGAAATTACGAGTATGTTTAATTGCAATATTTGCTGTTAAGTGCATGTGTGGCCGCACGATCTTCAAAGACATATAAGAAGTAAGCATTCTTCCGATGAGCCACTATACCACCCAGGTGTTACCCAGCAGCAGCAAAAGCAGCAACAGCAGCAGCAGAAAAAGAAGCAGCAGCAGCAAAAGCAGCAGCAGAAGGCTTTCGTGTTTAGACACCCTTCTACCATGATTGTGTCCGGTCCAACCTCCTGCGATAAAACTTATTTTATGTTATTTGTTTCAACACATAAAAAAACTGTGAAGTCCTAGTCCAGACAGGATCGTTTGGTTGTATAAAAGGTGGCAACCTCTTTACGAGGAAATACAACGAACATGCAGTGCTTCCACGCGTTGAATTCATTCGTGGAATTCCTTTTGATCTCGAAAGGGACGATGTTTTCGATCCCAACATTCGAAACATGATCCTATTAGATGACCTCATGTCGACATCGGACAAAGACTCCAGAATAAATGATTTGATTACGGAAGGGTGTCACCATAGGAAATTATCGGTCGTCGTTTTTAATCAGAATTTATACTTTGGCAAAGACCCCACCAAGAGACGAAACTGTCATTATCTCATTCTCTTTAATAACCCCATTGATCGACAGCCAATCGTGACTCTTGGCCGACAGATGTATCCTTCTCGAGGGGACTTCTTTCTCCGGAAATTTGAAGAGGCAAAGAGGACACCTTTCGTGTACTTTCTTGTTGACCTAAAAGCTAGAACCCCAGAAGCCTCCAGATTGCACACAGAGGTCTTGCAGGTCGGTCAAGGAGAGACACCAGACGGACAGAGGGATGACGACCGTCTCTCGAATACTTTTAAAGACGATACAATGTAGTTCGGTCTCATCAGACGAAGATATTGCCGACGAGACAACACATAGTTCGTCAGAGGATGCTGAAACACGGAAAGATCTCATCGCCTGTCAGGATTGTGGAGTACTTAGTGTTTGCTCACCTACGTGGATTAGAAGCCCAACGTCAGCAAGGTTGTGGGATTAAAAACGGCATTGCCCTTAACGATGACCGGGAAAGATGTAGAGGATGCTTTGAGTGGATTGCCCGTGACCGTTTGCTGTGCAGAAGACTTGCCTATATGTGTGAGCGACAGGCGTAGAAGGTTTGTGGTCAATACGGACAACTGTGATCAAAAGGGGAGTCATTAGGTTGCATTTCATTTCCCCGCATCGGGTCCATCAGAATTTTTCGACTCCTTAGAACGATTACCGGAAAAGTACCAACGCTATTTCAGAAATGTACTCATCGTCAATGGACCGAAATACTGTGTGGTTTGCAATCAAATCCAACCCAATGATTGAGATACATGTGGCCTGTATTGCATTTATTACGTCAAATTGAGATGTCGGGACTCGAGATGAAGGACATTATCAACAACTTTTCATCCACTGACACGATTCAGAATGACAGTAAACTCGTAGCTCTATTTGGTTAAATGAAAAATAATGATACAAAAAAAAATAATGAAAAAAGAAAGAAAAAAAAAATCTTAAAACACCTACATGGATGTGTAGCAGGTCTCAAGTCTTGAAAAACTCTTTCTAGGGTCACTAAAAGTATCCACCCTGGAGGGTAGTCTGGTCAAAATTAAGATATAGCGTCCAGGATTTAAGCCCAAATATCACGTCGGCGTCTCGATGTCCGAGTAACATGGTCCAACCCGAAGTTTGCGTCTTGATTTCAGGGTCGACTATGGCGTCCGATTTAAGGCCCAAATATGGCGTCGGCGTCTGCGCCAACTTTCGAATATGGCGTCAGCGTCCGACGTCCACCTTAATGGGGGTTATTCTGTCCCACAAACACTACTGTTGTTTCATTGGCAATCATACAACATCTACTTTTTTATATTATATATATATTATCTATACGTATATATTTTCTATATATGAATTTTACATGTTTAGATGATGAAATGAAAATTCAGAAGATATGTGGTAATATTGCCAATGGGAAACTTATCCACCAAAGACAAACGAATGTGAATCAGCCATGAGTTACACATATGTATTCATGTAAAATGCTATTCAAACCCATTCCTGACTAGATGTGACGAAAAACGAAAACTAACAGCCCGATTAATGCTGAAACGATAAACGTAAAATCAATATCAAAGACAGCAACCAATAACAATACAGTGCTCCTATATATCGTCTACCAACAGTATTTATCTATACCTACCGTCGGTGGTTAACATGCAATACAGTACTCCAATGTACCGTATATCAACAGTATTTGTCTATACCTACCGTCGGTGGTTAACATACAATATAGTGCTCCTATATACCGTCTATCAACAGTATTTGTCTATACCTACTGTCGGTTGTTAACATACAGTATAGTGCTCCTATACACCGTATATCAACAGTATTTGTCTGTACCTACCGTCGGTGGTTAACATACAATATAGTGCTCCTATATACCGTCTATCACCAGTATTTGTCTATACCTACCGTCGGTGATTAACATACGATATAGTGCTATTATATATACCGTCTATCAAGAGTTTTAGTCTATACCTACTGTTGGTAGTTAACATACAATATAGTGCTCCTATATACCGTCTATCAACATTATTTGTCTATACCTACTGTCGGTAGTTAACATGCAATATAATGCTCCTATATACCGTTTATTATCAGTATTTTTCTAAACCTACCGTCGGTAGGTAACATGCGATATAGTGCTCCTATATACCGTCTACCAACAGTATTTATAATGAAATTCAAAACAGTGTGGCTGTGGCCATTGATTGACACATTAAATTCATCCATTGACTGGGACAATTAAGGTGAACGTTTGTATGTAACTACCACTGCTCACTATATACTTTTTAAAGACACTTAAACTATTGGGTCACCAAAGGTTCTCAACAACTTAAAAAAGTAATTCGAAAAACTAATCAGAAATAACACGATGTTTTGATTTATATCAATTATATAAATCAAAACATAAAGGTTATTCCTGATTAATTTTTTGAATTATTTTATAATTAAAGGCGTTAAGAAACCTTTGGTGACCCCACAGTTTAAATGTCTATCGTAGGTACGTCGTGAACAGTGGTCGTTACAGACAAACGTTCATGTAAATTGTCCCAGTCAATGGATGAATTTAATGTGTCAATCAATGGCCACAGCCACACTGTTTTGAATTTCATTCTATCTATACCTACCGTCGGTGGTTAACATGCAATACAGCACTCCTATTCACCGTATATCAACAGTATTTGTCTATACCTACCGTCAGTGGTTAACATACGAATTAGTACTCCTTCACAACGTCTATCAATAGTATTTGTCTATACCTACCGTTGGTGGTTAACATGCAATATAATGCTCCTATATACCGTCTATTATCAGTATTTTTCTAAACCTACCGTCGGTAGTTAACATGCGATATAGTGCTCCTATATACCGTCTACCAACAGTATTTATCTATACCTACCGTCGGTGGTTAACATGCCATACAGTACTCTTATTTACCGTATATCAACAGTATTTGGCTATACCTACCGTCGGTAGTTAACATACAATATAGTGCTCCTTAATACCGTCTATCAACAGTATGTGTCTATACCTACCGTCGGTAGTTAACATACAATATAGAGCTCCTATATACCGTCTATCAACAGTATTTGTCTATACCTACTGTTGGTAGTTAACATACAGTATAGTGCTCCTATACATCGTATATTATACCTACCGTCGGTGATTAACATGCAATATAGTGTTCCTATATACCGTCTATCAACATAATTTATCTATACCTACCGTCGGTGATTAACATGCAATAAAATGCTCCTATATACCGTCTATTATTTTATTTTTTTCTAAACCTACCGTCGGTAGTTAACATGCGATATAGTGCTCCTATATACCGTCTATCACCAGTATTTGTCTATACCTACTGTCGGTAGTTAACATACAATATAGTGCTCCCATATACCGTCTATCAACAGTATTTGTCTATACCTACTGTCGGTAGTTAACATACAATATAGTGCTCCTATATACTATCTATCAACAGTATATGTCTATACCTACCGTCGGTGGTTAACATACAATATAATGCTCCCATATACCGTCTATCAACAGTATTTGTCTATACCTACTGTCGGTAGTTAACATACAATATAGTGCTTCTATATACCATCTATCAACAGTATTTGTCTATACCTACCGTCGGTGGTTAACATACAATATAGTGCTCCTACAATGTATATACCGTCTATCAACAGTATTTGTCTATACCTACCGTCGGTGGTTAACATACAATAAAGTGCTCCTATATACCGTCTATCAACAGTATTTGTCTATACCTACTGTCGGAAGGTAACATACAATATAGTGCACCTATATATCGTCTATCAACAGTATTTTTCTATACCTAACGTTAGTGGTTAACATACAATATAGTGCTCCTATATACCGTCTATCAAGAGTTTTAGTCTATACCTACTGTCGGTAGTTAACATACAATATAGTGCTCCTATATACCGTATATCACCAGTATTTGTCTATACCTACTGTCGGTAGTTAACATACAATATAGTGTTCCTATATACCGTATATCAACAGTATTTGTCTATACCTACTGTGGGAAGGTAACATACAATATAGTGCACCTATATACCGTTTATCAGCAGTATTTGTCTATACCTACCGTCGGTGGTTAACATACAATATAGTGCTCCTATATACCGTCTATCGCCAGTATTTGTCTATACCTACTGTCGGTGGTTAACATACAATATAGTGCTCCTATATACCGTCTATCAGCAGTATTTGTCTATACCTACCGTCGGTGGTTAACATACAATATGGTGCTCCTATATACCGTCTATCGCCAGTATTTGTCTATACCTACTGTCGGTAGTTAACATACAATATAGTGCTCCTATATACCGTCTATGACCAGTATTTGTCTATACCTACCGTCGGTGATTAACATACGATATAGTGCTATTACATATACCGTCTATCAAGAGTTTTAGTCTTTACCTACTGTTGGTAGTTAACATACAATACAGTGCGCCTATATACCGTCTATCAGCAGTATTTGTCTATACCTACCGTCGGTGGTTAACATACAATATAGTGCTCCTATATACCATCTATCAACAGTATATGTCTATACCTACCGTCGGTGGTTAACATACAATATAATGCTCCCATATACCGTCTATCAACAGTATTTGTCTATACCTACTGTCGGTAGTTAACATACAATACAGTGCTCCTATATACCGTCTATCAGCAGTATTTGTCTATACCTACCGTCGGTGGTTAACATACAATATAGTGCTCTTATATACCATCTATCAACAGTATATGTCTATACCTACCGTCGGTGGTTAACATACAATATAATGCTCCCATATGCCGTCTATCAACAGTATTTGTCTATACCTACTGTCGGTAGTTAACATACAATATAGTGCTTCTATATACCATCTATCAACAGTATTTGTCTATACCTACCGTCGGTGGTTAACATACAATATAGTGCTCCTACAATGTATATACCGTCTATCAACAGTATTTGTCTATACCTACCGTCGGTGGTTAACATACAATAAAGTGCTCCTATATACCGTCTATCAACAGTATTTGTCTATACCTACTGTCGGAAGGTAACATACAATATAGTGCACCTATATATCGTCTATCAACAGTATTTTTCTATACCTAACGTTAGTGGTTAACATACAATATAGTGCTCCTATATACCGTCTATCAAGAGTTTTAGTCTATACCTACTGTCGGTAGTTAACATACAATATAGTGCTCCTATATACCGTATATCACCAGTATTTGTCTATACCTACTGTCGGTAGTTAACATACAATATAGTGTTCCTATATACCGTATATCAACAGTATTTGTCTATACCTACTGTGGGAAGGTAACATACAATATAGTGCACCTATATACCGTCTATCAGCAGTATTTGTCTATACCTACCGTCGGTGGTTAACATACAATATAGTGCTCCTATATACCGTCAATCGCCAGTATTTGTCTATACCTACTGTCGGTGGTTAACATACAATATAGTGCTCCTATATACCGTCTATCAGCAGTATTTGTCTATACCTACCGTCGGTGGTTAACATACAATATGGTGCTCCTATATACCGTCTATCGCCAGTATTTGTCTATACCTACTGTCGGTAGTTAACATACAATATAGTGCTCCTATATACCGTCTATGACCAGTATTTGTCTATACCTACCGTCGGTGATTAACATACGATATAGTGCTATTACATATACCGTCTATCAAGAGTTTTAGTCTTTACCTACTGTTGGTAGTTAACATACAATACAGTGCTCCTATATACCGTCTATCAGCAGTATTTGTCTATACCTACCGTCGGTGGTTAACATACAATATAGTGCTCCTATATACCATCTATCAACAGTATATGTCTATACCTACCGTCGGTGGTTAACATACAATATAATGCTCCCATATACCGTCTATCAACAGTATTTGTCTATACCTACTGTCGGTAGTTAACATACAATACAGTGCTCCTATATACCGTCTATCAGCAGTATTTGTCTATACCTACCGTCGGTGGTTAACATACAATATAGTGCTCTTATATACCATCTATCAACAGTATATGTCTATACCTACCGTCGGTGGTTAACATACAATATAATGCTCCCATATGCCGTCTATCAACAGTATTTGTCTATACCTACTGTCGGTAGTTAACATACAATATAGTGCTTCTATATACCATCTATCAACAGTATTTGTCTATACCTACCGTCGGTGGTTAACATACAATATAGTGCTCCTACAATGTATATACCGTCTATCATCAGTATTTGTCTATACCTACCGTCGGTGGTTAACATACAATATAGTGCTCCTATATACCGTCTATCAACAGTATTTTTCTATACCTGCTGTCGGTAGTTAACATACAATATAGTGTTCCTATATACCGTCTATCAACAGTATTTGTCTATACCTACTGTCGGAAGGTAACATACAATATAGTGCACCTATATATCGTCTATCAACAGTATTTGTCTATACCTACCGTCGGTGGTTAACATACAATATAGTGCTCCTATATACCGTCTATCAAGAGTTTTAGTCTGTACCTACTGTCGGTAGTTAACATACAATATAGTGCTCCTATATACCGTCTATCACCAGTATTTGTCTATACCTACTGTCGGTAGTTAACATACAAGATAGTGTTCCTATATACCGTCTATCAACAGTATTTGTCTATACCTACTGTGGGAAGGTAACATACAATATAGTGCACCTATATACCGTCTATCAGCAGTATTTGTCTATACCTACCGTCGGTGGTTAACATACAGTATAGTGCTCCTATATACCGTCTATCAGCAGTATTTGTCTATACCTACCGTCGGTGGTTAACATACAATATAGTGCTCCTATATACCGTCTATCGCCAGTATTTGTCTATACCTACTGTCGGTAGTTAACATACAATATAGTGCTCCTATATACCGTCTATGACCAGTATTTGTCTATACCTACCGTCGGTGATTAACATACGATATAGTGCTATTACATATACCGTCTATCAAGAGTTTTAGTCTTTACCTACTGTTGGTAGTTAACATACAATACAGTGCTCCTATATACCGTCTATCAGCAGTATTTGTCTATATCTACCGTCGGTGGTTAACATACAATATAGTGCTCCTATATACCATCTATCAACAGTATATGTCTATACCTACCGTCGGTGGTTAACATACAATATAATGCTCCCATATACCGTCTATCAACAGTATTTGTCTATACCTACTGTCGGTAGTTAACATACAATATAGTGCTTCTATATACCATCTATCAACAGTATTTGTCTATACCTACCGTCGGTGGTTAACATACAATATAGTGCTCCTACAATGTATATACCGTCTATCAACAGTATTTGTCTATACCTACCGTCGGTGGTTAACATACAATATAGTGCTCCTATATACCGTCTATCAAGAGTTTTAGTCTATACCTACTGTCGGTAGTTAACATACAATATAGTGCTCCTATATACCGTCTATCACCAGTATTTTTCTATACCTGCTGTCGGTAGTTAACATACAATATAGTGTTCCTATATACCGTCTATCAACAGTATTTGTCTATACCTACTGTCGGAAGGTAACATACAATATAGTGCACCTATATATCGTCTATCAACAGTATTTGTCTATACCTACCGTCGGTGGTTAACATACAATATAGTGCTCCTATATACCGTCTATCAAGAGTTTTAGTCTGTACCTACTGTCGGTAGTTAACATACAATATAGTGCTCCTATATACCGTCTATCACCAGTATTTGTCTATACCTACTGTCGGTAGTTAACATACAATATAGTGTTCCTATATACCGTCTATCAACAGTATTTGTCTATACCTACTGTCGGAAGGTAACATACAATATAGTGCACCTATATACCGTCTATCAGCAGTATTTGTCTATACCTACCGTCGGTGGTTAACATACAATATAGTGCTCCTATATACCGTCTATCAGCAGTATTTGTCTATACCTACCATCGGTGGTTAACATACAATATAGTGCTCCTATATACCGTCTATCAACAGTATTTGTCTATACCTACTGTCGGTAGTTAACATACAATATAGTGCTCCTATATACCGTCTATAACCAGTATTTGTCTATACCTACCGTCGGTGATTAACATACGATATAGTGCTATTACATATACCGTCTATCAAGAGTTTTAGTCTTTACCTACTGTTGGTAGTTAACATACAATACAGTGCTCCTATATACTGTCTATCAACAGTATTTGTCTATACCTACTGTCGGTAGTTAACATACAATATAGTGCTCCTACATGTGTATATACCGTCTATCAACAGTATTTGTCTATACCTACCGTCGGTATTGTTAACATACAATATAGTGCTCCTATATACCGTCTATCAAGAGTTTTAGTCTATACCTACTGTTGGTAGTTAACATTAAATATAGTGCTCCTATATACTGTCTATCAAGAGTTTTAGTCTATACCTACTGTTGGTAGTTAACATACAATATAGTGCTCCTATATACCGTCTATCAAGAGTTTTAGTCTATACCCACTGTTGGTAGTTAACATACCATATAGGGCCCCTATATACCGTCTATCAACAGTATTTGTCTATACCTACTGTCGGTGGTTAACATGCAATATAGTCCTCCTATATACTGTCTATCAACAGTATTTGTCTATACCTACCGTTGGTGGTTAACATGCCATACAGTACTCCTATATATCGTCTATCAACAGTATTTGTCTCTACCTACCGTCGGTGGTTAACATGCAATAGAGTGCTCCTATATACCGTCTATCAACACTATGTTTCTAACCTGTTTCTATACCCACCGTCGGTGGTTAACATGCAATACAGTGCACCTATATACCGTATATCAACAGTATTTGTCTATACCTATCGTCGGTGGTTAACATGCAATATAGTCCTCCTATATACTGTCTATCAACAGTATTTCTTTATACCTACCGTCGGTGGTTAACGTAAAATATAGTGTTCCTTTATATACCGTCTTTCAATAGTATTTCTTTATACCTACTGTCGGTGGTTAACATAGAATTTAGTGCTCCTATATACCGTCTATCAACCGTATTTGTCTATACCTACCGGCGGTTGTTATCAAAAGAAACTATTTCCAATCGACGGTCCAAAGTTTCGTATCTATACTTCACTCTGAATGACCGATGACATTTATTTGAACAGTAACATTCCCTATTGTATTCATTATTTAGTTTTCTCCCTGAACTTGTCTGAAATATTTGCGGCTGTACTGATGGCAAACAACAATCAATCAATTTCTTAAAGTACTTCTTAATCTAAATAATATATTATTTTTTAATCTAACCAGTAATATGTGATCGGTGAATGTACGTATGACAATTACGCCAATTTTGAAAAAGCATATTTTTTTTCATTTGCGCACATTGACATTTTTTAATTTGCGCCAAATTGATTCGAAAGGTTAGGTCTGATAAATTTAGATGATAAAATTAAACTTGTTTAACCAAACGCAGCAATTCAATGAACACAAGCTACAATATAGATAAATGTGTGTATAGACGCATGTTGAGCTCATGGGTATCATCATTTAATCACACTTCTGGTACCCGAACATTTACTTTCATATATGGAACCGATGCCATAAAGAAAAAAAACAGGCTTTAACTTCTACAAATTTTGATAAAAAAGGGGATGCTTTATTGTAGGGAAGATATCACAAGGTTGCAGTTCAACAGAAGTGTTGCATGACAATACTCAGTTAAAAAAGATTTGTGCATATGCAAATGTGCTTTTTATGTCAAACTGTTACAATCTTATTTTATAAAGTGCTACTTAAAGTGTGATGTACACTTGCAATAAACTTATCCTGCTTTCAATCCCCCTCCTCCTCCCCGTCACGTGTGAGCAAGTGGCAGGTGGCAAAAGGCCAGAAGGAATATTTTTGTTATTATATAAATAAATTCTATACATCTTATATGCCTCACGACTTGTGTTTACCTGTTAATTTGTGCAAATGAAGAAAATAAATTTGGCGCAAAGAAATAAAAAAATAGGCGCTAATTAAGTGCAGATTGGCGCAAATGGAAAAAGCCGAAGCAAATATAATCTTTTCTTGTATCAAGATTTCAAGATTTTATTCATAACCTCAGACACATACTTGTGTACAAGAGGACAATAATATATACAACCATATTAAGATAATACATAGCGAGACAGGACAAACGAAACACAAATACATAGTATATTTTAAAAGACAATTGGTATAATTAGATTAAGTATTTTATGATTTTCTTCACGAAAATTGATAATTTCCTTCGAACTTGTACGTTACATATAGACAACAAGCCAGTGAATTTCTTCTTGCTTGGATTCATTACATAGTAATTTGGTACAAACTTTGATCTAAGAGCAGAAACATCAGCATTTTTACAGGTAAACAATATATGAAACTCATCCCCTATTCCCTCATTACATAATGTACATATTCTATTTTCCCTCGCGATCCCCGCCCATCTACCCGTCTCAATAGGTAACTTCAAATTCGAGCATCGAAGTTTAGATATGTAATATCTGTCCTTGGGTAATAATCGCAATAGATACGGTTCCAAACCAAACTCGAGTTTGAATAAAGAATAGAATTCACCCCTATCAGATCAAATTGGTGTTTTCTTTCTTTTTTTCGTTCAGTTTCATCTAGTCCATTTGTTCATTTGACTCTGTTTCCATCACGACTAGGATGCATTTTAATTTATAATGTAAAGTCGTTCAGGTTTTTGTTTTATTATATAAAAGAAGAAGATATGGCATGATTGCCAGTGAGACAACTTTCTAAAAGAGACAAAGTGACACCGGAATTAACTATTAAAAAAAAACCTTTAACAGATCACGGTACGCTGACGGTACAGATGTCTGTAAATTCAGAAATTAATGCGAGGTTTTTATTATTGCGACAATTTGAAGTATTGCGTTTGAATTAATCAGGATTTTTTCATAATCGTTGTAATCAAAATCTCATTTCAGGCTATAA
Source organism: Mytilus edulis (assembly GCF_963676685.1). NCBI lineage: Eukaryota > Metazoa > Mollusca > Bivalvia > Mytilida > Mytilidae > Mytilus > Mytilus edulis. The sequence goes on from NC_092344.1 coordinate 11,157,979, forward strand.
TGACACTCATCGCATTAAATATTTAACAATTGCACGCAACAAATTTATATTCAAAGACTATGAATTTGATGTATATTTGACAAGAAGTTGCCAAAGATTCTATAATTAGTGTATTATTCTCCCAAGTTTATTTGAAAAGGTATAATTCCTCTATACAAATGGCAAAATCTTTCATAAAATATCCAGTAAGTTGGATAAACGTTTACCAAATCATCCCAATACAGTTTGATTTATATATTCACTTTGCTATTCCGTTCTTGCACAGTGATATAGTTCATTTTGCGTCATCCCATATTCTAGCAAAGGGAGATTATCTCAGCATCACCGTTACATTAGTAATAGCTCTCGTACATAAAATAGTTAGCTCGAACTGTATGATCCTGTGTGAATCTGATCTTTATATTAAAAGTGCATAAATGGTTCACATATGGGTCTTATTTAAACATTAAACAGTATCAAAACAATTAGTGCATTATAATATAACCAAATAGGCATGCAAAAAAGAATCAATAGGCAAAATATGCTTGTCTACCGTCTAATTCTAATTGCTATTATTTACTGTATTGTACATAGCTCAATATCATTCCATTCCATTCAATTTTATTTATTTTTGAATTTTCAGAAGAAAACAGTATTTCTAACAATTAAATTGAATTAATTTGATATGACGTTGACACACGGTAATCACTCTCATGTTTTTATTTACATCGCTGTCAATCATCCGGTAAAGATGAATATTCATTACTACCCTCGGTAGTTAACGTCCCTCGATGGTTAACTTTAAGTGCCTACCTCGATTTAAACACCACCATTCTGAATTAATGCGGCTGCACATCTAAACACCCTACAAAAAAGTGACTCTACATTGGTTTACTACTACAAAACTTCTTATCTGTCTGTATGCAAGCCAATTAATTACAGAAGTTGGGTTGCTGCCAGGATGTCAACCACATCTAATAAATCTAAAATTGAAAATGGAAATGGGGAATGTGTCAAAGAGACAACAACCCGACCATAGAAAAAAACAACAGCAGAAGGTCACCAACAGGTCTTCGATGTAGCAAGAAATTCCCCCACCCAGAGGCGTCCTTCAGCTGGCCCCTAAATAAATACATACTAGTTCAGGGATAATGAATGCCATACTAATTTCCAAATTGTAGACAAGAAACTAAAATTAAAATAATACAAGACTAACAAAAGCCAGAGGCTCCTGACTTGGGACAGGCGCAAAAATGCGGTGGGGCTTAACATGTTTATGAGATCTCAACCCTCCCCTATACCTCTAGCCAATGTAGAAAAGTAAACGCATAACAATATGCATATTTAAATCTGTTTGCTTATTGAATTATTTCTGATTATTTCTTTAAATTGTTTTCTCATGTCCATCTTTGCCACATACTGTCTTTTCTAACATAAGATAATAAAGGGCTGCGCTTTAGCGCATGATACGCCCGTTGTTTGAAAGACGACGGGCGTATAAAAATGGCAAAAAAGACTACAATGACAATGAGGAGCAGCAAGAAGATAACAGGGAAAGTGAAGATGGTGAAAGTGACTACTGAAAGTTATGATCTAAATCAGGGCCGTAACTAGGGTTCGAATTGAGGGGAGGCAGGGGTTTGGGGGCCGCCGATTGAGCCCCCTTTGTGCCCCCATCGATTTTTTTTCTCTCAGTTATTGGCTAAAAATTACCCGTTTCCCTTCGATTTCCTTACTTTAAGAAACATCAGTATGACCTGGAAGCAACTTTTATGCAAAAACAAGCTGAGATTGCTGTTCGGGGTGAGCCAAGGCTAGCTCCGTCTTGAAGGCTGTACTTTGACCTATAATTGTTAACATTAAATACATTGTGACCGTGGATTTTTTTCTCAAATGATATGGCTAAAATTATCTGTTTTCCTTCGATTTCCTTGCTTTAAGAAAGATCAGTTTTGCTGGATCCTTGGAGCAATTTTCATGCAAACAATTATTATCTGTATTTTCTGTATTTAAAGATATTTTTTTTAGAAACTTGTAAGTTCAAAAAACATATTAAGCAAGATTATAAAACGCAAGATATTTTTTTTTTATCGAGGATCTTGAATTTCAATATTGTTGAAAGCTGAACAGACATGTATATAACTACAACCAGGGACTTTCTATACTAGTCTAGTATATACTTAGTATAGAAAGTCCCTGCTACAACGAATGGGAGTGTGTACTTACTAAGGCATTGACCATAATGTTCTCTTACGATCGGGAAACTTAAAAAAACCGATCCAACAGCTGATTCAGCAGGTAACGAATTTCCGATATCTTAAAAGATTCACAATACAAAAAGAACATCCTCTGCTTAAATAATCGAGCCCCCAAATAGATGCAAATAGTTAAGTTTTTATTCAAAATTATCGAAAGCAAAGTTTCATATGTGTTCTCATACGAATACTGACCACCTCAATACTGTATAACAGACGGACGGCCACACGAAAAAAAAATAAAACAAATACCGAAACGGTTTACTTTCGATCAAAAATCCGAAAAAATGACAGACATATTACGTATCATGATAACACTGTTAAAACTGTTAACTTGTGTTATTTATAATATAAATTCAAGTTCTTCGTGTACATATTGTCAATATTTTATTTTTTTACTTCAAAAAAAATTTTTGGTGTAGAAAATTCAGGGGAGGCAGTTGCCTCCCCTGCCTCATAGGTAGTTACGACCCTGTAAATGAGGAAGTAGGTGATGAAAGAAAGGATTGCATTGATGATGAAGATAAAGATTTCATTGATGATGAGGAGGCCTCTTCTGAGAATGAAAATGAGGATTTTTCTGATGATGAGGACAGTGATTACAGTGAAGAAGACACTGATGATTAAACCTAGTTCAGCTTTTCAATATTTAGCATAAAAAACAAATATCATTAACATTGGCATATAACATAGAAGTCTTCAATGCAATATAAGGAAAGTGATATATGATTATGGGTTTTAGTAATTCTATGGCTGATTTCCAAATTTTATAGTAGTTTGAAAGAAGGTAATTTTCTTGGAGTATATTGCTCATAGTTAGATTCTGTTGAACACAGTAAGGAATCCATACTAAATTATACAAAGATGTATGCAAAAGTTGTTCAAATGGTGCTTAATATGGTGGATAATGATTATTACCTTTTTATTGTTTAGAATATTCACAAGATGATCATATTGATAAATGTTTAGGAGACTTGATTTCCTTATTTTTTTCATAAAATGACACCCTTTAACATTTAAGAAATATTTAGTCACATGTTAAGATTTTCATGTTGTCACTTGTTCACTTATTATGTGCTATTGTAGACTAGTTATGTTTTATAACATTTTTTATTGCGCTCAACCCTTCCACCGAAACCGAACTCTATAAAAAAGCTGCAATGCTAAGGTATCATTTGTGATTTCAATTGCAACCAATTTTAACAAGAGTAAAACATACTATGTGCAAAAACAGTATTTGATTTTTATCCATAGCTTAGATAGTAAAAATGTTATCATAAAATGATATATGCCTCAGGGAACAGTTAGTATCTCAGGGACTGCTAATGTGCTTTCATCCTTGCAACCATTCAATAATAGTACAAACGTATGACATTCATGGAACCTATTTTTTACAAGAAATTTAATGTTTTAAATTGAACTAAAGATTTTACAAATTTTATGTTTTCATCAGATTTTATTAAGTATTATTTGTTACATGAATAGATATAAACAATTCACCAAAGTTTCATGGACATTGGTGAAAGCCTTTTTGAGTTATTGTCCGAAGTGTTAAAACCCCCCCTTTTTTATGAATAAAGCCCAATAAATCCAAAACTTAAAATCTGAAATTTATAAAAATTGAAAGGGAGCTTACATCAATAGATATAAACAATTCACCAAAGTTTCATGGACATTGGTGAAAGCCTTTTTGAGTTATTGTCCGAAGTGTTGAAAATCCCCCCTTTTTTATGAATAAAGCCCCATAAATCCAAAACTTAAAATCTGAAATTGAAAATAACGAAAGAGAGCTTACGTCAATAGATATAAACAATTCACTTAAGTTTCATGGAAATTGGTGAAAGTGTTTTTGAGTTATTGAACAAAGTGTGGACGACGGACGGACGGACAACGGTATACCATAATACGTCCCGACTAAAAGACGGGCGTATAATAATATAAAAATATGTACAGTGCACTATTTGTCCTTTTTTAAACAAATGCAAAGAAAGTTTCATTTTTTTATTTCTATAACAACAAAGTAAAACATAAAGAAAATACAATGTAAATAAATGTTAAAAAATATACAGAGGTAAAATCACATAACAAGTGTCCATTAAAATCAAGAAAATTACATTCTGAAAAATAGATTAAAATATTCATCTCAATTGTAATTCTTAAATACATATTTCTATATCCAAAACAATTTAATCTCTTCAAAAACATTATGTTTGTTTCAGTCAAGCAATATACAGATGTGATTGTCTAATAATAATTTCATTTAGTTTGCATGGTTTGTGGAATGGTGGGTGCCTTAAAAACATGAACTAATCTCTTTCTGGTAGTGTTTGTGGAATGGTGCGTGACTTTAACATCTAGACAAGACAAATCTCTTTCTGGTAAAAATATTATGCATTTAACAAACAGTCTAGTTCGCTATATTAGTCAACTTAAACATCCACGCCCATGGAGAAGGCAGTTTATTCCAGGGTATATTTTGTAAGGTAATATTCATCCCTTGTCCACCAGGTCCTGCTATCCAGTTGACTGTTCCCTCATATCCAAGCATAATGACTTGTGTAGATTGAGAAGGTATAGGTGCTCCTAACACCAACACAGAATCGTCTGGCCATGTAAGCATTATTGCATATACCATGGTGCCATCATTTTCTGTTTTCTGTTTAGTGTACCTTTTAATTTACAAAATATGACAGCATATCAAAAGTTATATCTTTTTTTCATTAATTTTAAATTGAGTTGTTAAAGTCTTTTAAACAATATATGCTAAATAATAAATCAAATTGTTTGTAATGATTATCAGGTGATGATTTTTTTTAATGTCAGTGGCAAATAATTCATGCAAATCAAAATGAGAACATGCTACTCTATGTGATCTGATTATCTATACTGCTATAGGAGGAGACCAATTTCATTGAGTCGCAACTCATCTGCAATCGTACAAAGTCAGAAAAATTTGTGATATGACGTATAAATGTAGTATTTTGTATTTCCAAAATTTGTCTTTGAAACAATCTTATTTCCACAGAAAACAGCAATTTTGGGAAAATATCATAATTTGGAGACTGTAAAAAGTGTTCTTAATCCTTGTCTTATACGCTTTCAGTCTAGGTACTCCCAGAAAAATTTTTGTTTGTTTGTTTCAAAACTTTTTTTTTTAACACGATTTCACATACATCTTCTAGTGTACCACTATTTGTCCTAGATGGACACACCAATGGAATTTAAATGTGCTTCTTCAAAAGGTAAAATTCTGCAGGAATAGATGTCATCATACATTGACTCATTTTTGTCAGGAGCCGACCAGTCTTTGCTCTTACTCAAAAAGATCGAGTCATTGGCAGAAAACCAGCAAATACCATTTTTAATTTTCTGATGTGACTTTGCTATGGATCGAAACAAGAAACTCCTGCGCTCAAGTCAAAACACTTCCAAAAGACCTCCAAGGGGGTCTGTTAAAATTGAAAAATATATAAATAAAGTCACGTTATTTTTTAACCAATTAACCAATGATGTTAACTAAATCATATAAAACTAATATTTAAATTTGACACATAAATGCAGAAACTTGATCAACTCTACAATAGACTTGAATAAATTAATACAATATATAAAACATTACCAAACATTTTTTGTAATGAAATCATTTTGGTGGCTCCAAGGTACAGATCCATAAACACCTTCTCCATTTATTTTCAACCAACTTCCAAACTCGCGTAATCTTTCCTCAAATATTGGGATAATTGTTCCCTCCTTTGTTGGACCAATATTCATCAGCATATTGCCACCACAACTGTAAAAGAGATTTTTGAATATAACAGTCATACCACCAATCTTCTAACTTTTATCAATTTCTAGTAATTCCCCAATGTATTCAAAATGAAATGCATAAAAAAAAGAATTGTGGGAGATGTTGGAGACAACAACCTAGCAACAAAAATTACTCAAAAACTAGTAGTCAATAAATAACTTGTCTTGTAAATTTGGAAAGCTCTTTAATAATTGCAAGAGTCAAGAAAAGTACCGAACACATTTTTTTAGAGGTGGCCATCAGCAAAAAAAAAAAAATATGGTTAAAGACTGACGATATTCCTGACTTGGTTGGTACATTGCATTAATAAGTGGAGAGATTAAGTAAAGTTAAAACACTTAACCTACATTTCAAATTCTTTTGATTGTCATTTGCTATTTTTTATTTACCTGATTGTCGATGCAAACGTTGAGATGATCTGGTTTATATCTAGATATGAATCAAGTGGAGCATTTCTACGATATCCCCAGGAATGCTTGTCCACTGACATACAGTCTTCCCATTTATATTTCTGCAGTTTACCTTGAAACACAAAATATATTAATTGCATTTAATTTCAAAACATGAGAATTTTTATGTAGCAGCGATCTATTGTATATAAAAGTCCCATGTTTATATATGTATTTCTCAGTGTGTTCTATATTACTAATCTAATCAATGGTATAGTGTATGAACTTGCTTGAATACAACTGGATAACAAAACTGTTCCCTATGGTATGATCTTTCTAACTTTAATGCCAAATTAGATTTTTTAACCAATTTCAGGGGCGGATGCAGGAATTTTCGAAAGGGGGGGTGCTAACCCAGGGCAAAGGGGGGGGGGGGGGGGGGGGGGGTGCAAAACATATGTCCCGATACAAATGCATTGATCGGCAAAAATAAAGGGGGGGTGCGCACCCCGGAACCCCCCCCCCCCCCCCCTGGATCCGCCACTGAATTTTACGGTCCATTGAACATGGAAAATGATAGTGTGAGTGGAGCATCCGTATACTTTGGACACATTCTTGTTTCTTCTTCTTTGACATTAACATTATCTTTGTTCTAATAGAAGTGGGGTTTGCTTTATCATTTGATTAACTCTTCATGAACCTTGATCCTGAAGTTTTCTTTTCTGAAGAACAAAAAAATGTGTATAAATGACGTACATAAAACTTTAAAAAAAAAATAACAATGTGCTATGAAATTGTTCATTTCTAACCTGGATTCCATTTATCTCTGCAGGTCTTGTATCCTCCGTGTTTACAGAAGCATTCGTGACACCAGCGGTCATTTGTGACGACACTGTCTTTCACTGGACTGAAATAAAAACATATGTTGTTCAACTTGTTATTGAATTAAAATAATATCACATAACTTTCCACAGAAAATCTCGCAAACTTTTAAGAACTGTATATTATATCACATATGCATTCAAAATTTAGACTTTCTCATATTGTAAACAAAACTGATTGACAATTTATTGTTATTGTCAAAGTTTTGAATGAATATTTTAGATAATTTGTATAGAACAAAATTGAACTCTTTTGACAATCACGAAGGTAAAGGACCAATTTGAAAGAGGAAGTAGTTTTTATCTCTTTGAGTTCATCGACATTATAATCTCAACATGTCATGTAATGAATCTTCTGTAATATGTGCTACTGAATCAAAATCCAACAAGGTCATTTGTCTTTTTCCCAGGATCTTTATCTAAATCACTGATAGCCATAAAATATTGCTGGCCCAGCAAGTAAGCCGTGTTATCTAGTAATCATGGGCTACAAATGAGAATAACTGAATCGGATTAAAATACAGATTCTGTGACAACTCTTTGCCATGCTTTGTAAGCGAAGCATGGATATATGCTCTCTACTCCAATCAGATTGCGAAAAAAATTAAAATAAGATTTGGCGAATAATTATGGTTGTGAACTGCATATAGGCAAGTTGGTGTCGAAAAATTTGCCACTGAGATGGGAGTTATATTGCTAGGTTATCAGTTAAGGTATAAAATTACCATCATTGATCAGCTTTGAATCCTTACCTATCATTATACAACCAGGCAAGGAATTCTTTAGATTTGTAGTAAGAAGCTGGTCCTTGACCATCGGCCAGATCTGCCCATAATATCTCTGGTTTGTATCTGTTCACAAGTTCATACAGTTCAGGTAAAGCCTTTGACTGCCAAGAAACAAAAAATGATTTACAATTCGATGAATATATAAAATTTCGTGTAGATGTACACTGACTATTGAACTACAGTTGGGGGTTCACGTGTATGAACTAACAACCTTTAATGAACTAAATTACAAATGAATTATAAGAATAAGACTAAACTTCACAGGAGACTAAAGTTCATTGTGATAATTTCATGATTAATATTTTAAGTTTGTTTTTGTGTTGTAAACTATTTGGTGATGACAGTTTCTAGTTTTGGGGATATTTAGGGCTTTTAATATATTGTATAGACCCTTGTTTATTGTTGGTTACTGTATGTTGACCTTTAGATGTCCTTTTAAGGTCGTCATGCTGTCACAATGACATACATCACATTTCTCCTCATTCAAAAGGTTTATGGAGATGTCTATATTAGGACTACAAAACTTACCAATACAAAACTTTGTGTAGTGAAGTTGTTCGCCTTATCTTTCATATACAAGGGATGAAGCCATTCGGATATACAGTAGTATGTACCGAACTTAAGATCTGTTTTGTTCCTTATAGCATTAGCTAGGTCTCCTAAAATGATTCTACAGTTCATATCATACTAAAATATATAAATGCTAATTAGTATAATAAAAATAGTGGAAATTTTAGTGAATAGCTCACATTCAGTTTTGATATGCAACATGTACATTGCCAACACATTTTCTAGTTATCAGCCATACAGACTACCTTCCATATATCTCTCATAGGCTTAACTGTAATAACGATAATTCAGACTGTTTTAATCATTTTTGTTTGTAATAGGGAATATTGGAAACAATATTAATTCAGTAGCAATTCATCATTGGCATATGTACTTACCAACAAGGTCCCTATTAGGTCCTACTGCTTTTGCATTCCAGTTGAAAGAATGACTAGATGGCCAGTTTGGAAAGCCTTCACCGTGTTTACTGGTCAGGACAACATATCTAAAACATAGTTCAAATGTATTTGAAAACATGTTTCTTCTAGGAAAGACATAACATGAAATATACGCCAGGTCACAAAGAATTAATGTCGCTGTAGAAATTGTGATTGTAAAATGTATATAATATACATTGCAAAAGATGTCAAAAGATCGAAAATTTAATACTCAGGTACTCGGTCAGGATACTCGCAAGTACTAGTACTCGGATAAATCTTGAACGTCTAGTGAAAATTTATGATTTATGTTGGGATGTGGTATTTTGATTATTACCTTTCATAAACTTAATTATCATATGACAAATGTATGAGGACTGTATGACTACAAAATGTACTACTACATTGTATTGACTTTTTATGAGGTTGATACATTATGATTTATCAACCCAAGAGATATGACATTCACCAGGGCCAACGGCTGAAATAGGTCACTATTTCATGCTCCATGATATATGAAAAGGGTGAGAAATTTAGATTTAAATATATCATTAAGTTGATATTATCACTTTCTTGATTACATGTATATCATTTATCATAAGTATCTGAAACTGATCAGATGTCAGTATTTATTTTTGATGGGGTTAAAACACTGTCGTAAATGCATCAGTTACTTGTCAAACCCATAAATCTCTATTTATTCCAATCATGTGGTATTTCCACTGATGCTAGTTATAGATCTATGCTATAAATCCGACTATTTTGACATTTGCAGCTACATGTACATGTAGTTAACATTTAAAGGTTTGTATGTATACATGAAACATGATAACAATTATTTAATGAAATTCCATAGGCATAGGGAATGGCTTTGAACTTTTCCTGACCAAACATATTTTATTGTCTATTGAAATTTCTTCATACTGAAAGATATAAAAGATTAAGGGGAAAATAAAGGAAAATGTTTAAGATGTGACAGATTTATTGGAAAAGTTAAGTGTGATTGTGACAATTGCGTTGCTTCTACATATAAACAAGCAAATAAAATTGTAGACCATTTGAAGTGTTGTTGTCAATATTGAGTATTATTAAAAGTACCAGAAAATGAAAATATTCAAATATTAGCTATAATCATGTTAATAGGTCTGTTTTTGGTTAATTGATATTTGACAAGGTATATATTTTTGATAAACAAAATTTATGAAAGGGGTGGAGTACTTGATGTCTCAGTTCAAAATGCTCACTCCTATCAAAAAAATATTGAAGTGTTTTCAGGGAACACCCCATGCAGTTTGCTTGGGGTTATTGTTAAAAGAAAACAGTTTACACATGTTACAAGGACTTCCTTTTTTATGCCCCATTTATGGGCATTATGTTTTCTGGTCTGTCCGTCTGTCCGTTCGTTGGTTCATCCGTTTGTTCGTCCCGCTTCAGGTTAAAGTTTTTAGTCCAGGTTAAAGTTTTTGGTTGAGGTAATTTTTCATGAAGTTGAAGTCCAATCAACTTGAAACTTAGTAAACATGTTCCCTATTTTATTAACAATTTATAAGACAATTTATTAACAATCAATTTGCCAAATGCAGAAAGTATCAATCAACTATTAGCGGAGTACATAGAGGAGGGGCCTAATGGGGGGTCCTCATCACGGATCACGGAAAACAAAAAATATCAATCACGATTCACAAAAAATTAACATTACCAAATCACGACTTAATTTCCTCAAAATCACAGATCACGATAAAAATTGGCATCTTTCACGGATCACGAAATGAAAACATCCTCGATCACGAAGAACGAAATCAACCCATCAGCCCCCTCATAGAGGAAACAAACCGTTTTAGTGGATAATTTAATACAAATTTCTTTTAATTTTTAATATTTTTTAATTTTTCATGTCATTTCGATAATCTAATTAACCATTTTTTTTTCTTTTTTTTTTTTTTTCACTTGATACATTTATATAAGTCTATAATATTTTTAAAGCGCCACCTACAATATTGAAGTACAAAGGAGAAACTACACTAGTGATAATAATTTTACAAGAGAGGATAATTCACAAGAGAGATTACTCTATCATTACGACAAAGATTGAAGATTGAAGATTGTTCCCTATGATATGATCTTTCTAATTTTAATGCCAAATTAGGATTTTATCCCATTTTCACGGTTCACTGAACATAGAAAATGATAGTGCGGATGGGGCATCTGTGTAATTGGGACACATTCTTGTTTCTATTTCAATTTATGGCATGAAATCTACAAAATCACTGCAGAAGTAGTATTTGTAAATACATGTACTTAAAGTATATTTCAGGAATAGTCCTATAACATATGACTTCGCATTCTTATTCAATTTTAAACGTTTTTATACTGATATTTTCATTTTTTATTTTTTTTGAATGCGATATGACCTCGGGTGGCACATTGATAGTAAAAAGAAAATATCAGAACAGCAAATAGAAATAGTGAATAATGCCCCCGAGGTCATATTTTATAGGACTTATTTCAGGAACAACAAAACATGAATAAGTGAAACCTTTTTTTTCTTTCTCAAACTGAAATACATACAAATCTTTTGCTTAGGAGTCAATTGACCAAGCTGTTAGTGTATGCTCCAGGTGTAACTGACCATAACTGAATTATATTTAATTCTATTTTCATTGAATTTAAATGCCCAAGGCAAGTGATGATCAAGATATGAATTGGTGAACAAAGGAATTGTTTTGTAGTGAGTTGAGCATCAAAATAGAAATCATGATGATATCATCAATATGAAAGTAGGCAAACTTACCCTGCTCCAGATGCTTGAAATATATCTGCCCATTCATCAGGATTAAAAAATTCTGCTGTGAAATCTGCAGCAAAGTCAGCATAGGTAAAATCAGGTCGGTAATTATGTTTCATGAAGTTGACTATATCTGGAGCTGGATGCCTCGACTTCCACTGTGGCCAGAACCATTCATTATGAAAACTTGGAACAGAAAATACTCCCCAATGAAGAAAGATTCCAAATTTGGCTTTGTCATACCAATCTGGTAATGGTCTTGAATCTATTGAGTCCCAGTCAGGTGTATACTTTGCTGTTGTTCCTTTGTGTGTGAAGAGAATACCAATCAATAAATAAACGATCCTGGCTATTTTCATCATTTTTATCATTATGAGCACAGTAAAAATCAATGTGTCAAACTATCGCGGCAAAACAATTTTGGGATCCACAGTTTCTAATATCCGGTACGGTGACGGACAGATATTAAACAAGGGTGGACACAGATCAGTGTGGATAGTTTGTATGGCTGTTTGATCATGTTTTACATTGCCTGTTTATCGTGTATAAAGTTGAACAAATTGAAGATATGTTCATGATTACACTTTAGATACAAAGATACAGATAATTCAGAATTTATTTAAAAATGGTTAGAAACCTCCTTGGTTAGACTATAGAGAAAAATGTTAGTGACCCATATCAGAGACATATAAGAGTTAGACATATAATACAATTATGTATTATATACATAATTGTATAATATGATCTTATATTTGTCTCTGTCCATATCGTCATTGAAGGTTTCCATTTTTATCCATTGTCTACATTTCTAAGAAATGGGATTGTTACTAATCGCTCTTTTAAACACTCAAAGTCAACAGCACCAAAATACAATCATGACAAATAATTGTAAACAATTAATGCCCAACGGAAATTTCTGAAAACAAGAAGATTATCATTCCGTTTCCAGGCAAAGTCGAAGAAATCTCAGCCATACATGGAATATTTCATGGATCCTTATATGTCACGAACAACGGCATTATAAAGACGTTCATTTAACAATCTGTCAGTGTCTTTTCTTCTTCTGAATATAGTGTCAGCTTCATTCAATATTACTGATTACATCAGGATTAAAATATGTTACCTTTACAGTAGCTTCACTGGAGAACTGCATGTCAGCGGAGGAAATGTATTTATAGTTTTATTTTCGATTTAGAGCAAAATCTTAACCTGCAAATTATAGACCCATCTCCCTCACCTGTATTCTTAGTAAATCATTAGAATATGTAATTGTGTCATCTGTAATGAAACATCTTGATAATCATGACTTACTATACCCACTGCGCAGCAGCACGGGTTCAGATCAAAAGTTAGCTGTGAAATACAACTATACTATAAAATTCACACAACAAATACTCGATTATATTGCAAACAGTAAACAAACTGATTTAGTTGTCATGGATTTTTCAAACGAGTTCGATAAAGTGGACCATCAAAGACTTATCTTAAAACTGAAACGTATGGAAATAAATGATAAACTAGAATGTGTCCCCAGTACACGGATGCCCCATCCGCACTATCATTTTCTATGTTCAGTGGGCCATGAAAATAGGTAAAAATTTCTAATTTTGCATTAGAATTAGAAAGATCATATCATAAAGAACATGTATACTAAGTTTCAAGTTGATTGGACTGTAACTTCATCAAAAACTACCTCGACCAAAAACTTTAACCTGAAGCGAGACCGCCGGAAACGGACGAACGGACGAACAGACGAACAAACGGACAGAAGGACGAACGAACGGACGCACAGACAAGAAAACACGATGCCAATAAATGGAGCATAAAAACATCAGACTGAAAAGAGACATGGTTATCCGTCTCACGGATCTCAAAAGTGGTAGTTGACGGTCACACAGTCAAATAGCTGTCCTGTAGTGTCAGGCGGTCCTCACGGCTCTGTTCTTGGTTCATATTCCTTTTCCTAATTTATATAAATGAAATGCCAGACAACCTCTAAAAGAATGTTCATCTTTTTGCAGATGACACCATAATGTATTTATCAATATCATTACTTACTGACTGTCACACCCTTAAATCAGACTCCAACATAAATTGGAACAATTGGGAGAGAGAATGGCTAATGTCTTTTAACCTAGACAAATTTGAAATCATCCACATAACAATAAAAGTATAAACCAATCATCTTTGAATACACACTACATGATTATATATTAAAATCAACAGACAAAGCAAAATATCATCTAGGAGTCACCATCACAAACAGTCTGACAATTCACATATAAAAAAATGTAAAGTCAACAGCATAAAAGCAAAACAACTAGCCTAAAACATATATCAGATATATACACATATATGTGTGGGACCACTGTCAACTAGAAACAACAAATACATAAAATTGAAATGATTCAGAGAAGAGCTGCTAGGTATATACCAAATCAGTACAGCTACTAAAGCAGTATACCAGCCATGCTTATACACCGAACCTGGCCGACACTACAACAAAGAAGAAATATCGCATCAGTCACCATGCTATACAAAATTCAACAGCAATTAGTATATATCTCAAACATACAATATTTATTACCACCAAAAGAACATAAATGAGTAGGACCGATTTTGGTCAGCGAATCTTTTCACAAAACATATAGATACGATTAACTATGGTCGTAAGTATTTTCAAACAGGAGGAAAGCTAGGCCTGGAGCAAACGGCAGTGAGCGCCAGCAACGTTGTTCTGGTACACCAACAGTCAAGTATAAACAGCGAATAAATTCAAAATTCAAAATGCCAAATTGTGTTTTTAAATTTTGTAGAAACCGAAAAAACCTAAATATGTGTATGAGAATTTTGCAAAAATAATTAGTTAAAGGTTTTATATATGCAAAAAAAAAGTAAACAATAAAAGAAATATAATAAATAAAAATCCAATTTGGCAAAGGGTGCATGTATAATTTTGACTGCCATGTGCTTGCTTTTTATATTAGAGACTTTACAGTGCTAGTACACTGGAACGCTGTCATCAAGGTTAAAAGAGTGGGTTCCATCCATCATTTGAAATCCCAAATAAAGGCAAATTCTCGGTATGAATTCTGACCGAATTTAGCCGGCAAATTTGATACAGAAGAATAGTTTAAGTTTTTATCCAAATTTTCATTTTAATTGATATCGAACTTTATGAATAGAATAGAATATTTTTATTTCCCAAATTACAGGGCCCATAAAGGGCATAAAATCAGATACAATATTGATTTACATATATATGTAATTATATCACACTTTTATCAATTTGTTTAATACAGAAATGTTTATGCTTGTTTGTAGGTCTTTGTATCAAAATTTAAAACAGCTTTGCATTGTGAGGGGAAGTATCTGAGATAAGTTTAGCTATTTGAAATGAATTAACATATAATTCCAATCTGTAGAAACTATATATTGTTATGGTAATTTTTAATGTAGAAAAAAGGTGATCATATTTTTCTATTATACTGCCTGCATCTTTTTGTTAAGACCAATCTTATATTATATTCTCGAGATGTGTTTATATACGATTTTATTTTCAATATATCATAATATAAGATAATTTTATTAACCGATCATGGTACCCAAAATTAGAACTATCCAATCAACTTTATGAATTACAAAATATGGAACAGTAAAGGATTGATAATTAGAATGAACAAAGTATGATTTAGACTAAAATAAAAAAAAAAAATGTGTATACAAATTCACAAACATAAAAACTTCTTATCTTTTTTTCCAAATGTCGATTAATTGATTACTAATTAATTAAACAATGCAGCTGGTTCATTATGCTGACAAATTGCTCACATGCGGATATAATAACCACCAAATTAATTAGGTTGGCCTATTGCAACAGAGGATGTAGATGGCACTATCATCACTGACAACCACGTGGGTGAAAATGGCGAACAAAATCATAACTTACGATGTTTGGATTGGAAACCTTCCTTTGTCAGCAGACGAAGTAAATTATAATGCCAAACAATACAGTAGCAATAGAGGAATTGACAAATTTAACATTTTCCATAAATGTCATCGCATATACTTTTGGTTTCAATAAAAAAATGGTCAATGTTTACAAATAGAATATTTTCCCGCGGTTTATTTGTAAAGTCCATGTAGCTACATATCAACATTTTATACAGTTTAAGCGTGCACGTCTTAATTGAATGCACTTACATGTACATGATCATACTATTTAGCTCTTTAGGCATTTAGACAACTACGACATTATTGAGGACATGCACGAAACACCTAGCTAGTGACCTAGCTGGTCCAGATTATCCACTTTTTGAGAATGAAAGTAGAATGTAATAAATGTTGAAAAAGTGGATTATCTAGACTTAGAAAGGTCATTGATCATAGTCGGCCCGTAAAAATGTAGAAAAAGAAAGGTCATTGATCATAGTCAGATAGTCGGCCCGTAAAAATGTAGAAAAAACTTGTTTATTTATTAGTGTCTATAGGAACAGATGTCTGGAAAAGAACAAAATAAGTGAAAATCAAGCACTATCAAATTGTTGGTGAATCTTCTGTTTTGAATGGACATTGCTTTCTGTCTCTATATTGCAAAACAAAATGAAAAGAAACATGCATTATAAGGGCAGGAGAATTTGGTCTAGCATACAAGCTATTTTGGAAACTTGTCCCTGTTGACCCAGATGATCTGCATGGCTTAAACAATTGACATCCTACAACAATCACTTTTCCATTGTGGCATCAGATATTTTGTAATTTATGACATCCAAAATTGAACAGGAACCTTTGTGATGCCCAGTAATGGCAGACAAATAGTGATAAGGTTATTTTGGGCTAAGAGTGATGGGGGATCATTGGTCAATTGTTTGTAAGCTTTACATGTGAAAGTCAAATTAAAAAGTAAAAAGAAATCAGACAGGACACTTGAAATAACAAGCATTTCAATGATCGGCTGGATACAGAAAACAGAAAAACAATAAGCGGGATACAGGAAATGGGACATAACAGGATAGAGGAAATTACATTAAAACAATATTTGGGATCCAGGGTCAGATCCTCCCGATGAGACCCCTTAGCAGTCTTACATACACTGATAGGACTGCCCCTTTCATTTAACTCAATTTATTTTCTTTATTGGAGATTTGCACTTCTGCTTTTGACAAGATGCGTTACATCACAATGGAATGTAGAAGAAGAAGAAGAAGAAGATGCTTTATTTCCATAAAATGGGCTCACAAGGATTGTGAATATATATTTGTCCTGCCTAACAGAAGTTCCCCTGGAATCTTTGTATCAAACAATGTCATACTATCTGTTCCTGTTGGAACTAATATTTATGTCTTTTATTTCTTTAAGAACAAATACTGTAATATTCAATTTGTTCCAATGGAAATAATATAACAAGGGTTAATATTTATAATAAAATGTGGAGAAAAAAAAACCAAAAAAACATCAGTTATTTGATTTTTACAGATGTGTTATTTAAGTACTTTGTAATTTAAGTAAAATTACAATTGGATACTATCATTATCCTTGTTGTGAAAGTATACTGGTCCGAGAACACAATTATTTCGTAGTGCATTTCTTTTAGAACATAAATGAAAATAAAAAAAATCCCACCTGTGCTTTCTCAAAGAAACTTTTACAGTGTGTTGTACAACTTTTAGGACAAATTATATCAAAATTATAGAAAACTTCATCGGCTCTAACTCAAAATATGGACAATTGTATGTTTAGGGCGTCTTGAAATCTTTTGACAGCTTCCGAAGTGCTAATTTTAAACCTTTTTCAGCTGGACCAAATCACTACTTTCCTTTAAAATTCTGGACCCAAATTTTTTTAAAGTGTAATTTCATCCCCCTACTTGCAATTTGAGGCATTAAACATGGAGAAATAAATTTGGAAGGGGTATAAAAATTAATGGCAAGTAACCCACTGTCAACACTAGGGACTATATTTGTGAACAACAAAAATCAAGGGACGACAATGGTGGTCTCGGACCTACTGGTATAAATACTGGTTTGTTGCACTCCAGGGAACAATAAAAAGTAATGGAAAACAATGTGTATAATAAAATCACAATTGCAAACATTTCCAGCTGTATAATCCAGTTTGAATTCATGTATATTGCAAGGCAAAAACCGTTATACTTAATGGCTAAGTATTTAATACTATGACACATGTGTCTACAGAGTTTATTTAAAAAAACAACTTTTATTTTAATCCAAATCTTCTTTAATGTACTGCGATTAAATAAGTGTTTTCCTGTAATCTTATTTTCATTCTGCTTCTCTGTAATGAGACAGAGTGAACTATTTTATGACACTTGCTATAAATTCAGCAATCACACAACTGATTATTTTTGTAGCAAATGCCTTATTGTTTTGTAATATATTCTTTAGATTTTTCTTTAGACTTATTTATTAAAAAAGTTGAAAAACTGTTTATATAAAACTGCCGTAACATCAATGTTTTTCAGAAAAATGTTGGAAAAGTTTTCTCAAGATTTGGAGAAACAGCTTCCATGTTCATCAGAATTTCTAAAACAGGAGATTATAAGTATGGGTATGCAAGTATATCAACTCTATTATGTGCATGGTTCAGATGTCATATGCATGGATTCATCCTTTCACATTCATGACATTCATAATCTTCATGGATTTCTTGGGTATATGTGAATTTAAATCAAGAATAATATGTTAAATGAACTATACATTTTATGTATACTTAGTTTTCTCGTTTGAATTGTTTTACATTGATTATCGGGGTCTTTTATAGCTGACTATGTGGTATGGGCTTTGCTCATTGTTGAAGGCAATACAGTGACCTATAGTTGTTAATGTCTGTGTCATTTTGGTCTTTTGTGGATAGTTGTCTCATTGGCAATCATACCACATCTTCTTTTTTATATATTATATGCAAACGTTCAAAAGCATGACATAAAAACCCATGAAAATGCATTATTTACACAATCCACTAAAAATCTACTAGACCAATCCTTAGTAGCTATAACAGGATTCATGGTTCACCTAAGACAAACAATTTTTAACAAGTATATAAATATACACAAACAGTTTGGCTGTGAGTCAGTCATTTACAACCTTATATTTCTTTTAATCTTTTATAAACAGGTTTGTCAAGTATTTCTCTGAAGGAGATGCTGACAAGGCAGTGTCAGAAATTGATGGTAAAGAAGTTGATGGCAAGACAATATCAGTAAAGAGAGACTTTAAACAGTAAGTGAAATAGAAGTGGTATTTGAAATGAAACTGAAAATTTTAAATCACATAGTGATTATATATATATTTCATGAACTAGGGATATAACACCTGCATGGCTTGACAAAGGTTGTGAAACTATGTATGGCATTTTTGTTGAAATTATTTTTTTCATTGTTTTTTTGCTGTTGTTGAGTAAGGTCAAAAGAGGGTCACATTTCCAGTTGTCTATATATTTGAGAAACACTTATGAAAGTAATAAAATCAGAAATATTGTATAAACTATATTGTCTTCATCAGAAAGAAATACTTATCTTAGGTTAATACCATATTAAGCTTCAATGTTATGATTTCAGGGTTGGCAAAGAATCTGACGAGAAAGAGAAACCAAGGAATAAAAGGAATATACAGAAGCCTATGAAGAAACCAGATTTAGGTGAAACTTAGTTCATACTGTGGGAAAACAATTATCTGTGCACACACAATTGTTCTTATTTTGTTTTTTGGGAAATTATAATGTCTTAATATAACAATAATTATATAGGAGGCTTTTAATTTTCACTATCACATTTCAAAATAGCAAAATTTCATTTAACATACTGTAAATTTAAAGATTATTGTGAAGTTTTTTATTAAAGCGAAAAATGCAACAGGGTTATAATCGCAATAATTAAAACTCGCTTTTTGAAATTTTTTATATGAATCTAACAGGATTTTTCAGAATATCGCTAAAAATAAAGTTGCATTCTAGTCAAAAATGACAAAATCGCAATAAAAGGTGCAAGCAAAAATTTCTGAATTTACAGTATTGCGTTTTTGGTTTTGTAAAGTTTTAAGTTTTGATACTTTTTCTTGTTATCCATTTTTACTGGTAATATTGCCCCTACATGGACAGACGTCACTGTTGTCTTGGTATGAAGAATGAGACTAACTGTCAATTCAAACAATTTTTTGATAGTTTCATTATTGCACTCCATGGCTTCTTCCACAATTTAGAATTTGCTGTCACAACATAGCCAGTGAAAGTGGGGTTAAACACTAATAATGAATGATATACATTTTTGTTCATTAAAAAAAATGCAATAATTGCATAAAAAATTTACAGTATTTCCTGTTGCATGCAATAAAAAATTGTTAAGTTTCAATCAATCTCTTGAGTGAAAGACAAATGGGGTTTAAATTAATGCTTACATATGTTATTGCAAGAAACAAATATTTTTAAAACAGGACCTATACTATGATAATGTAGGTTTTTCCGTCCAAAAAAAAAAATAGGAAAGAAGTTTACATACATGTTTCATTTTTCCTTTATACAGGATTTCTATTTTAAACTTTGTTAATATTTATATTGTTGAGGTGGTAAATTTGAACCTATGTATTGATAATCTAATTTTTAGCTCACCACTTGGCGTCCGTCGTCGTCGTCGTTAACAATTTACATTTTGAACTTCTTCTAGAGAACCGCTGAATGGAATGGAACCAAACATGGCATGAATGTTCCTTATGAGGTGCTGACCAAGTGTTGTTATTTTGTAGCCGATCCATCATCCAAGATGGCCGCCAGCGGGGGACTTAGTTTAACATAGGACCCTATGGGAAATGCATACAAATGACTTCTTTTAGAGAACCACTGAATGGAATGAAACCAAACATGGCATGAATGTTCCTTATGATGTACTGACCAAGTGTTGTTACTTTGTTGCCGATCCATCATCCAAGATGGCTGCTAGCCGGGGACTTAGTTTAACATAGGACCCTATGGGAAATGCATACAAATGACTTCTTTTAGAGAACCACTGAATGGAATAAAACCAAACATAGCATGAATGTTCCTTATGGGGTGCTGACCAAGTGTTGTTACTTTGTAGCCGATCCATCATCCAAGATGGCCGCCAGCAGGGGACTTAGTTTAACATAGGACCCTATGGGAAATGCATACAAATGACTTCTTTTAGAGAACCACTGAATTGAATGAAACCAAACATGGCTTGAATGTTCCTTATGAGGTGCTGACCAAGTGTTGTTACTTTGTTGCCGATCCATCATCCAAGATGGCCGCCAGCCGGGGACTTAGTTTAACATAGGACCCTATGGGAAATGCATACAAATGACTTCCTCTAGAGAACCACTGAATGGAATGAAACCAAACATGGCATGAATGTTCCTTATGAGGTGCTGACCAAGTGTTGTTACTATGTTGCCGATCCATCATCCAAGATGGCCGCCAGCCAGGAACTTAGTTTAACATAGGACCCTACGGGAAATGCATACAAATGACTTCTTTTAGAGAACCACTGAATGGAATAAAACCAAACATAGCATGAATGTTCCTTATGGGGTGCTGACCAAGTGTTGTTACTTTGTAGCCGATCCATCATCCAAGATGGCCGCCAGCGGGGGACTTAGTTTAACATAGGACCCTATGGGAAATGCATACAAATGACTTCTTCTAGAGAACCACTAAATGGAATGAAACCAAACATAGCATGAATGTTCCTTATGGAGTGCTGACCAAGTGTTGTTACTTTGTAGCCGATCCATCATCCAAGATGGCCGCCAGCGGGGGACTTAGTTTAACATAGGACCCTATGGGAAATGCATACAAATGACTTCTTCTAGAGAACCACTAAATGGAATGAAACCAAACATAGCATGAATGTTCCTTATGGAGTGCTGACCAAGTGTTGTTACTTTGTAGCCAATCCATCATCCAAGATGGCCGCCAGCGGGGGACTTAGTTTAACATAGGACCCTATGGGAAATGCATACAAATGACTTCTTTTAGAGAACCACTGAATGGAATGAAATCAAACATGGCATGAATGTTCCTAATGTGGTGCTGACCAAGTGTTGTTACTTTGTAGCCGATCCATTATCCAAGATGGACGCCAGCGGGGGACTTAGTTTAACATAGGACCCTATGGGAAATGCATACAAATGACTTCTTTTAGAGAACAACTGAATGGAATGAAACCAAACATTGCATGAATGTTCCTTATGCCGTGCTGACCATGTGTTGTTTCTTTGTAGCCCATCCATCATCCAAGATGGCCGCCAGCATGGGACTTAGTTTAACATAGGACCCTATGGGAAATGCATACAAATGACTTCTTTTAGAGAACCACTGAATGGAATGAAATCAAACATGGCATGAATGTTCCTAATGTGGTGCTGACCAAGTGTTGTTACTTTGTAGCCGATCCATTATCCAAGATGGCCGCCAGCAGGGACTTAGTTTAACATAGGACCCTATTGGAAATGCATACAAATGACTTCTTTTAGAGAACCACTGAATGGAATAAAACTAAACATTGCATGAATGTTCCTTATGAGGTGCTGACCAAGTGTTGTTACTTTGTAGCAGATCCATCATCCAAGATGGCCGCCAGCAGGGGACTTAGTTTAACATAGGACCCTATGGGAAATGCATACAAATGACTTCTTTTAGAGAACCACTGAATGGAATAAAACCAAACATGGCATGAATGTTTCTTATGAGGTGCTGACCAAGTGTTGTTACTTTGTAGCCGATCCGCCATCCAAGATGGCCGCCAGTGGGGGACTTTTGAATGAAATTAAACATGTTCCTTTCCTTATCAATGAGGTTGTGTTGTCACTTTTAGCCAAATTTTATATTTTTTCATATGATTTCAAAAACCCAAGTAGAATCAGGTGAGCGATACAGGCTCTTGAGAGCCTCTAGTTATATTCTTTTTAACTATAAAAAAAATCTGGTGAATATTAAGAAGCTTTCATAACTAGCTGTTTGTATAATGCTTTGAGTCCATTGTATTCTGTTGTTGCTATGACCTATTTTGTTGATTCATTGTACTTTTCATACTCTGGGCTTTGTATATGTTGAAAGTTCATTCAATGTAGAAAGGCTTATCTGGAGTTACAATCATGACATTTTGTTGATGAGAATAGTTTGACAAACAATTCATATATTGTGTTTACTGATTTAATGAATACTGATTGACCCTTATAATTTTGATTCTAGATAAGTTGCAAAACCTTTTAAATTATTTGAGTGAGGGTAGCCCTAGTTCCCAAGTATCACAAGCAGGTAAAAACTAGTATGATAGTATAGGTATATCTTTATGTGATTTTTATGGAAATAAAAAAAGTTGTCTGATTTACAGTTCTGTGAATTTTGAAAGCAGTGTGAACAGATTTGATAGGTTTATAGTATAACAATAAGGAGAAGTAGTATTATTGTATAATTGCCAATTAGACTTCTATTTGCAAAAGACTAAATGACAACAATTTAAGCATCCCAAATAAAAGTTATGTGATTTTATCTATTTCGTACTATTTTAACATCTATTGTCCGACTCTGATGTAAGGTTGCTATTGCCCCGCAAAAATTGTTATTTTTTTAAACCCCATAACAGAAGGTATTTTTGTATATATGATTATTAATTCATAAAGTATTCTGTGGAATTACATCACCAAGCATCTTTAGTAATACAAATAGTACATTCTTTTCAAAAGATCATTATTCTATATTTTTAATTTTATACCGACTTACTGTGAGGGCTGTTCCAAAATTGATGGTGTGAACTAAAAATTAGTGAGTAATTAATTGGTGGTGGCTTAATAAGTAAAATGAAAATTTAATTTAATGGGTGGTTAGGGATAAAAACAAAAGTGCAGCCAATGCTCTCCATGCATTTAATTCTGGAACAGCTCTTAGATAATTATTGCTCATATTTATTTCTGAAGGTTTCAAGCCTTTAGTTTATAATTAACTTTCTTAGATAATATGTAGAATAATTTCTGTTATATATAATTCTTTTTACAGTTCCAGATTTAGTCCAGAGTATGCCACCAACACAATCCAGGAAAGAGGTATTTAAAAATTTAAAACAAGAATGTGTCCACAGTACACGGATGCCCCACTCACACTATCATTTTCTATGTTTAAAGGACTGTGAAATTGGAATAAATTCTCTAATTTGGCATTAAAATTAGAATGATCTTATCAAAGGGAACATGTATACTAAGTTTCAAGTTGATTGGACTTCTACTTTATCAAAAACTACCTTGACCAAAAACTTTAACCTGAAATTTGCACTATCATTTTCTATGTTCAGTGAACCGTAAAATTGGGGTCAAAACTCTAATTTGGCATTTAAATTAGAAAGATCATATCATAGGGCACATGTATACTAAGTTTCAAGTTGATTGGACTTAAACTTCATCAAAAACTACCTTGACCAAAAACTTTAACCTGAAGCCAAAAACTTTAACCTGAAATTTGCACTATCATTTTCTATGTTCAGTGAACCGTAAAATTGGGGTCAAAACTCTAATTTGGCATTTAAATTAGAAAGATCATATCATAGGGCACATGTATACTAAGTTTCAAGTTGATTGGACTTCAACTTCATCAAAAACTACCTTGACCAAAAACTTTAACCTGAAGCCAAAAACTTTAACCTGAAATTTGCACTATCATTTTCTATGTTCAGTGAACCGTAAAATTGGGGTCAAAACTCTAATTTGGCATTTAAATTAGAAAGATCATATCATAGGGCACATGTATACTAAGTTTCAAGTTGATTGGACTTCAACTTCATCAAAAACTACCTTGACCAAAAACTTTAACCTGAAGCCAAAAACTTTAACCTGAAATTTGCACTATCATTTTCTATCAGTGAACCGTAAAATTGGGGTAAAATCTCTAATTTGGCATTAAAATTAGAAAGATCATATCATAGGGAACATGTGTACCAAGTTTGAAGTCGATTGGACTTCAACTTCATCAAAAACTACCTCGACCAAAAACTTTAACCTGAAGCGGGACAGACGGACGAACGAACGGACGAAGGAACGGACGAACGGACGCACAGACCAGAAAACATAATGCCCCTCTACTATCGTAGGTGGGGCATAAAAAATATTTGACAACCCACACCTTCTCCACAAAGAAGTTAATCATAACATAAAGAAGTATCATACCCACACCTTCTCCACAAAGAAGTATCAAACCCACACCTTCTCCACAAAGAAGTTAATCATAACATATAGAGTATCAAACCCACACCTCCACAAAGAAGTTAATCATAAGCAGCATTTAGAACTTTTTCATGCCCCATTTATGACATTATTTTTTCTGGTTTGTGCGTCCTTCCATCTGTCCTGCTTCAGGTTAAAGTTAATGGTCAAGGTAGTTTTTGATGAAGTTTAAGTCCAATCAACTTGAAACTTAGTACACATATTCCCTATGATACGAATTTTCTAATTGTAATGCCAAATTAGAGTTGACTTCAATTTCACGGTCCACTACACACAGCAAATGCTGGTGCAATTGGGGCATTTGTGTACTATGGACACACTCTTGTTTTATATATACCTTGCTATATTATCTAAATGATTGTCCCAGTGTTTTAATATTCCCTGATTTTACAATTAAAGTGTCTTGTAATTTTCTCAATTATTATTATTACTTATAGGACAACTGTATTACATTTTGGTCAGACAGTATTTACCTGACCTTGAACTCATTTCAAATATCAGTGATCAAAGTTAAGTTTAATATTGATGTCGGTATCTTTTAAAATACTTAGGCAACCATATTTTGTTCTTTGAAGGCTGTTAAAAAACACCCGTCCAAGCCAACCAAACCTGTAATTTTTATGCCCCACCTACGATAGTAGAGGGGCTTTATGTTTTCTGGTCTGTGGCTCCGTTCGTTTGTTCGTCCGTCCGTTTGTTCGTTCGTCCGTCCGTCCGTTCGTCTGTGCGTCCGTTCAGGTTAAAGTTTTTGGTCAAGGTAGTTTTTGATGAAGCTGAAGTCCAATCAACTTGAAACTTAGAACACTTGTTGCCTATGATATGATCTTTCTAATTTTAAAGCCAAATTAGACTTTTGACCCCAATTTCACGGTCCACTGAACATAGAAAATGAAAGTGGGAGTTTCAGGTTAAAGTTTTTGGTCAAGGTAGTTTTTGATGAAGTTGTATTCCAATCAACTTGAAACTTAGTACACTTGTTGCTTATGATATGATCTTTCTAATTTTAAAGCCAAATTAGACATTTGACCCCAATTTCACGGTCCTTTGAACATAGAAAATGAAAGTGGGAGTTTCAGGTTAAAGTTTTTGGTCAAGGTAGTTTTTGATGAAATTGAAGTCCAATCAACTTGAAACTTAGTACATATGTTCTCTATAGTATAATCTTTCTAATTTAATGCCAAATTAGATTATTACCCAATTTCACGGTCCATGGAAAATAGAAAAGGATAGTGCGAGTGGGGCATCCGTGTACTTTGGACACATTCTTGTTATAAAGAAAACCCTGACCACATTTGCGTGGAAGGTCTAAAGGTTAAAAGAATACTTGTAAGATGTTTGATAATTTATTGTTTTAGGGTTATTGACAGCAGTTGTTAAAAAGTTATATTAATGTACTATGTTTTAGAGAGAAAATGTGTTGATCACACATTGTGAGAGCCCAATAACTGTATGGATACAAACAGTCACTGACGAAAATACACAGAAACTGATGGATCTTTGTGAACAGTTATCTGCCCTTTGTCCAGCTGCTGCCAAACTGTCTGGACCTGTTGTTCAAGGAAAGATTTACGCCACTTTGTTCTCAGAAGATGGTCAATGGTATAGATGTCAGATTAGACAATCATTAGGTAAGCTTGTGGTCTCATGATAGGGCGTTTATATATTCTATCTATTCTTACTGTCTTAAGATCATAAGGTCATAGATTCTATCTATTCTCACTGTTAAGAGGCTGTGCCAATAAGCATTGAGCTTCGTACTCAAAATATTTGAGCTAGAATGTGAAAAATTACACTTTTGGTTTATTCCTATTTAGATCTTATAACCCATGTTTTTGTCCTGAATGATTGTTACATTTTTCACTGGACTTTAAACATCAATCAATCCATCTATCAATTATTGATAGCTTAATGTTTTTTAAGTTTAGGTAAACATATTGAGTAACAATAGTTCGCTTTATAAAGGTACCATACTGTGATTCATTTATCAATGTACCTATAAAAAGACTTCTGCCTATGGCCAACACATTAGGGTTTCAGACCAGGCTTTTTTTTACATGCTAAATGACATATTCATGCAGTTTTCTAATTGAGAGGGGTCAAAGTTTGCATTACAGTGGAAATTGATACGTAGAAAATAAATCTATATAAAGTTTCAATTTAACTTTTTCTGTCATTTGCTCGTGATCTGTAGTCCTTTTCTGTTTTCAATTTGGGCACCCATCTTGCTATAAAAACAGGGCCAGCTATTTTGAAGGAGGTTTCCTTAAGTTTTAGAAGCAAATTTTGATTCAATTTTTATGAACAAATCGTTTGCACTAAAAGATTGACCCATTTGGTTTTAGTGAATACCAAAAATAGAATAATGGTCATTAGTTATTCCAACTTTGTGATCTACAACAAGTAACAGCTACCTCATATAGCCGTCAGTGGTTACTATAAATCAATAGATATATTATAAATATTTTCATATTTGGAGTGAACAATATTCATAGAGAAAACTTTTACTAGTATTTGTTATTAAACATTACTTTTAATGATTTTGAACTTGTATTTTCCAGGTTCTGACACTATTAAGGTACAATACATAGACTATGGTAATACAGAGGAGGTCAAAGCTGACCACTTGGTGGAGATTCCACCATCCCTGGCATCGGTCAAACCACTGGCCACCAAACTTATCCTTCACAATTGTTATGCCCATGATCTGTCTGATCAAAATGTAAGTTACGTTAATGAAATATAGCTTTATTAGGAAAAATACACAGCTGTGTCTAACTTCATTACTCTTACTCTTGCATACTGTAAACCAACTAATTTTCCAAGCTATTTCTTTTCATGACTTTTCTCGAGTCCGAGTAGAAAAATATGAGTAGAAACCAAAATGTGGAATTGGATGAAATCCTATCCTAAGCTATCAATCTGATAGTGGACTGATCACCCATTGTTAGAATTTTAAAATGTTCATAAAACAGACAGATAGTTCATTGAGTTTGAAAAGTTCTTGTTTTTGGCTAGATATAGTCCCAATTTTAAAGTTTTGTATTATATTTGATAAAATGTGTTAATGAGCCTAAAAATTCAGCCTCTTTGTAATTCTTTTTATTGTACGTATTTGTTGCGACAACATTTTTACTTGACAAAGTACACTCATTTCAACTTTACAACCAAATTTTTTTTTGGAACTTTTTACAAAAGATTTGCTGTTAGAACATGTTTGGCATTGTGGGGGTGAACTATTTTTTGAAACAAAACAGAAGAATTAAAAAAAAAAAATGTTTTATAGGGTATAAATTTGTTTTATAGGGTATAAATTATCTGAAGAATGTGACGGAGAATATCATGCTTGAAGCAGTGAAGACTGTACCGTTGAAGGACAACACTGGGCATTATGGAATATTGTATGGTAGTGGAGTATGTCTAAATGACCAGGTCAAGGAACACGGCTTTGCCTATACTCGCCCTGCTATGAATGCAACTAAATCTGATGACAATGCTGCACCAGGAATGTTACCTGTAAACAGAGTCACAGGTAGGTCCAAAGATTGTTATCATCTTGATTACAAAGTTTATTGTTTTGTTGATGTTTGACCTAGTTTCAAATGCTGTGGTAATCAAAATCTTGGAAATAAACAAGTATGTATTTCAACAATTTAATTTTGATTTAAAATATATTTCACAGACAGTTGGCAACATTTAGACCATAGTATTATTTTAGGTTATTGGGTTTGTTAAACAGACCATGAGTTTTTTTTAAAATAACAAATTTGAATAGTTAGCAGAATAATTACAAGTACATGTATGCATTAAGTTGATTACAGTAAAATGTCAACATTTTATTTAATCCAATTTATTTTTTCCCCAACTGGTTTGTTATTTTCATAATGCAACATTCAGACCATAACACAGCATTTTGTTTGTTAAACAGACAATGGGTTCTTCCAAAATAACATTTTTAACTATTTAGCAGAATCACAGCTGTGACTGGTAGGTTTATAATTTTTTCCTAGTACAGTTCAAATAACATGTATACCTAAATAAGATTTTAATATAATAATTTCAGCAAGTCCTTTAATGCAGAACCCAATGGGAGAGCAGATTATAGGCAGTGGAGGAGGGTATGCTGATAGTGGGGGAGGAGGCTATGGGGATGTGGCAGCTAACCCTGCGTTTGGTTTTAGGCCTAATGATCTGGGAAATGGTTTTAGGCCTAATGATGTAGGAAATGCTTTTAGGCCTAATGATGGAGGAAATGGTTTTAGGCCTAATGATGCAGGAAAGCTACAACCTAGTAGAAATTTTCAAAGGTGAGAAGAATTTTTTAAATATAATAATGCTCTTTAATACGTTGAAATTTTTTTTTTTATTAGAGGCTAAATGTGTTCCCTTATTTCTTACTTTAATGTGCAGAGAATTTGGCATTTTCTCAACTTTTTTGTCTCATATTTAATGTTTCCAACTAGACCATACATAACTGCATTGAAAATCATTGAAATTTTCATGCCATTTGAGTATTGTTCATATTAATTTTGTTTTATTATGTAGACTAGAAACTGGTAGCCCTGATCCAAATGCAGAAATTGAGAAATTACGGCAGGAATTGGCAAAGAAAAATATGCAGTTACAACAAGTATTGATGCAAAACTCAAAGTAAGTACTTTCGTAGGCCCCAAAAAAAGTATATGTCTGTTTACGGTTACCAGACCGACCCTAATTTGAGCGCCAACCCTAAGCCATTTTATTTCTGTGGTAAAGTGAAAAATTAATAGAACTTGTGTCAAAAGCAAAGAACGGGTTGCCAATAAATTCAATCAATTGCCTGATACATCCCAATGTTCACAATGGTGAATATGACAGCTCTTTTAAGGAAACTCGCAACTCGTGTAATGAAATAAAAACTTTGCCCCCATTTTAAGCTCACCTGACCTGAAAAGTTTAAAAAATGTGTCCGATGACCTGGCCATCAAATCAAGATGGCTGCCATGGCTAAAAATAGAACACAGGGGTAAAATGCAGTTTTTGACTTATAACTCAAAAACCAAAGCATTTAGAGCAAATCTGACGGGATTTAATTGTTTATCAGGTCAAGATCTATCTGCCCTGAAATTTTCAGATGAATCAGACAACCTGTTGTTGGGTTGCTGCCCCTGAATTGGTAATTTTAAGGAAATTTTGCAGTTTTTGGTTATTATCTTGAATACTATTATAGATAGAGATAAACTGTAAACAGCAATAATGTTCAGCAAAGTAAGATTTACAAATAAATTGACATGACTGAAATGGTCAGTTGACCCCTGTAGGAGTTATTGCCCTTTATAGTAAATTTTTAACCATTTTTCGTAAATCTTAGTAATCTTTTACAAAAATCTTCTCCTCTGAAACTACTGTGCCAAATTTAACCAAACTTGGCAACAATCATCTTTGGGGTATCTAGTTAAAAAGATGTGTCCGGTGAGCCAGCCATCCAACCAAGATGGCCACCACAGCTAAAAATAGAACAATGGGGTAAAATACAGTTTTTGGCTTATAACTCAAAAACCAAAGCATTTAGAGCAAATCTGACAGGATTTAATTGTTTATCAGGTCAAGATCTATCTGCCCTGAAATCTTCAGATGGATCGGACAACTGGTTGTTGGGTTGCTGCCCCTGAATTGGTAATTTTAAGGAAATTTTGCAGTTTTTGGTTATTATCTTGAATACTATTATAGATAGAGATAAACTGTAAATAGCAATAATGTTCAGCAAAGTAAGATTTACAAATAAGTCAACATGACCAAATTGTCAAAGAACTCCTTAAGGAGTTATTGTCTTTTATAGTTTATGGGCCAAATTTAAACAAACCTGGCCACAATCATTACTAGGGTATCTATTTTAAAAAGTGTCTAATGACCCTGCCTGCCAACCAAGATGACTGACATCAGTAAATACAGTAACAGGTGAGCAACACAGGCTCTTGAGAGCCTCTAGTTTTCCAACTCATAACCAAGGGAAATAATCCAATCATTAAAAATACGGGAAACTCGGCCCATAGACAATTGATCCACAGCAAGATGGACCACACACCTCAAAATCATAGCGCAAAAAATAAAATGGAAATACCGAACTACCTACCCTATTTATTTTGATGATGTAACCTTAAACAGACATATATATTTTTTTTTGCCTAATGTAACTCATTTGTTATATATCTGCCTTGGTAGTCTTATTGGTCATATTCAGTGGGGGTTATGGCTTCCATTGATGGCTGGGTCACATCAAAGACTAAAAATTGGTATTTGCTAATTCTTTGCCAAGCAAATAGTATTCAGAGTCAGAGCAAAGAATGGTTATCTTGATTTGGAAATAGTACGGTTATATGTTTTACTGCAGACTTACCTTATAAAGCTGGGCTTTTAGTCTTACGGTTGAATGTTTTTACAATATGGTTTGCAGTTTATATGTTAATTGGCTATGAGCTATAATATAACTTTCATGGTTTCAATAACTAAATTAGATTGATATTAAGGATTCAAGAAAACTTAATTTTTTGTATTACATTAAGTGATCCAAAAGCATTATTTGGCCTTGTTTTAGTATCTGATGTACATGTCAATTGCTGAAGGGTCTCATGAAATTGAACCTTTCTTCCATTGTTTATTGATAAATGTCAAGTTTCCATGAAAATCTGTTAATACTTCTATTATTTACAGAATTGAAGCTAGTAAAGATACAACCAAGGTTTTACAGGCTCAGATGACAAAGAAACAAAGAGAACTTGACAAAACAAAGGCAGAACTTCTCAAGAAAACATTGATTTTAGAGCAAGTTCAAACTAGCAAATTAGAGGTAAATTTAGAAATCAATGTAGGTATATTTTTGGGCTTGTAAATTAAGCAATATATTAAGCTTTGAATCTATCTCTATTATAGATGAATAATAAATTTATAAGTGAATAACTAGTTGATCTTGTAAGTTTCTAGAACATATTTGGGTAATTTATTTAATAAAAATGAATGCATTTTGATACTACCTTTGAAATTTCATGGTAGGCTGCTCGTCTTGAAGATAGCTGTAGGTGGTGGGTTTTATCCCTGTCTAGATAAAACAAATATAATTTTGCTGCTTCTCCACTAATCATGCAGCTTTTAGGAATAAGGGCAAAGATAGGTTGAATTGTAGTCATAAAGATGTTTTGTTGGCTAGTCTTTATGTTGGCTGTAAATTTGCAAAGTGGGGTGTTAAAAATGTGGCATATTGTGTTGTTATAGTCCAAAGCAGGTCCATGTTAACATTTTCACATGCTGATATTGGTGTTATATTTGACAAAGGATGTTAAACACCAATGTATCATCATTATAAAATAATATACTTGTGATTTATTTCATGATTTCATTTCAGTTAGAACAAGTAACTACTATGTGTGAACAAGTCCGACACTTAAGGTTAGTTTGTAATAAAAGTAATTAAAACATTTTGATCTATAATTTAATCTCGTATTAATAATACCTCAATGGAAATTTGAAGTTGCCATGAAACTGGTGTTTGCTGAAAATTAAGCCTCTACTCAAATCTTTTTGACTAATGACTCAATGCATTTTTTTGGTTTTGAGAGCTGTCTGAGCTGTACCTGTATTTCCCTTTTGTAACGGATCACATCAAAGACATCAAATAAGGCGATAAGTCGAGTATGCGGTCTATATAAGTATCTTTATTCTTCAAAATTACATTTAATTTTGGCTTCATATACCATATCATAACAACCGATTCTCTACAATAAAATACAAATACACATTAACATACATCATATTTGTCTTTTTGTAAAGTAAAAATATAACTTAAAACTCTAAAAGCATAATACTAATCAAACAATATGATTCACTTTCTTTCACGCTTCATAAGTAACTTGTTAAATTAAAAAGTTAATTAGAATAAATATTAATTTATAAATACTTTTACAATTCTTAATATTTCTTCTTTAAATAAATATTGTTCTTAAAAATGTACATAAATTATCTCTTACCGATTATGATCTCTCTATTAAAATAATGATGTGTCTCCGAATATCAAATAACTTGCAATGAATAAAAAAACTAGACAACGTAACGTACGTCAAAAGCGAAACGTCATAAAACTTAAAAACGGGAAATATGTTCATGAGCGCAACGTTACATATGCGCAAATACCCAAATAGTATCTACAAGTATTATAAATAAAATAAATAAATTCAGTAATAATAAATGAAGTAACCCAACAATTTGGAATTACATTTCAAATCTAACACCTTTTACCCATCACTGTAATTAAAAAGAAAGGACTGTCATGCCATTCAAATGAGTTATTTGATTTCTTTTCAGACAGAGTTACTCTATGCTTGTCTGTATTTTGTTTTTGGCATTTTGGTTTCTCCCTAGCTCTCTTTGCTATGACATTTTATGAATGCATACTAAGTTATTATAAACCCTATTGATTTAAATTAAGTTTCTTTTGTTTGACATAAGTACGGATGTAAAATGTGGTAGGTGCTGCCATTCTATGCATAGAATAGAGAGAAGTACCAAAGAGCACACAACAGCCCTATGCCACCAGTGTGTCTTCAATGCAACAAGAAACTCCACACCTGGAGACAGGCTTAAGCTGACCCTTAAACAATAATGTATACAAGTTCAACAAAATGGACACCACACTTAACTACAAAAAAAACCCCTAAAAACAAGACTCACAAAGGCTAGAGGTTCTTACTAAGGGACAGGCCCTAAAATGTGGCAGAGTTAAACATGGTTTGGACGTTCTCAAACCGCTTTGTATGCCTACTTTATTAGTTGATGCCATTTGTGATAGATGCAATTTTTTTTTTTATACTTACTTCATTTACAGATGCCAATTCCCTACAGGTCAAAGAAGTATATTAGAAGAGGCTATCAGTGTAGTGTTATCTGACGAGAGGATAGACCAAACGGTCACCACTCTACAGCCGTTAGTGTCGACTATAACACGCTACAATCTGATACAGAAAGAAATCTCATCTTGTACTGATAAGGTAATTAAACTGTCGACTCTCAATTCTATTGTGGCTGTGGTTTTGAATTTCTTGCTTACATTACATCCAAAAAATTACAAATTATCTTTTTTAATGGTTTTTATCAACATTTGTATGCCTCATATTATCAAGGAGGAATGAGGTAGACTTACTTGTTTATATATATTTATTATTGATTTTGTGTCTTTTTCTTCATATTCAAAAAAATGGATACAGTTGCTCAACTTATTGGTTTTAAGGGTTGTACACTCTTTTCAAGAGACAATATCTGTTTAATTTTAGAATTTGAGGCTCCTTTTGGATAAAAATCCAAAATTAGTGTTATTAGATCCTGCTATATAATGTGTGTGGTTGTCTTTGTTTTGAAGACTATGGTTACCTCTCTATGTGAGGCACATACATCATTACCAAAACAACGCAATGATGTAATAAATAGAGAATATCATATGGCTTTTTCAATATCGCATCCGTATCAACCCGAGACACCAATATAATCCCAAGAGCTCTGCTCGAGGGATTATATTGGTTGAGGGTTGATATGGTGTGTGATATTGAAAAAGCCATATCATATACACTTTATTATATACATATACCTCAAGTAGATGTTTTTTATGTAACATGACGTCATACAGATAAGGAGGTTTGAAATGATGCCATACAGATTATAGGTTTGAAATGACGTCATACAGATTAAGGATTTGATTAAGCCTTTGCAACAGTGACTGCAATCGATGACGTGACGTCATACAGATTAAAGGTGTGATAAAGCTTTTGCAACCGTGCTGATATCGATATCATCACGGGTGGCTGATACAGCACGCTTGCCATTGATTGTATTACACATACAATTTATCTGTATTTACTACTAAGTATATAATAAAAATCTATATTGTGTAAAGTTGTATAGATTGTATTCAGGGTGAAATGATAATTAAAGAAGCTGTTCTTGATATGTTATAGGTTGAAGTAGAAAACTTAATTTCCACAAGAAACAATGCCAGACAAGAATATTACGACAAAGCTGATGCATGTATCCAGCAGTTAAAATCGCTACCTTTGGATGAGCGTTCTCAAGCTTTACAGGTATGTTATGACAAAGCTGATGCATGTATCCAGCAGTTAAAATCGCTGCCTTTGGATGAGCGTTCTCAAGCTTTACAAGTATGTTTTCTGTCAGCAGTTCTTCTAGTTGTTTGATCATGTTTGCTAATTAAGTTTGACATCAGCTATGGAATATGAATTACTATTGGCTCTGCAGCTTAAGTTATGCTTCATTAACTTTGAATATTTAGCAAAGCTAATAGGTTATAAAAGTATTGCAATTTCAACATTGGAATTATACTTGTACTATCAAAATTGTCTTGAATACAGGCAAGATTTTTTCTGTGTCAACCCATTTATTAATACTCTTTAAAAGAAACAATTCCAATGGCTTGGATTCCCATCTGTTAACTAAAATTTCATATTCTGTAAAATTCTTTAATATAATTGGTTATAATTGTTAAGCCATAAGTTTTTATACGACCGCAAATATTGGTATCACGTTGTCGTTGTCAGCGTCGTCCGAAGACGGATGGTTTCCGGATAATAACTTTAGTAGAAGTAAATAGAAATCAATAAAATTTTAACACAATGTTTATAACCACAAAAGGAAGCTTGGGATTGATTTTGGGGGTTATGGTCCCTAAGGTTTAGGAATTAGGGGCCCAAAATGGGGGGGGGGGGGGGCCTAAAACGAGCATTTATCTAGTGTCAGTACAAAAAGTTGTGTATAAGTATTTCAATTGTTCTGAAATTGTACCACAATGTTTAATACCATAAGTAGAAGGTTGGGATATATTTTGTGGGTTATGGGGCAAACAGTCTATGAATAAAGGGCCAAAAAGGGGCCAAAAACAAGCATTTTTGTAGTTTCAAGATAATAAATTGGAGTTATCTTTCTTTGTCCAGAATGGTTGTTGAATCACCTAAAACCAATGCTTTATGAAATCTTCTTTGAAAATTGGAGTTATCTTTCTTTGTCCAGAATAGTAGTTGAATCAACTTAAATCAATGCTATATACAATATACAATGCAATATTCACTTTACTACCAACTAATAAATTAAAGCAGTCTTTACCATTCTAGGGTTATGCCCATTTACAAATGGAAAAATTGAAGAATTTTTTAGTTTCAGTTCTCTTAACTTAAGTTGGTCTCAACTAAATTTAATGAAATGTGTATATAATGAAGTTACTATTAATTAATATTAATTTTAAACATGACTGTATGACATTTTATATTTTAATATTTTATTTAAATGAGCAAGTTATTGTTGTTGCAAACTCCATTAGAAATTTGAATTGAGATCATTTTTGGAATAAGGGAAAGGGGATGTGAAAAAAAATTGGGGGGGGGGGGGGGGGGGGGGGGGGGGTTGGTTCAATTTTCCTCATTTCAGATTTCAGAAATTAAAAAGAAAATTTCTTCAGATATTTTTTTTTGAGAGGATTAATATTCAACAGCATAGTGAATTGCTCAAATGCAAAAAAAAAATATTTTAAGTTCAGTAGACCACATTCATTCTGTGTCAGAAACCTATGCTATGTCAACTATTTAATCACAATCCAAATTCAGAGCTGTATCCAGCTTGAATGTTGTGTCCATACTAGCCCCAACCGTTCAGGGTTCAACCTCTGCGGTCGTATAAAGCTGCACCCTGCAGAGCATCTGGTTACAGAAGTCTTTAAAAAGTAATACATGAAATTAATGTTTCATTTTTAGGAAGTTGAAAACCTACTTAGACAAAATTATGGGCCATTTTTTGCTTTCAACGTACATAACAACTTAACATTGGAGGAGTTAGTACCTGGATATAACGATTGGAAGGTGAGGAGATTAAAATACTTTATACATGATGTACTGTAAATTCAAAAATTATTGTGTGCATTTATTATTGCGATTTTGTAATATCAGACTTAAACGCGATTTTAATTTTTACGATTTTAAGAAGTATCCTGTATGGATCATATAAAATATTTCAAAATGCAAGTTTAAATTATTGCGTTTACAACTCTGTTGCATTTTTCGCAATAATAAAAACCTCGCGTTAATTTCTGAATTTACAGAAATATAGTATGAAATGGTTGGAAGTAGTTAAAGATGAAATGAATTCTTTAATAGTGTAACAATGTTTTAATTAGTTTAGAATTTTATTGATAGGTTTGTTTTTGATAATGCATATTTGGGATTAAAATAGTAGCAGGGAAAATGTCCCAATATGAAATTTGTATATTAAAATAAAATATAGGTAATATAAACTCTGAAAAAGAATTAAGTTTAGCCTTACAGCTCACTAAATAAAATCTCTGTGAAAAAAACAAGAAAAAAACAAATAACAGTATTTCATGGTTACTTTTTAGCTCACCTGACCTGAAAGGTCAAGTGAGCTTTTCTCATCACTTGGCGTCCGTTGTCTGTAAACTTTTACAAAAATCTTCACCTCTGAAACTACTGGGCCAAATTTAACCAAACTTGGCCGCAATCATCCTTGGGGTATCTAGTTTAAAAAATGTGTCCGGTGACCTGGCCATCAAACCAAGATGGCCACCATGGCTAAAAATAGAACACAGGGGTAAAATGTATATTATGGCTTATAAATATCTTTAAAACCAAAGCATTTAGAGCAAATTTCACATGGGGGTAAAATTGTTGATCAGGTCAAGATCTATCTGCCCTGAAATTTTCAGACGAATCGGATGACCTGTTGTTGGGTTGCTGCCCCTGAATTGGTAATTTTAAAGAAATTTTGCAGTTTTTGGTTATTATCTTGAATACTATTATAGATAGAGATAAACTGTTAACAGCAATAATGTTCAGCAAAATAAGACCTACAAATAAGTCAACATGACCAAAATTGTCAGTCAACCCCTTAAGGAGTTATTGCCCTTTATAGTCAATTTTAACAGCTTTTTCGTCATTTTTTGTAACTTGTACAAAAATCTTCTTCTCTAAAACTACTGGGCCAAATTTAAACTTACTTGGCCACAATCATAATTGTGGTATATAGTTTTAAAAATGTGTCCGATGACCCCACCTACCTAACAAAATGGCTGACATGGCTAAAATTAGAACATAGTAGTAAAATGCAGTTTTTGCTTTATATCTTTGAAACTAAGACATTTAGGGCAAATCTTTAAAGATTTAAATGTCCATCAGAATAATATCTATCCCCTCACAAATTTTCAGATGAATCCTACAACCCGTTGTTGGGTTGCTGTCCTAAAATTGATAATTTTAAGGAAATTTTGCAGTTTTTGGTTATTCTCTTTAATACTATTACATATAGAGATAAACTGTAAACAGCATAATGTTCAGCAAAGTAAGATCTACAAATAAGTCAACATGACCAAAATTGTCAGAGAACCCTTTAAGGAGTTATTGTCCTTTATAGTCAATATTGAACAACTTTTCGTCATTTTTGTAACTTGTACAAAAATCTTCTTTTCTAAAACTATGGGCCAAATTTAACCAAACTTGGCCACAAAAATTACTAGGGTATCTATTTTAAAAAAGTGTCTAATGACCCCGCCTACCAACCAAGATGGCCGACATCAGTAAATACAGTAACAGGTGAGCGATACTGGCTCTTGAGAGCCTCTAGTTTCAATTTTAAATGAAAACTGAGTTTTAATTATGTTTTGAAATTTCCCCCTCAGAAATTAAGTAAAGATGAACAGTCATTATATTGGTTGTTTTAATTGCAGGAATAAAGAATAAGAATAAGAATGTTATTAGTCTAAAATCCAAACAATAGGATTGTTACTAAAATACAAAACAAGAACAAAAACAAACAACCAGACAGACAGGCATATTAATTACAAAACAATAGACATTAAACACTACAAACATGTAGCATTGAAAGAAAGAAAAAAATATATAGATTATTAATATTAATTATAGTACTATTTTTTATAGTATGCCTCCTCTTTAAAATTATCAATTCAAATAGTATGCTTATATATAACATTATAAGTTGAGCCATCAATTACACAGTTCATATATTGACATTATAACTGTTTCTCTCATTATACATTTCACTTATTTAAGTAACAATGATAAGTAAAATATCACTTACTTCTCAGGAAAATATAAAATCAAATTTGTTTTCGCAGGTTAAAAGAGAAGCAGAATGTAGAAATATAAGAAGTTTAACATCTTCATTTGAAAACACAGTGGAACAGAACATACTTAACTTATCAAAAGTAAGAAGTGTTTACATATTGTGATTAGGCCAGTGTAAGAGGAACCAATTTTAACAAAATTTTATATCTACTTAGAACATGTACTGAATTAACTCATGGTGCCAATTTTTTTTTTAAGCTGATGCTATATGAGCAAGAATTTCTTTTTTAATCAGTGTTAATTATTTGTTTCCTTGCCTAAAAATAACAAACATAAACACGCAAAAGAGTTATGCAGATTTTATTAGAAAGGTTAATCTTATTTTAAATCTTATCTTAAATAATCAGATAACTTTCTTGTTTTAGATGATGAATCTAGATTCTAAAGGAGGATCCCTGACAATGCCCTGGGATGAAATTTTAAACAGATATGCTCAGTTATTGCAGCAAGAAATTTTGTGTACAGATTTGGTAAGTATTTCGCCTGGTATCTTAGAATGATAGAGGTCATTGGTTTTATCACTCAAGACAGAGTTAAAACTTAGATGTTATTTTTATGCCCCACCTACGATAGTAGAGGGGCATTATGTTTTCTGGTCTGTGCCTCCGTGTGTGCCTCCGTTCGTCCGTCCGGTTAAAGTTTTTGGTCGAGGTAGTTTTTGATGAAGCTGAAGTCCAATCAACTTGAAACTTAATACACATGTTCCCCATGATATGATCTTTCTAATTTTAATGCCAAATTATAGTTTTGACCCCAATTTCATGGTCCACTGAACAAAGAAAATGATCGTGCAAAGTTCAGGTTAAAGTTTTTGGTCAAGGTAGTTTTTGATGAAGTTAAAGTTACATCAACTTGAAACTTAGTATACATGTTCCCTATGATATGATCTTTCTAATTTTAATTCCAAATTAAAGTTTTGACCCCAATTTCACGGTCCACTGAACATAGAAAATGATAGTGGGAGTGGGGCATCCGTGTACTATGGACACATTCTCGTATGTTATCTTTTTATCATTAAGGAATAAAATCAAAGACTATTACTTGGGGAGTTAGCATAATGTAGCTTTTCAAGTTTTGATATGTTGTTTATAGTGATTACAAAAAGATGGCCAAGTTAAAAATTGATGATTTTCACCTTTATCTTTCAAGTGTAACAGTCATTCATAAATTAAAAAAAATGGCACTTTATGTTGTTTCCATGCAGTAACTTATTAACTGTTTACCAATGCTTTTTAAATTTTGATATGATACAGGGGATAACAAAGGGATGGTCAAGTTAAATTTTGAGGATTTTCACTTCTACACTTCAGGAGATATTGTTCTTAACAGATTTAAACATATTTTTTTAGGAACAGACGGGTGATGCATCTTTAATTGCTGCAGTGATAAAAGCCATTGTAAAGGAACTGTCAAATGAAATGAAAAATATCAAACATTTTAAAAAGTTAATTGGAGAATTCACTGGCTATAAGGAAGGCATTGAGCCATGGTTAACAGTAAATCCTAACACTGAGGAGCTCAACCAAATAAAGAAAACTATACGAGGATTGAAATCCAAATTGAGGCACAAAGATGCTGACAGGCAGGACCTAGAAGAGGCAGGTTATGTTACAAGTAGTAATAAAATGATTACATCACTGCAAATTAATTAATATTTTTTTGTAGGTGTACAGTTTTGTAGATTAAAAATAAGATGTTTAATACAATTGTATTACTGCTGATGCATTATTTTTCAAGAATACCAATTTTCATGGATTCATAAAAAATGTTTTAGTTGATATTTGAGCTGTGTTTTTGCGAAAATCTGCATAAATCTTCATAAATTTTTACATATTTGGCCCTTCATATGAGCATTTTTATCCACAAAAATTGGTATCCAATAAACAATTATAGTTACTCAGTTTACCTTTTTAGCTCATCTATCTGCCCTGACATTTTCAGATGAATCGGACAACCTGTTGTTAGGTTGCTGCCCCTGAATTGGTAATTTTAAGGAAATTTTGCTGTTTTTGGTTATTATCATGAATATTATTATAGATGGAGATAAACTGTAAACAGCAAAAATGTTCAGCAAAGTAAGATTTACAAATTAGTCAACATGACCGAAATGGTCAGTTGACCCCTTTAGGGGTTAATGCCCTTTATAGTAATTTTTTAACCATTTTTCATAAATCTTAGTTATCTTTTACAAAAATCTTCTCCTCTGAAACTACTGGGCCAAATTTAACTAAACTTGGCCACTATGATCATTGGGGTATCTAGTTTAAAAATTGTGTCTGGTGACCCGGCCAACCAACCAAGATGGCCACCATGGCTAAAAATAGAACATAGGGGTAAAATGCAATTTTTAGCTTGTAACTCAAAAAACCAAAGCAATTGGAGCAAATCTGACAGGTGTTAAATTGTTTATCATGTCAAGATCTATTAACCCTGAAATTTTCAGATGGATCGGACAACACCTTGTTAGGTTGCTGCCCCTGAATTGGTAATTTTAAGGAAATTTTGCAGTTTTTAGTGGAAGAAGACGTCAAGTCTTCTGAAGACTTAAGGGGCTGACCATTGGCATTGAGTCTCCGTATGCCGCATTCATTTCGTGTATTACAATTTCAAAACAACTTAGATTCCTGACACCGATTTTTACACATGATTAGGCATCTGAATCATTTAATTTGTAAATTATGATTGTAAAACAATCACTATCGTAAATATGACCTTTTTATTTATGTAAATTATTAGATTTCATCTCATCCACATGAACGTTATTTGTTTACTTGTAACAGGATGTTTTAACTGTAGATATTTGTATTACGCATGCATGAATTTGGTATCGGGACAACTCGCCCTGTTTACAAGTTCGCCCTTGAAGTTACGAATTTGCAATCCTGCAGACAAGAAGATTTTGTTTTTATATAAATAAAAAGGATATATAAAGTGTTGTCTTTATTCATGGTTTTCCTTTGTCATGTGAATTAGATGCCCTTCGTAACATACATGTGAACCTCCCGTTTAGGAGAAAAAACTCCCGTGTATGAAATTTTTCAGACGCCATATTTGATCATTTCTTACTACTGTACGGGTGTAATTGACACCTGTGTTAAATTTTACCTGAACATCAAAGAAGATGTATAATTATATGGCTTCACTTGACAGCTTGGGTGTCAAACATACTGGTAATCAACGATGTTTACCTCCGGCTAACTGCCGTTGTGTTATCAAAACGATGTGTATTGGGAATATTGAAATACTTTTTTGTTACTTCCCTTTGTTTTATCCTGTTTTCAGTTATTTTGCTTTTAAAAATGTAAATTGTAAAAAGACTATAAATGATTAATATTTTAATCAAATAATCATAAAAGGATGTTGATTAAATGAATTTAAATGATTTTGGACCAATAAAAAAATTAAAATTTATAAATTATTTTAGCAATCTAGACCTCCTTTCAAGGATTAAATTGAAGTTTATATCATAATTTTGTTTACAACAGAATGTTTTTTTAATTAATTTACGATGTTGCAAATATACATGTGGAGCTTATTTCTTTCTTATTTGTCTATACATTTACAAATGATAAGGAGATGAAGACATGAACAAAAATATATACAGATAAGATATATAAATATAATGATTCATTTGCTAGCAGTGAACAATCATTTGTCAAAAACAAAACAAGAAACAGATTCTTCTTATTATTTTATTTTATTCAAATAGAGAGGCAATAATGGAACTATAAACATTACAATTTGATGGAAATTTGAAGAAAAAACACAATTTCTACATCATTTGGTTACATTTATGACAAAATTTATGTCGATAAAAAAACATGATGTTTTGACCATTCAGTACTTAACCCTTTCCTCCATAATGACGCTTTTTGACGCCACCCCCTTCACTCCATAATGACGCCTTTTGACGCCTGTGTAGTACCTCAGTTGAAACACTTTGACTACAAAGTGTCTGCAGTAGACTCAATAAAATTTGTATCCAATATGAAAAGGAATATCATAGGAATATTCTACTTAAATTTATTTAATGAAATATTTGTTTTTTGCAATGCATTTTAATACTTTAAAGCCTATTTTCAGCATTTTATTGAAAAATTCTATTTTGTGTTCATTTTTTACAGTGGGTTGTGATGATCTTCCAGTTAGGTTACCCTCATTTGGAGTGTTGTTCCCAACCTGTTAAAGGTCCATCTTTGTGCATAATTCAAAATTGGAAATTTCAACAAGCATCTAATATTCTTAATCTGGAAAATAAACCCTGGTCTGCTAGCTTCATGTATATTTTTTCTACCGATTTAATATATAACTAGAATCATGCAAACAGACTTAAGGAAAAGGCATGTAAGTTCATCATACAAATATGACACTTTTTCTAGACAATCCAGATCTTGCAAAATACGTCGCTAAAAATTGTAACCTTTAAAATTGTTGTGCAGTAAAAACCCATATGGGAACTTTCAAAAGTTGGCAGGTATGTAACAAGTCTTACTATTTTTATGCTCCAATTATGGGCAATATGTTTTCTAGTCTGTCCGTCCGTCCTGCTTCTGGTTATAAAGTTTATGGTCGAGGTAGTTTTTGATGAAGTTGAAATCCAATCGACTTGAAACTTAGTACACATGTGTTCCTCTTGATATGATCTTCTTAATTACTGCCAAATTAAAGATTTTACCTAATTTTCATAGTCAACTGAACATAGAAAATGATTGTACGGATGGGAAATCCATGTACTTATGACCTTTTCTTGTTTGAAGA
This sequence comes from Mytilus edulis, assembly GCF_963676685.1. NCBI lineage: Eukaryota > Metazoa > Mollusca > Bivalvia > Mytilida > Mytilidae > Mytilus > Mytilus edulis. The sequence goes on from NC_092344.1 coordinate 11,202,026, forward strand.
AAAAAAATACATTTTAACGATAATGGAACAAAGCAGCCTGGGTAAGTGGGGCTGCTTTTATGGTAATTCAAGTTACCTTTTATTCACCTTCTTCCACTTCAGAGCTATCAGCTCTTTGATTTGTTAATGTCTTGAATATTATTATAGATAGAGATAAACTGTAAACAGCAATAATGTACAGCAAAGTAAGACCTAAAAATCAGTCAATTTTCATAAAATTTGTTAATTTTTACTAACATTTTCCACCGAAACTACTGGGCCAAGTTCATTATAGATAGAGATAATTGTAAAAAGCAAGAATGTTCAGTAAAGTAAGATGTACAAACACATTATTATCACCCAAACACAATTTTGTCATGAATCTATCTGCGTCCTTTGTTTAATATTCACATAGACCAAGGTGAGCTCTAGTTTCACATGTAGGAGGTAACTGGAATGACCTTGTTCATCTTATTAGTATGTCAGTCCATCCTTGTTAAATTTCATTCTTCTTAATGATTTCATATTTGGTTTTAAACTTTAAAAAATGCAGCATTGCACTGATGTAATGACTGAAGTTTTAGAATTGACGTTTTATCTAAATCTCTTAATTGAAGCTCACACCATATTTCATAAATTAGTCTCAAGATTGAAGACCTAAGATTACAATGTAACTGAAAAAAGACATGCACTTAAATTTTAAGGTAACGCATACATGTTAATATTGATTTGTGAACATGAAACCCAATATGTTATTTGACATTTCATAAACATGTTTTATACAAGAACTATAATGTGATCACTCCTTTTTAAGAGGTGTTTATTTAAAAAAAATGATCATGTTTTAGTGATATTGGTATGCTATAACAACACTCCCAACAGACTACACGAAATACGTCGGACCGTCGGACAAATCCGGTGAATAATGGATCAGTCTGGTAAAATTTTGTTGAATTCAGGTTCGAATGTCCGGTGTTTTTTTCTCATGGATTTTTCAAACATTCTAGCAAAATTGCCAAACAATCTCAAATTCATTTTCATCTTTATTATTCATCACAGCGATGTTAATTTTGTTTAACCGCTAGCTTTATGCCGAACATCGCCAACCAGTAATGTGTAAATCCGGGTAAAAACATATCTGTCAAAAACAACAATGGATGCCATCATTGGCACAACCGGAAATGTAAATAAAACCGGATCAGATTCTGGGAACGGATAAGGATAATTCCGGGTTTGCCGATTAAATACAATAAATGAATAAAAATCCAAGCAGATCACAAAATTTAGCTATGAAATATAAACACTAGAATTGAAAACCAAAAGATATATGAAAAAGAAAGAAGAAACAGGAAATAATATTTTATACAGAAACTCTAGATTATGTTTAGTTCACAAACATTGTCAAAATCCAATAAAATGGGACATTACTCTTCACTGAAATGCATTCAAGCAATTGTCACAACTTTCATAACAACATACCCTCTTGTTAAATCATTTTGTTTTAATTTCTGCATTTTGGGGAGGAGCAGGGCACAACAAAGTCATATGTTTGTTGTTTTTTGTCGGATAATATAAAATTAGATGTAAAAAAAATTGGTCTGGTAAAATTTCATTCAGTCTGGTAAAGCTAGGATGCTTACCAGACCGAATGTCCTGTAAAACTAAAATTCATTCGTGTAGTCTGTCCCAACATGTCTTCTATTGACATATGTGTATGATTGGTTTAATTTATTTTACTCCTTTACAGGCAGGTGACTCTGGAGAAGAGGAACTGACAGAAGTTAAATCAGAAATCCAGTCTTTAAAATCAGATCTACACAAAGCACTGCTAAATCAAGAGAAATTTCTGGTTGGTATTTTGTAGTTTTTGAAAATATTGAGTTATTAACAAAATAACCTTTTGAAATAACTCCAAAATACTATAAAACCTTTTAAATATAACACCAACACAATACAAAGCTTTTAAGATAAACATTTTTCTTTTGTTAATATTTTATAAAGAAGATCCATCTTAAAGAAATCAAAACAGCTTACATCAATTTTCATTGTAGAGTTTTTGGGAGAACAAAGGGTCAAATATAGTGGAGCATTGTTCTCTCTGAAATTTAATTTCAACCATACCATATTAACTAGCATTCAACTGAATTGTACATGTAAACTAAATTTCTATTATTTTTCAGCTGGATTTAGCCAAAGCTACAACAAATCATTTTCCTGAACTTATAAGTCAGTTTGAAGACTTAGGAATTAAGTCGTTACTGGTAGGTTTTTAAAGGCAGTGCTTTAAGGCCTGACTTTCAAGTCATGAGGTTCATCTTTCCTTACGCAAATCTTTGCTGGGGGTCATTTTGCAAGAAATAGATCCGGAAATGTTTAAATTTCTCCTCTACTTTTTGTGGTATGTATTGGTTTTTGTTCCTTTCATTTACATTGGGAAATAAAGAAACGATCAGTGTGTATTGTTCGTTTTAAAAATCTGTTTATTAATGTGTCTTTTGCATTATAAGCAGTCAATCTGATTACAAACTATCATTATTCGAATTCCGTGTGGAAAGAGGTCCGTTCAATTTCGAGTACTATTTGCGATCTAAAGATATTTTAAAATCATTTCACTCGTTGATATAACATGATATTATAATTAAAAGTCGACTGACCGTGAATTATATTGCATAATATACAATTTAAAGTATTTCTGTACGTGAAGCCGTATGACGTTATAGTTATTTCGGTCTCAGTTATGTAAAATATGAAATTATCGTTCCTGAATAGGGTTCCACTAATTAAAGACAAGAAGCGTCAAAAAGTGATAAGAAGCGACAATAAAATTAAAATAGCGATAAGAAGCGACAATATAATTAATTTAGCGAGAAGAAGCGTCAAGAAGACTATATAGCGACTATACATAAATAAAAAAAATGTCATTGCAACAACTTATTCCCCATAGATATTAAAAAAAACATGCATTATTTTTTATTATAGGGGCGGTTATAAAACATTTTTTATATTACTGTACATTGATAGATAAAGATATGTTTTTATTAAGAAGAAAGGGATTAGTTTTTATTAGATATAAAAAAAAATATATTTTATGCACACACTAAAAATTGGTCATCAAAACAAAAAAAAAATCAATTTCCTTTTAAAGAATTTATTGAATCAAAACCATGCAATATCATTTCCTTTCTAACAGTGAAATTTTTCTTTTTCATAGGGACATATTTGATAGGTGTAGCTTCACCCTATCACATCAAATGAGAATAGCCTCGTGAGAGAATTACGATTCGCTTGTCCCTTGTTAGTTATTGTCGCTTCGTCACTAAATTAAACTTCTTATCGCTGTTTGTCTCTAAAATTCTTCTTGTCTCTTATTAGTGAGACCAGTCAGTTCCGTCCTTAACTTCCGTTTTTGCACTGCAAAACAATCACACAATTAACGATGCCTAGTCCTTGTTGGTGTGTACCTGAGTGTCATTTAAGAGGAGGACTTGCATTTCTAAATGACTTAATAAGAAGGAAAAGTTGGATCAACGCCTTGGCTCAAACGTAGATTGTCATGTGCGATGCAATCGTAGAACCCATATCAATCAGCTGTTGTTTGCAAGGCACATTTTACTGAAAACGACTACGTTCAGGAAACTATTCATGGTAAAACTTTATTTTCTTTAAGAAATATATACTGTTATTTATATTATCGCCATGCAAGTAAACCAAAGTCTGTTTGCAACCGCAATTATCGTTTTAGAATAAAAAGGGGGGTGAATTCAAGACGTCATAACTTTTGGGATTACGATTCAATATCATCTGTTTGACATTTTTTGGTTAATACTACAATTGTATGGTTTTTCTACAAGAGATATATTATACTGATAATTATTTTAGCAGTAATTATGTAAATTTCGGTTGTAATGACAAGAATTCATGAGCTATGCCACGGGCTTTCTTGAAAAATATCAATGACAATGTAAACAGGAACAAAACATTGACATGAATGATGCTCTCCACCTATGTTATAGTTATTTAGGTATGTGTGTTGCACAAGTCTTTCACAAGTTTCAAAAAAGCTAATGTTATAAAACTTTTTTCAGGGCACATACCCACTTTATAGAGACTTGTCTACTGCCATGCATTCCCATCCTATTTTCATGCACCATTTGTAAGCAAGAGACTGAATGGTTTACAAAATTAAAAATCAGGACGGTGTCCCGTTAAACCAAAAGAACTAAACTGGATGAATATTGTAGGAGAAATCTAGAGGAAAGTTTTGATTTGTGAAATTGGTTTTCCTGAACAGATGTACATTCATCCTGCAGGAAAGATTTATAACTGTCCACCACCAACTGACGAGCTAATGTTGAGCTTCACTGATGGAATTACTCAAACACCATAAATGCCTATGTTTTCAGCACAGATTTCACAAATCATGACACAGCTGTGCATTTTTATGCCCCACCTACGATAGTAGGGGGGCATTATGTTTTCTGGTCTGTGCGTCCGTTCGTCTGTTCGTCCGTTCGTCTGTTCGTCCGTTCGTCCATCCGTCTGTCCCTCTTCAGGTTAAAGTTTTTGGTCAAGGTAGTTTTTGATGAAGTTGAAGTCCAATCGACTTCAAACTTGGTACACATGTTCCCTATGATATGATCTTTTTAATTTTAATGCCAAATTAGAGTTTTTATCCCAATGTCACGGTCCACTGAACATGGAAAATGATAGTGCGAGTGGGGCATTCGTGTACTGGGGACACATTCTTGTTTATACCTGTTAAGAGTCGAAAACTAAATATTATTTTTATATAAATAAACATATATTGTGTCATTTTAGAACTTATATTTTTCCAAAGGATGCATGAATGAAAGTAGTGAAATTCATTTTGCTTTGATATATAGATTTGAATTACAATTGTTCATGTTATTGTAGTGCATATAAAAATAAGGAGATGTGGCACAATGTAAATATATGATATTCTGTGAGTTTATCAAACTAAAGGGGATAAGAAATGGGTATAAGCAGTTACAGGACTGTACTACTGTACAATCTCCAACAATGAGAAAAACTCATACTGTAAAGAGAATTTCATATTTACAAGTAAGTTTTGTTTTTGCATTGAATAATTTTCTTCTATTGTCTTAAAAGCAAATATGGGAAGTGGTTAAAATGCTAATGAGACAGCTTTTATGGCCACCAGATGTCATTGTTACCTTGATTAAAAACTGCTTTTTAGCTCACCTGACCTGACTCATCACTTGGTTTCGTCGTCCATAAACTTTTACAAAAAATCTTCTCTGAAACTACTGTGCCAAATTTAACCAAACTTAGCCAAAATCATCATTGCGGTATCTAATTTAAAAAATGTGTGGTTAGACCCGGTCAACCAACCGAGATGGCCACTATGGCCAAAAATAGAACATACAGGTAAAATGTAGATTTTGGCTTATAACTCTGAAACCAAAGCATTTAGAGCAAATCTGACATAGTGTGAAATTGTCTCTTCAGTGAAGATCTATCTGCCCAGGAATTTTCAGACAAATCTGACAACCCGTTGATGGATTGCTGCCCCCAAATTAGTAATTTGAAGGAAATTTTGCAGAGTTTGGTTATTATCTTAAATATTATTATAGATAGAGATAAACTGTAAACAGCAATAATGTTCTGCAAAGTAAGATCTACAAATAAGTCAACATGACCAAAATTTTAAGTTGACCCCTTAAAGAGTTATTGCCCTTTATAGTCAATTTTTAACAATTTTCATAAATTTTTGTATTTTTTGTTAATTTTTAAAAAATATTTTCAACTGTAAATACTTGGCCATGTTTATTATAGATAGAGATAATTGTAGCACCAAGAATGTTCAGTAAAGAAAGATCTACAAACACATCCCCATCATCAAAAACACAATTTTGTCATTTTATATGTGTCCGTTGTTTAATATGCACATAGACCGTCCAAGGTGAGCGACACAGGCTCTTGAGAGTCTCTAGGTCATTAATACAGGTAGATAACTTTATCATGTTTATACTGAAAAATAATTTTGCTTGGAGGGAGAATTTAAAAAAAGTTCTGTCTTCAAAAGAGTTGACATGTTACAGAGCTCCAGATAAGAATTCACAAATTGGGTTTTTTACCCACCATTTTCTTATATAATTGGGTGATAAAGTTTTTTAATTGCATTATCAATTCCAATTCACCCCTCATGTTAATATCAAATTGGGTTTTTCACCACCAAGCTCCTGAATGTATTGGGTTTTTTCATCAACACAATATTGAATATTTAGGCAATACCAACCCCAGATTTTTTTCATCTTAAATATGTTTCTTTCTTTGTTTAGCTGTTTTATTTGGTTTAGGGTTAGGGTTATTTGCTAGCTGTTTTATTTGGTTTATTCACTGAGGATCAATTATAGGTTTACTTTGTGTCCCGTTCCAAACCTTCTGCCAGTTTTGTATTTTCTCACAAAAACGGATATGTGTATTCACAGGCACTCGTCTTACACCTTTATATAATAAATTCTGAGACCAGTGCCTGTGTGTGTATTCATTAATTAACCGTAAAATGAAAGAAAAAAAAATATACTACATAAACTCTAATTATACTTGAATGATTTTGGTTTATTTAATTTATATAAATCTGGGTTTAGCTGTCTTTTATTAGAACTTTTGGTTTCTCATGCTTTATAATCATAATTGATTTGGCCTTTTACTTTTTCCAACTGATTTCGTTTTTGACGAAACCCTGTGTTTATTTATAGCAATGTTCTCGTTAGAAGGTACACACACACGCCCGTGCTTTCGATGGACGCTTCCTAAAACACTGGCTGAGTCTTGTTATCATAACTTTCCCTTAGCTTTTCAAAAGAAGCAGAAAACATGCTTCTGTTTAATATTTTTACCGGACATTCACTTTCGTTTTAATTCAATGTATACATGTTATGATAAATCTCGAGCAATGCAAAAAAAATATGACTAAATGACACACGCTAATCGGATAAACGCAGAGAAGACCGAAATGTTTTCAAAAACACGTGTACCTATTGAGCAACGGAAAACTCCAACTACATGCAGGGACCCATTTCAGCTACTTGATGCAGGGATCTATTTTTAGAACGAAAGGAAATTTCCAATTATAAATGTTATAAACATAGATTTACGCGACGAATGTAAACAGATTAGGGTAAATAACGCAAACAGTAGCCAATTAAAGGGTTGAGAACTCATGGTTTGGGCATATAATTGGGTTATTGAACCCTGCAATGGGCAATTGCATTGGTTTTTTTATTATTTTTATTGCGTGATCACGCAAATACGCAGCTTATCTGGAGCTCTGTGTTACTATGTACATTAACCATTATGTTACTTGATGTTCTAGCAATACACACAGAAAGGAGACTAGTCAATCTTTGTGAATTATTTTTCATAGGATAGGAGTAATTGAATATGTGTATATAATCAATAATTAAAAATAGTTTTATTTACATTAAAAAGGAAAAGTTCTTATGTCTTAAAAATGCATTTCATGGCGAGGTACAGAAAATATACTGTAAACAGTAGACTATAGATATAGGTGAACTAGGTACAAGAGAACTCTAAATCTTAAATACTACAAACCACCTCTGTTCTATGGAAGATAATGATATAACTGGACTAGAAATACACACAACCTGTAATTAACTGCCTTTACAGCGCTTTCGCGCTTTGATTATGAATACTTTTAATTTAATTTTGTCCCTTTTCACTTCTATATTGCTTCTGACTGAAGAGAGGCCTTTTATTAAATTTCATAAGTTTTACATTGATTACTGTGAATGGAAAAATAAATGTGAAAATTATAGACTTCCCAAAATTTAGCAGAGAATTATTGAACATTTGGATAAACAAACTGCTATGATTCATCTGACCAACCAAAAATAAGCTGGATCAAAATATATTTGGGTAATGTCTGCTATGAGAAATAAACACAACCTTATGAAAAATAATAAAATGATAATTTGGATAAGTGTTTGTGAGTTACCATTAGAAAATAATAAAAAAAGTAAATGGCAGAGTTCCAAATTAGACTTGAATGACCATTACTTTGAAATATCTTTTGATTTAGGTTTATGATGGTTTAGTAACTGCAGGGAGAGAGTTAGAATATTATACATTGTCAACTACATGGAAAGAGGGCATGTATTCTTCACAATTCGCAGGAAATCCAGTCTATTTACAGGTAAAGTATGAACAAAAGTTGATTGAAAACAAATTACAATCTAAAGATGGTTGTTTAATATTGATAGTCGATAGAAGTCTTTTGAATGCTGTGAAGTCATCTTGAAAGGGCTAAAACTGAAAGTAAATATGTTCGCATTTATTGATCAATTTTACGAGATTTGGTGACATTTCATGGCTGAATGACCAAAAAAAATAAAGGAAAAAATATTTTAAATAGTAATCATGGTAATATTGATTTTAAACATTTATTCTTATTATTTTCAGGAAATTTTGAAATTATTTTGCCAGGTGATTAGGTTGTGTATGTCTTTCAGTTAATTAGCTTTAAAGGACTTACGGAAGTAACACTTTTAAATGGTAATGAGAATTACTGTGCCCAGTATATTACTTTGTCAACCACATATACAGTATCAACAATTTCATTGAATTAATGCTTCTCTTTAATTATACTTTACAGGAATACATGGTTGGTGATGCAGATCATCTAGACAAAGAATTGTATATAAAGAATGTCAGTCGATATAAGGAAGTAACATGTAACTGTCCTCAGCTACCACAAGTACAGAGTATATTCTTTGTCAAGGTACATATATTTAAACCTTGATAATAAAGTTTATTGAGAGCCCAAGTATTAGCAATCTGGTTTCAAGATGGCCGATTTTAAACAATGAATCAAATCCTTATGCATTTTTAGTGTACATTTATTTTCTCTCTATTCAGAGCACCCTGAAATTCATATACGCATGCTTCATGTATACTGTGTGTTTCATTTACACGTCTATTGCTTTTCGACTTGTTGTATACAGTAGCTCACAGTTCTACTTTGCCACTTGATTTTGTAAAAATAAAATGCAAGGAACAATTTATTTTTTTAGCATAAAAGTGATTTGATTTGATATTGCAATTTTAAGGAAAGAAGATTGTGAATTCAAATTTCAAATTTATAACATGATCTTGTTTTTACAGAATGAGAGATTAGCCTATGTACAAGTTGAACACCAAGAAGTCATGTGTTTACAAGAAATTGTCAAAGCTCAACTAGACATACAGGTTTGTTTGTTGAAAATCTCAGCACTTTTATGTAAATAGCAAACTCCTTTAAATTGATGACCTGATTGTGACTATCCTTTTTAAAGCGGTTTATTTAAGTTGAAACATGATACATGTACTGTATACCAATACTAAGTAAACAACAATGATGTAAAAAATAGTGTACTACTTGTATCTCTGAAGAACTACTTGTATTTCTCATTAAAAAAGAATACTTTGAAAAAGAAGTCCACATTTTGATGAATTTTCAAATGCATTGTATATTCATAAAGCTATTGTTGCAAAATGACCATTTACATAGATAACGCAATTAGCATGTTTGTTTTTATTTACCAGTTACGACAGAAGATCATAGAAAACCTTGGGAAATCCATTCAGTGTCTGCATGAGGGACACATAATCCACGGAGAAATAAATCCTAGTAATATTGGTTATACAGCTGAGGGAGATATTGTTTTATTATGTCCAGATTTCTCTAAATCTTTGGTAGGTAGAACAGTATAATTTCATATTTTGTTTGTTCCAAATGTAATTACAAGATTGCATATTTTTGCTTGTTATAAAGTAAATTTAGAAAATTCTCATTGATTCAAGAGCAGCTTCTAAAAATTAGAATTTATAATCCACATGGTATTGTATTTACAGTAAAAATGAGCAGGGGGTATCGATTTGTAAACTTTGTTCGCAGTTACTCAAGTTTTAGTTTGTTTTTTAATTGTTTTCCATCCTCAATATGATTTGTTTTGTTTTCAGGAGGACAGGTTAAAGAAAGCATTTTTAGCAGAAAATGGTCTATGTTTTAGATGTCCAGAAGTTGCTTGTGGAAGGAGCGCAGGAACCAAATCAACAGACATGTATTGCCTAGGATTAGTTATATTATGGGTATGTCTAATTTGAAAATATTTTCCATTGTTCTATGCTTGATTTTACCATGGTAAAATTTGCATTCTTGGTCTGGGACTGATTTTTAACCGAATTTTTGTGACAAAAATGTCTGTTATTGATTTGGGGATGAATGGTGGTTGGGCGGCCGGGCTGCAGCCAAATGTTGTCCATGCATTTACTCATGAACCGTTCTACCAAAGCTTTAAAAATTTTAATATGTTGTTACTGACAACAAAATGGAGGTCAACTTAAATAATGACAATTTTGACTTTTACCGTTCAGGAGTTATGGTTCTTGAAAGATTAAAAATGGTGTTTCCAGTTGTGTCCCTTTATTTACTCATGAACCATTCAATCAAAGCTTTTCAAATTGTAATATGTTGTTACTGATGACAAAATTGAGGTCAAGTTTGATATTGGCGATTTTCACTTTCACAGTTCATCAGTTTTGGTTCTTGTGATATTTAAAAATGCCAGGACACAAAAAAATGTTAATAAATCTGGTTTGTTGTCGCTAACAGCCTCTTATTACACATATATATCTGAATAGAAACAGACTGATAATAATTCATAAAAATGATAAGGGCTATTCCAGAAAAAAATGTATGGGGAGGTTGGAAGGCAGTTTTTGTCAGCACCCGCCACCCAGACAATTGTAATTGAGAATTATAGTGCATTATAGTGTGAAAAGTTGCTCTGATACCAATCACCCATGTATTATTAATATAATGTGCCTTCCAACCCTCCCATACATTTTTTTCTGGAATAGCCCTAATATTTTATAAATTTCTTTATTTCAGCTTTATTTCCCATCCATCTCTATACCATTTAAGGCAGATGGTTATCCAAGACTGAATGATCTACAAATGGTTTGTATTCATTTACAGATAAACATTCAAATGATTTGGATTTTATAATAGGGGAAATGTTTAATCAGTTTATGAATAGAATATTGATGCATTTTGGTGGACTATGTCTTTATTTACATTGTTACCATGGAAATATGTCCAAAATATGTCTACTAAAAACGAAACAAAACTTCACAGGAAGTTCATTGAGAATTATTGAATTTGTAAAAATCATGAAATCAAATTATAAATAGCATTTGAATATAATTTTTTTAACTAAGATTTGTGATAGAGGGATAACTGTTTTTTGGCAAGTCATGTCCAACTCAGAACTTTAAGTGTCTTTATTGATATAAATTATGCTTTACTTATTGTAATGCCCCACCTACAATAGTAGAGGGGGATTATGATTTCTGGTCTGTGTGTTTCATCGTTCGTTTGTTGTTCGTTCATTAGTCTGTGCGTCCGTTCGTCCTGCTTCAGGTTAAAGTTTTTGGTCAAGGTAGTTTTTGATGAAGTTGAAGTCTAATCAACTTGAAACTTAGTACACATGTACCCTATGATTTGATCTTTCTAATTTTAATGTCAAATTAAAGTATTGACACCAATTTCACGGTCCACTGAACTTGTTTAATACTAACCATCAGAGGGTGTATGACAAATAAGGTTAGAATGTAATCATGGTCACGGTCAAAAACTTTGATCATATTATATCCATATTTAAACAAAGGATGTCATACCTTACTCAGAACTTATGACTTTAAGGTATGTCAGTCAAGGTCATTACTGTAAATTCAGTAATTATTGCAATGCGACAAATGCGACAGGGTTATCGCAATAATTAAAAAAAATCGAATTGCATTTAGTTTGAAATGACAAAATCACAATAATTTCTGAATTTACAGTACTTTGTATATAAAGATGAATACAAGAGGTGGGGTGACATATTCCCATCTTTGCTGATAGAATGCCTCTAGTTGAATTTTAAGCATTGCCATTATTATCAGTGTTTGAGTGAATTAAAAAGCTTTGAAACAAACTGGATATATCCAATAATATTTCATTTGTTATATAAGAATGGTTTACTTTTTAGGATCCCCAGATATCTTCATTGTTATATAATCTATTGTGTAATCCTGATTCAAGATACAGAGCTAACCAAATGCTGGACTGTGAATACATCAAAGCTAAGATGGCCATTCCAGCTTCAAATAAGTCTGATACAAGGTACATTGATTCTTAATAGTCGAGGAATTTGATTGACAGTGTCTATTACTGTTTAGAGTTGTAAAAAATGTTCAGCTCTCACCAGATATGCTTTTATTAAAGTTACTAATTATTGGTATTGTTGACTGGCTACCCTATATGTTTTATGTTATTTCTTCATAGACAGAAAACACATTTCTATGGACACTAAAGGTCCAGAGACAGTTATCATCCTTAGGTTTGATTGTAATAATAATACAGCATGATTGATTCCATCCAGGTTTTCCTAATGCTACAAAAGGAGAATTGAAGCTTCCATTACTATAAGAATTATTCAGAGAGCATATCTGTTATTAATGCTGCTCAAACGTTTATTCCGCCACCATTGAAACATGAAGTATTTAATACTTAAACCACAACACTTAGAATAGTATTTTAAACAAAAATCCATATCATTAATCTGCTTGACAGATGTGCAGCTAATTTTTGAGGAAAGACGGCTTCAAGCCGTCAATCCCCTATGGGGTTGACCAGAGTGACATCCCCTCACATCATTCATTTTGTTTTTATAGTGTGGAAAACCCCCTTACAAATCTTACTTAGATTGGTGAGAAGGAGACACACAAATGAATAGATTGACTTTAAACACTTTTTTACTCATTTCCCTTCTGTTTCTCATGAAATTATCGTATTTTGAGCTCTCCTTAACACAATTTATGTTTCTTTTACAATCCGGAAAAATCAGTATGACAAGATATTCTAAATATATCCAACCTACATTATATTATATTATAGTGACGTCATTGTTGGAATGCCACTCTTTGCAGAAGCAAGGATATCCTTCACTGGTTATTTAAATCATTCTCAGAGATCGTGCACTAATTAAAAATTGGTATTTGTTAAATTAAAACATAATTTTGCTTGCTGTAGATTCAAACATCAACATGTAATACTTTAATCAGTAGGTCAACAACTTCCAAAGTCCGTGGGGATACATGATAGTGGGGAGAGACATTTTTTTTTTTCATTTTTGTTTGTAAAATTCTGTTTTGAGAATCTTCCTCCAATTTAGGAGCACCTCAATTGATGAGAAATTATCCACTTAAATAAAAGTAAATATATCTTAACACTTAAAATGTGACATTTAGTATATGATTACATGTAGTAGTCTTCCATTAAAACTAAATTTGTGTACCAACATAATCATTGTAATGGTGAAAAAATAATGAAATTTACAAATATTTCAAAATGTAGGATCTGGAAACAAGCTTCTCACAGTTTACATCAATCATATTGTTTTTTTAATAGTACCTGTATCCCTGTGATGAGAGTTGTAACTGGGAACTTGCAATAAATCATTGGAAATTTAAAACTGAATAGATTTTTCGGTCCCAACTTTCTTGAGAAAAAAATAAAAAATCTTAGAGTACTGTCACAAAAAATGGAAAAATCGCCCTAGCCTGCAGTTCAGTGGTACACAATTAAGATTTCAAAAATTGTAGTTGTTGTTAAATGACAGAATTCAGTTGAATTTTAGATAATTAACTATCAACTTAATTGAATGTTTAGATTTAGAAGATGCAGATCTCTTTCATTGGTCATATTCAATAATGTCACCCTGCTCTTTTTTTCATTCTTACCCTCCCCCCCCCAAAAAAAAAAATATGGAAACAAGGGCCATCTTTCCCCTCAGAGCTATTCAGCACTTTGATTTTAGGTACAGATTACGTGAAATGCAATCAAAACCTTACGGGACTGACTTGATATCTAATTCTTCCAACTTCCAAGGCTTATCACTACCTTTTTGATACACAAAATATAGTGCATTGATCATAACATTCTATACATCCTATCAATGAACACTTCCAAAAATTTATTGATTTAATATATGCTCAAATATTGAAGGCACAGAATAATGTGACACTTGTCAAGAAATTACATAAATTTTGCAAGGTGCGGGAATCCAATATCTGTTCTAAAAATATAAACGTCATTGTTAAAGCAATCTTTAAAAATTGGAGTTATCTTTCTTTGTCTAGAATAGTTGTTAAATGAACTGCAACCAATGCAATATTCAATTTTACTTTCCACTGATAAATTGAAGCAATTTTGACTGTTCAGTGCTTACAAGCACTTTAATTAGATAATATTTACTAACAAGATTGTCAAGAAAGAATAAGTCTCAAATTTGACATCTGTACTGGGAGCTGCCATGTTGAAATATCTACAAATACAAAACAGAAATAGTTTATATACAACGAATAAATGAAAACAAAATATTCTCATTATAAATAACTATTTTATCTGCACTAAAAACTGAGCTTGAAATGATTATAACAGTAGTTTGATAAACAGAGAAATCTGTTCCCTGTATTTCAGGAACAAAAGTTGCAATTTCAAATCTGGAATTTAACAAAAATTAAAGGTCCAATTCCAACCATGGTAAATAGTTATTAATATTATTCAGTATTGTTGCTCATTTGTATTCTATTGTTCAGAATATTTAGTATGTGGCAGTAGAAATATGCTGTTTTTAAAATGTTTTTTTTTTTAATAACATTTTGATATGTATATATTTCAGTACTGATGAAACCTTTTCAACAACCACTTCTATCTGTAGTGTTATAGAGAACTTTAATGTCAATGCTTTACCTCCATGTGAGGATGTTCAGCCAAACCAGGAGACATTCAGTGAAGAAACTTTCCCACCAGCTCATGCCACAGTAACAATGAGCAGTGTACCAGTAGGGGAGGATTCTTTCCCTGAGGTGTCCCAATTTAATCCAATGGAGTTCGATTCAAATCAAAATAATAGTGCTGATGATGGAATATTTGTGAACAATGCTGAAATGTTGGCTAATTGTATTTCACAGTTGCCTCCCCTGTCAGAAATGCCCAGATTACCAGAGTCTGACACAGACTTAACCGAGAGTTACCAGACACCTGAGGGGTTGGTAGAGGAAGCAGAAGAGAAGACAGGAGGAAACATCAGTCCAATACCAGACGAAGTTGATGAACTGGACAATTCTGAAACTTGTTAGTTATTTTCATGTATGTTTCTATCATGTCTTTATTAAAAAAAAATATGAGATTAAATTTGAACTGAAGATCAAGTTGATGGAGCGATTTTGAAGAAGCTATTACCTTTTAAGGTGTCACAGATTATAGAAACTTCCATATCGTCAAATAATCAGAAGAATAGATTATATGGTTGTGAAAGTGTAGAGAAAGACTTGAGTGTATTGTTGTTCAAATGGTAGTTCTACTTATGCATAATACATTTGAGCTAAAAATAATGCATTGATCACTTTTATGTTCTAAAATAGAATTCATGTAAAATCACTACAATAATTGCATTTTTTACAGATTTCTTTTGAATATTTTGGCAAGTATGAGAGTGATGCATTATTTTATTCTCGATTTTCATTTCAAGTTCATTGTGTAAAAGTTGGATGTAAAACTTTACATAATTCTGTGATAAAGCCCATTAACTGTTTCATGACCTTAAATGGCAATCAAGTGTTTTTGTAAAGTTAATGATTTCTTTGTATAAGACAATATGTCATTGTATACAACCACAAAAATAACTTCGTGGTTGAATATTGGTATCACGTTGTCGTTGTCCTCGTCTGAAGACAGTTAGTGTACGGACAATAACTTTAGTATAAGTCAATAGAAATCCATGAAATTTATACACAAGGTTTATAACCTCAAAAGGAAGGTTTGGGCTCGATTTTGGGGATTATGTCCCAACAGTTTAGGAATTAAGGGTCAAGAAAGGGGTACAAATAAGCATTCTAGTAATTTCCAGACAATAACTTGTGTTTAAATGTATGAATCTCTCTGACATTATTTCCATACCACAAAAAGATTGTTAGCTTTGACTTTGGGGGGTAATGGCTCAAACCGTTTAGGAATTGGGAGCAAAAAAAGGGAAAAAGCCAGGGTTTCCTGGCTAATGGACAATTAAGACAATTTTAAAGCAGTGTAAGGGAGATAATCCAATCACATTTAAAGAACAATGTATTTAGATGAATACTTATGGTTGCAAACTCCATTAGAAATTTAAAAGAAAATATTTTTTTTTTTTTGCCAAAAAAAAAAGGGGGGGGGGGTCAATTCGCAACAGCACAGTGTATTGCACAAAAGCAAATAATTGAATACAAATTCAAATCATTAAAACCAATTCTAAGTTCTTTGACTACAGTTATTCTGAGTTAGAAACCTATTATGTGTCAAATATTTAATTACAATCCAATTCAGACTTTTGTCAAGTGCTAATATTGTGTAAATTTTTGCCCCAACTGTTCAGGGTTGGATCTCTGCGGTTGCATCCAGCTGCACTCAGCGAAGCAATTTATTTCTTTTAATATTGTTCCACAAGACTTGTGAATACTTTCACTTCTGGTAGTCAATTTTGATTAAGTTCCTTTAAAAGAGCAAAGATATATTTTCAGATAAAAATGTTCAGTCAACATATTCATTGATGACTACTTAATTTTCAAGTATAATGAGATCAATAATGAAAATTGGTGCTGCAAATTCATTTATAACTTATTATTTTATGAAGGGATTGGTCATAAACTGATTTGACATATATCTTGTACAGATCATTGTTGGAGTTTTGAATTACAATTTTTTCTGATCAATGTATTTCTACATTAAATTTTGTTCAGAATTTATATGAAATTCATTGAGAAATAAAATATTAAGCTAGAAAAAAAAAGAAATTTACAAACCAAAGTGTTAAGTTCAATTTACAAAGTGGTAATTATAGATTATCATTGATCATCTCAAGGAAATTGATTTTCTTGCTTGAGCAGGTACGGCAAACGCAATCGAGTTGAGATGACCAATGATAATCTGTTTATCGCTATTTTACCTATGACGACATTGTCAATTTCATGTCAATTCCATTAGCAACGCCACATGCTTTCTTAGTTTCTAGCGATAATTTTCCATCTCAAGTGAGTAGCATGATATGAAAAATTATCACAAAAAAAGATCAAAGGAAATAATGCACCAAAAAGCGAAATATTTAATATAGTTCACATTCTTAAAAATATCAGGCTTTTATTTTGTAAATCAATACGATTTTTTTTGTTTCTAGCTTAAAAAAAATATCCCATTTTAATTTCTAAATGATACAAATGTCAAAGTTTAGTGTACATTATACATCATTGCTATACATAAGGTGAAATAAATGTCAATTTTAAGAAACTTAATTTAAATGAATTTATTCAAACAAGTTGTTCTGGGTGGACAAACTTATACAGAAATAATTAGAAAAAATTGCATGATATATAATCACATGCTTAATGTCTACAGCATTAATTTTATTGTACTTTTATTGTTCAAGTAATTGTTTTGTTTATTTTCACTGAGTATCAATCATTTTCATTTAGTTATCATACTAGTCAAAGTTACTTGAAAAAAATGTTTTATATAAAATTAAAAAAATTTGTTCTTGATAATTGTGTTCTGTGTTTTCATATCTGTAATATATACCGTTAGGTATATAACATCCTTCTCAAAGAATGGGTGCTATATTGAATTCACTTTCTACGTCAATCATTTTGTCCAACAAATATTCCTTTTTCTCGTGTACTACTGAAACTGACTTCAAAATTTGGTCTACAGCTGTAGACACTGATGACATGTTATTTGTGAGCATTTATCCCATGTAAAACATATACATTCTATTCTGTGTGCCATTATTCTGATTTTTTCCAATTATAATTTATGTCACACATTTCTCGAGCATTATTGGACTTCAAGTTTGGTCAGCAGCTTGACATGTTAGCACTATTACTCTTCAGACACCTTCTTTCTGTTTGCTGACACCTTGAATTCTCAAGTATGTTCGAAAAAAAAATCAAAAGTTTTGTAATAAAATTGAGAATGGAAATGAGGAATGTGCCAATGTGACAACAACCTGAACAAAGATCCAAAAACAGTCGAAGGCCACCAATGGTCTTTAACACCAGAAGAAAAAAACCTGTACCCAAAGTCCAGTTTCAGCTAACCCTGAAACAAAATTGTGTACTAGTTCAGTGATAATAGACGCTGTACTAAACTTCAAAGCATATAAATGAACTAAAATTAAAAAATCACACAAGACTAACAAAGGCCAGAGACTCCTTTAAAAATACTAACTTATCTGAAAAACTAATTTACAGAATATTGGAGTAGGCTTAGCTCGTCAGGCATTTGCCATAATTCTAGAAATATATTGGTATTTCAAAATTCACTGTTAACTACATTGGTACATGAAGTTTGTGGAATGAATAATGTATGCCAAACTAACAACAGTAACATGAACTATTGTATTAGAGGGAATATATTGCAAGTTCCTCATGCCTGTCGAACAGATTTTACTTGGTCTTACTTCATGGATCAGTAAACAAAGTTAGGTTTCATAGTCAAGTCCATATTATAACCAAAAGGTCTACTATATTAATTAATATTTGATGTAATGGTTGTAAGGTGTATATGTCCAACTGGCAGGTGTCATCTGACCATGACCTCATTTTCATGGTTCAGTGGTCAAATTTAAGTTTGTGTGCCTTGGTTTGTTGTCGAGCCTGCAACTTTTGTTGCAGAAAGCTCGACATAGGGATAGTGATCCGGCGGCTACGGCGGCGGTGTTAGCTAACTTCTTAAAAGCTTTATATTTTAGAAGGTGGAAGACCTGGATGCTTCATACTTTGTATATAGATGCCTCATGTTACGAAGTTTCCGTCAGTCACATGTCCAATGTCCTTGACCTCATTTTCATGGTTCAGTGACCACTTGAAAAAAAAGTTCAGATTTTTTGTAATGTTGAATTCTCTCTTATTATAAGTAATAGGATAACTATATTTGTGATGTGCGTACCTTGAAAGGTCCTCACGTCTGTCAGACAGTTTTCACTTGACCTCGACCTCATTTCATGGATCAGTGAACAAGGTTAAGTTTTGGTGGTCAAGTCCATATCTCAGATACTACAAGCAATAGGGCTAGTATATTCGATGTATGGAAGGACTGTAAGGTGTACATGTCCAACTGGCAGGTGTCATCTGACCTTGACCTCATTTTCATGGTTCAGTGGTTATAGTTAAATTTTTGTGTTTTGGTCTCTTTTTCTCATACTATATGCAATAGGTCTACTATATTTGTTGTATGGAATGATTGTAAGGTGTACCTGTCTAGCGGGCAGATGTCATGTGACCTTGACCTCATTTTCATGGTTCAGTGGTCAAAGTTAAGTTTTTGAGTTTTGGTCTTTTTATCTAATACTATATGCCATAGGTCATCTATATTTGATATATGGAAATATTTTATGATCTTTATGTCAGTCGCGCAGGTTTTATTTGACCGTGACCTCATTTTCACGGTTCATTGCACAGTGTTAAGTTTTTGTGTTTTGGTCTATTTTTCTTAAACTATAAGTAATAGGTCAACTATATATGTTGTATAGAAGCATTGTTAGCTGTACATGTCTGCCTGGCATGGTTCATCTGACCTTGACCTCATTTTCAAGGTTCATTGGTCTTTGTTTAGTTATCTTGGTTAATGTTAAGTTTATGTGACAGTTGTAATAAAGCTTAGCTTTATACTTAGGACTATCAACATAATATCAATGATTAGTATAGAAGGCGAGACATTTCAGCGTGTGCACTCTTGTTTTTCTAAATCTAAAATGCAATAGGTCAACTATAATTGATGTGTGGAAATGTTTTACAATGTACAAAGTAAAATCACAAAATTCCAAACGGAAAACGGAAAGTCCACAATCAAATTGAAAAATCAGAAGCTCAAAAACATCAAATGAATGGATAACTGTCACATTTCTGACTAGGTACATGCATTTTTTTTTATTTAGAAATGGGGGATTAAACCTGGTTTTATAGCTAGCTAAACCTCTCACTTGTATGTGAACAAAGCTAACAGACACAATAGGTTCACGTCAGTTTGGCAAATATAATTTGACCTCATTTTCAGTCCATTGCTCGATGTTATATTTTTAGCTCACCTGGCCCAAAGGGCCAAGTGAGCTTTTCCCATCACTTGGCGTCAGTCGTCCGTCGTCGTTCACTTTTACAAAAATCTTCTCCTCTGAAACTACTGGGCCAAATTTAACCAAACTTGGCCACAATCATCATTGGGGTATCTAGTTTTAAAAATGTGTGGCGTGACCCTGCCAACCAACCAAGATGGCTGCCATGGCTAAAAATAGAACATAGGGGTAAAATGCAGTTTTTGGCTTATTACTCAAAAACCAAAGCATTTAGAGCAAATCTGACATGGGCAAAATTGCTTATCAGGTCAAGATCTCTCTGCCCTGAAATTTTCAGATGAATCGGACAACCGGTTGTTGGGTTGCTGCCCCTGAATTGGTAATTTTAAGGAAATTTTGCTGTTTTGGGTTATTATCTTGAATATTATTACAGATAGAGATTAACTGTAAACAGCAATAATGTTCAAAAAAGTAAGATTTACAAATAAGCCAACATGACTGAAATGGTCAGTTGACCCCTTTAGGAGTTATTGCCCTTTATAGTCAATTTTTAACCATTTTTCGTAAATCTTAGTAATCTATTACAAAAATCTTCTCCTCTGAAACTACTGGGCCAAATTAATCCATACTTGGCCACAATCATCTTTGGGGTATCTAGTTTAAGAAATGTGTGGCGTCACCCAGCCAACCAACCAAGATGGCTGCCATGGATAAAAATAGAACATAGGGGTGAAATGTAGATTTTGACTTATATCTCTGAAACCAAAGCATTTAGAACAAATCTGACATGGAGTAAAATCGTTCATCAAGTGAAAATCTATCTGCCCTGAAACTTTCAAATGAATCGGACAACGGGTTGTTGGGTTGCTGCCCTGAAATAAGTAATTTGAAGGAAATTTTTCAGATTTTGGTTATTATCTTGAATATTATTATAGAAAGAGATAAAATGTAATCAGCAATAATGTTCAGCAAAGTAAGATCTACAAATAAGTTAATATGACTAAAATGGTCAGTTGACCCCTTAAGGAGTTATTGCCCTTTATAGTCAATTTTGACCAATTTTTCGTAAATTTTTATACGACCGCAAAATTTGAAAAATTTTTCGTCGTATATTGCTATCACGTTGGCGTCGTCGTCGTCGTCATCGGCGTCGTCGGCGTCCGAATACTTTTAGTTTTCGCACTCTAACTTTAGTAAAAGTGAATAGAAATCTATGAAATTTTAACACAAGGTTTATGACCACAAAAGGAAGGTTGGGATTGATTTTGGGAGTTTTAGTCCCAACATTTTAGGAATTAGGGGCCAAAAAGGGCCCAAATAAGCATTTTCTTGGTTTTCGCACTATAACTTTAGTTTAAGTAAATAGAAATCTATGAAATTTTGAAATAAGGTTTATGACCACAAAAGAAAGGTTGGGATTGATTTTGGGAGTTTTGGTTCCAACAGTTTAGGAATTAGGGGTCAAAAAAGGGCCCAAATAAGCATTATTCTTGGTTTTCGCACAATAACTTTAGTTTAAGTAAATAGAAATCAATGAAATTTAAACACAATATTTATGACCACAAAAGGAAGGTTGGTATTGATTTTGGGAGTTTTGGTCCCAACAGTTTAGGAATAAAGGGCCCAAAGGGTCCAGATTTAAACCTTGTTTGATTTTATCAAAAATTGAATAATTGGGGTTCTTTGATATGCCGAATCTAACTGTGTATGTAGATTCTTAATTTTTGGTCCCGTTTTCAAATTGGTCTACATTAAGGTCCAAAGGGTCCAAAATTAAACTTAGTTTGATTTTAACAAAAATTGAATCCTTGGGGTTCTTTGATATGCTGAATCTAAAAATGTACTTAGATTTTTAGGCAGTTAAGCTGCCTTATGCGAGCACCCTGGATTTGTGTTCTACCCAATAAATTCTGAAATACGTGCCATTGTTATCATCTAGCTGGCTACTATATTATTTATAACTTATTGGACAGTTTTTTCATACTTTTCATTCTGGATTACAAAAAATATGACCAGAAAAACCTTAAATGATGGTCGATTTTCCCAAAAGTTTTGAAGTTGCACATAGGAAGTAGAGCACATTAGGAATCCTTATGTAGTTTATTCTCCCCTGAGCTTTTGGCTAAGATGTCAAAGAACAAATATATGAAATATTTAATCGCCGAAAATCTCCAAAGACAAGTAGTTAAGATTTCCCAAATTGCAAAAGTCGTAGGAATATTGTTTGTCGTCAATACGTAGTCATCTACGTCAGTAGTCTATTAGGGAGCTACCATTTGATTTTTATGGGGGGGCTAGGATGAAAAATTTTGTCCTGCATTTTTTTTTAGCTGTAATCTCTGTCCTGCCTTTTTATTTTTCACTCTGTTCGGTCCTGCCTTTTTTTTTTAGTTTATCCTGTCTTTTTTTTACCTAAATTGTCGTCCTGACTTTTTTTTTTTGCAAGTGTCTCATCCTGCCTGTTTTTTTTACTCAAAACTCCTGTCCTGCCTATTTTTTTCAAATTTCATCCTAGCCCCCCCATAAAAATCAAATGGTAGCTCCCTTAATATATTTCAACTGATCACGCTGTTGGCGGCAATTTTGAATTAGAAGTTGATATTTTCGTATCTTTTAAACTTGGACGCAGGGATTCAAATTAGCGGTGGTCCGAGGTCTGCGACCTTCCACTTTTGCAGTCGGACTTACTACTTGGTTACTAGCACGCCCGACATGCCCGATGGACCTTGAAAGAAAATAAAAAATAACTTTGCAAACATTTTTACCAAAGTTTCCTAATAAACGATCTAAAACTTATTTTCATCATTACTATTCATGGTAGCGATGTTTAATTTGTTCAATCGCTAGCTTTATACAGAAAATCGCCGACAAATAACGTGTAAATCCGAGTAAAATCGTATCTCACTGTCTGTCAAAAACAACATTGAAAACAAAATGACTGCCGCGAGAAGACAATTACAATATCGGATTCGATTCCGGAAGCGGATAAGGGTAATCCCGGGTTTTGGATATCAAGTGAAAAAATCCAGGTGACAAAATACATCTATGCATGGTAAATAAATATAAACACTAGAATTAAAAACCAACAGATATATGTAAAAGAAAGAAAAAGCAGAAAATATTTTGTACACCAATTTTAATGTCAAAATCCATTACAACGTGACTTCTGGGAACAGTTTATCTAACAATATATATGTTCCTGGTAACAGTATAAGTTTTTCTTTATCAGTGACAAATGTTGGTAATGCATATCAGATGCTTTTCAAGTTAAACATATTTACTGCAATTTCAAGGGGTATTTTTTTCTTCTCAATTTTGATAGGTCAGTTAAAATAGTTGGAAGTTTCTTATATAAAAAAAAAGATCTGGTATGATTGCCAATGAGACAACTATCTATAAGAGACCAAAATGACACAGACATTAACAACAATAGGTCATCGTACACCCTTCAACAATGACCAAAGCCCATACCGCATAGTCAGCTATAAAAGGCCCCGATAAGACAATGTAAAACAAGTCAAACGAGAAATCTAACGGCCCTATTTATATATAAAAAAAAATAACAAAAAACAAATATGTAACACCGTGAAAAACAAACAACAACCACTGAATAACAAGCTCCTGACATGAGACAGACACAAATAGTGCAACTATATTATATGATACCTGAATGTAAGCAAATCATTTAATATATAGGTGGAGTCCATTGGGCCACTCTACCTCCTCCTGTTTGATAACTTTGAAACAGATGAGATTCCCACCCCTCAACCATATACATTCATGTATGAGACTAAATAACTAATCAAATGAAAAATAGGGGAAGTCCCTAGGGTCACCCCACCCCCTCATATTTTAGAACTTGGAAACAGTCAAGATCCCCATCCCTAAACCATATTTATTCATGTATGGGACAATATATATATATAATCAAATGAAATATAGGGGGAGTCCCTGGGGGTCACCCAACCCCTCCTGTTTGAGAACTTGGTAACGGTCGAGATCCCCACCCTTAAACCATATATCTTCATGTAGGGGACAATATAACAAATCAAATGAAATATGTAGGGGGAGTCCCTGGGGATCACCACACCCCTCATATTTGAGAACTTGGAAACGGTCGAGATCCCCACCCCTAAACCATATATATCCATGTATGGGACAATATAACCAAATTATATGAAATATAGGTGGAGTTCGTGGGGTCACTCTTCCCCTTCCGGATTTAGAATTTGAAAACGGTTAGATCCCCAATCTTAAACCATATATATTCATGTACAATGATGTATGGGACAATATTACAAATCAAAGGAATGATAAGGGGGTCCCTATGGTCACTGTAAACCCTCCTGTTTGAGAACTTGGAAACATTCAAGATCCTCAACCCTAAACCATATTTATTCATGTATGGGACAATATAACTAATCAAATGAAATATAGGGGGATTCCCTGGGGGTCACTCCACCCCTCCTGTTTGAGAACTTGGTAACAGTCAAGATCCCCACCCCTAAACCATATATATTCATGTATGGAACAATATAACAAATTATATGAAATATAGGTGGAGTTCGTGGGGCCACTCTACCCCTTTCTGTTTGAGAATTTATAACGGTCGAGATCCACAATGATCTGAAATAATATATATTAATGTATGGGACAATATTACAAATCTTATAAGGGGGTCCCAATGGTCACAGTATACCCACCTGTTTAAGAACTTGGAAAAATTCGAGATCATCACCCCTTAACCATATATACTCATGTATAAGACTATCTAACAAATCAAATAAAATATAGGGGAAGTCTCTGTGGTCACCCTACCCCTCATGTTTAAGAACTTGGAAACAGTTGTGATCCCCAACTCTAAATTAAATGAAATATAGGGGGAGTCCCTGCAGTCACCCCACCCCTCCTGATTGAGAAATTGGAAACAGTCCAGATCCCCACCTTTAAATTAAACCATATATATATTCATGTATGAGAACTAATCAAATGAAATATAGGGACAGTCCTTAGGGTCACCCTACCCACTCCTGTTTGATAAATTAGAAACAGATGAGATCCCTACCCCTCAACCATATATATTCATGTATTGGACAATATAACATATCAAATGAAATATAGCGGAAGTCACTGGGGTCCCCCACCCCCTCCTGTTTGAAAACTTGATAACGGTCGAGATCCCCACTCATAAACCATATGTATTCATGTATGGGACAATATAAAAAATCAAATGAAAAATAGGGGTAGTCCCTAGGGTCACCCCACACCCTCTTGTGTGTGTTTTGAGAACTTGTAAAAGATTGAGATACCAACGCCTAAACCATATTCATTCCTGTTTGTCATTTCAAAAAAGATTGAACGACATACAAGGTCAATCTCATAGGCGACACATATGCATATCACTTTGCTAGACCCTAACACCTGTCATTTTATTCCAAACTTAGACATCATGGACTTGGGGTGAACGTGGGAGTCATTTACATTTACTATGGACAGGTCAGTCAGACCTCACCATTGATCCCTGTAGTAGTAAACATTTGTCTGATTTGTGTCTCCTAACTTTTATACTGTACAACACAAACTCAGTTTTCTTTCCAGGGAAGCAAGTCCATTCATACTTTTACAAGCTCGTACTAAAGTCAACTTGAACTACTAACAGTCAACTAATACGAACAATTACGATCTGATTAGAAGAACTGCAATCATTGCAAATTTGTACCACTGCTGACTCATGAAAGACTCATGACCATTCGTGGTCATGTGCATTGCTATTGAAAACCTTAATAAAATATGAATTATTTGCCGTAATGATTAATTCATTAAATGAACATAAATGTACAATTATATAATGAATGTTTAATGTTTGTTCTTTTAAATCTTTAAAAAAAAGTTGAAGCAACATTGCCACAGTTTTCATAATTATGTTTGCCTTGGGTTTTGGTTAACTGCCTACAGTGCTTACAGCGCTTTGATTTATTATTGGCCCAGTTTTCAAGTTGGTCCAAATCGGGGTCCAAAATTAAACTTTGTTTGATTTCATCAAAAATTGAATAATTGGGGTTCTTTGATATGCCAAATCTAACTGTGTATGTAGATTCTTAATTTTTGGTCCCGTTTTCAAATTGGTTTACATTAACGTCCAAAGGGTCCAAAATTAAACTAAGTTTGATTTTAACAAAAATTAAATTCTTGGGCTTATTTGATATGCTTTATCTAAATATGTACTTTGATTTTTGATTATGGGCCCAGTTTTCAAGTTGGTCCAAATCAGGATTCCATATCAAGTATTGTGCAATAGCAAGAAATTTTCAATTGCACAGTATTGCACAATAGCAAGAAATATCTAATTGCACAATATTGTGCAATAGCAATTAATTTTCAATTGGAGTTATCTTTCTTTGTATAGAATAGTAGTTGATAATATATGTTGGAAATTTACCAGACATGACTATGATGTCATTTTCTATTTTTATTTGCCAATAACTTTATGTAAATAACTTCATTGGAAATTTGCCAATATAAAATGTTGCTGATGAAGCTTTTTTTCCTTATCTTATCTAAAATGTTTTTAGATAATGTATGTTGGACATTTGCCAGACATGACTATGATGTCATTTTCTATTTTTATTTGCCAATAACTTTATGTAAATAACTTCATTGGAAATTTGCCAATATAAAATGTTGCTGATGAAGTTTTTTTTATTGTTTTATACAATAAACAATGTATATTCACTTTTACTACCAACCAATCTTTACCATTCAGTGATAACAAGCACTTTATTTTACATTTTAATATCTTATGATGTATTTAAAAGAGTAGTTATTGTTGCAAACTCCATTAGAAATTTGAATTGATATCAGTTTTGGAAAAAGGGAAACGGGGATGTGAAAAAAAAGGGGGGGGGGTTTAAATTTTTCTCATTTCAGATTTCATAAATAAAAAGAAAATTTCTTCAAACATTTTTTTGAGAGGATTAATATTCAACAGCATAGTGAATTGCTAAAAGGCAAAAAAAAAAACTTTTAAGTTCATTAGACCACATTCATTCTGTGTCAGAAACCTATGCTGTGTCAACTATTTAATTTTAGATTTAAAAAGTTTGAAGAAATCTTTAATTGATTTGTAAAATCTTGACATTTGTTTTGTGTAAAAAAAAACCATATAATGTCAAAAATTTGATAACAATCCAAATTCAGAGCTGTATCACGCTTGAATGTTTTGTCCATACTTGCCCCAACTGTTCAGGGTTCGACCTCTGCGGTCGTATAAAGCTGCGCCCTGCGGAGCACCTGGTTTTAATATTTTACAAAAATCTTCTCTGAAACAACTGGGCCAAATTAAACCAAACTTGGCCACAATCATCATTGGGGTATATTGTTAAAAAAATGTGTGGTGTGACCCCGCCAACCAACCAAGATGGCTGCCATGGCTAAAAATAGAACATAGGGGTAAAATGCAGTTTTTGGCTTATAACTCAAAAACCAAAGCATTTAGAGCAAATCTGACGGATAAAATTAATTATCAGTTCAAGATCTATCTGCCCTGAAATTTTCAGACAAATCGGACAACCTTGTTGTTGGGTTGCTGCCCCCGAATTAGTAAATTTAAGGAAATTTTGCAGATTTTGGTTATTATCTTGAATATTATTATAGATAGAGATAAACTGTAAACAGCAATAATGTTCAGCAAAATAAGATCTACAAATAAGTCAACAAGACTAAAATTGTCAATTGACCCCTTAAGGAGTTATTGCTCTTTATAGTCAATTGTTAACAATTTTCATAAATTTTTGTTAATTTTTGTAAATTTTTAGGAAATATTTTCCACTGTAATTACTGGGCCAAGTTCATTATAGATAGAGATAATTGTAGCAACAAGAATATTCAGTAAAGAAAGATCTACAAACACATCACCATCACCAAAACTCAATTTTGTCATGAATTTATCTGTGTTTATTGTTAATATGCACATAGACCAAGGTGAGCGACACAGGCTCTTGAGAGCCTCTAGTTTGGTTTTGGTTTGTTTTTCTTAAAATCTAAGCAATAGGTCAAATATATTTGGTGTATGGCTTGATTGTAAGGTATATGTCCGTCAGGCAGGTATCATCTGACCTTCACCTCAATTTAATGGTTCATTGGTTGTTGTTCAGTTTTCTTTGTTTCTTAGATACTATAACCTGTATAAGCAGTAGGTCAACTTTATTTGGTGTATGGAATGTCGGTCAGGCAGGAATAATCTGACCTTCACCTCATTTGTATGGTTTCATCAATATTCTGTTTTCTTGGTTAAATTTGTTACTTGATATGAGCAATACGTCAATATATTTGATACATGGAATGGCTCCAAGGTGTACATGTTTGTCTGGCAGGGTTCATCTGACCTTGACCTCATTATTATGTCAATAAAGAATTTCCATGCTTTGATCGGTTCCTTTATACTAAAAAGAATATGTCATATATATTCTGTGTATAGAATGATTGGTGAACATGTATTTCTAGTTTATTAGAACTTAATCTCATTTTCTTGGATCATAAATGTTAATGTGATGCTTGTAGTAAAATTATTGTGCTTATTTGTGGCGGTTGGTTTTATTGGTGGAGTAGTCAAGGTGACCAGAGAGAACCACTGACCTTTGGTTTTGACAAATGTGGTCAAATAAGATTGGTGTTGATGCTTGAGATTCTAACTCACAACCTCAATGTAAAATGAATTTGAACACAGAAGTTTAACACATGACAGTGCAAAGCTTACTAAACAGTGACTTGTAATTTTTCATATCTTTGTGCTTTGTTCTAAGCTGTCTCATTAGAATCAATACAATATTTGATATGATGTGAATATGATTCCTTTATCATAATAGACTTTACAGTGTCACGGAGCCTGAATTTGTCACTACTAAATCACATAAGGCAACAGTCTAAAAAAAGACAAATATTCTAAATCACATAAGGCAACAGTCTAAAGAAAGACAAATATTCAATGGAATGCTGACCTGCTTTCTGAATATGCAACAGTATGCCGCTGTTGATGGTCCACCAAGAAAGAACAAAGAAAGATTAACATTGAAGTCACTCAACCATGAAATTAAGTTAATAAGTCTTCCAATCAATAATTTCTTTATTATATTAAACCTCAAGCTCGGTGTCATGGCTATTTGATAATACCAATATTTATATATATAGTGGCTGGTCCCATCTTTTATTCCAACAAATATAGAACATACATGTACAAATTACACAAAAATCACCATCACAGGCTATATATACATTGTATTTCAAAGAATTGTGCTTAGATAGTGTTCTCCCAAGTACCATATATAGCACCATGGTACTGAAGTGCTATGTGTATTACCATGATGATGGTTTGGTCTATATAAATAGATTTTATAACAGATTGTATTGTAAATGTAGTGCTACGATTTCAGGGAAATCATGTTGTTGGAAATTATTTGAGCCTTCCTAAGGATCAACTTTTGCATTCACAAGCCTTACATTCATTTTCTTGGAAAATTTGTACACATTTTAATTAGCCTGTAGTAAAATTCATGCCGTCTAGATAGTAATTTAACAAGCCTGGACTGCTTATCCTGTGGCTGGGCTTGAAGACTGCTTGGGAGAACACTGTAACAGGTTTTTCAGGGTGAATTAATATAAATTGAAACTATGCACAAAATATACAATAAGTCAATTATAATACAAAAAGTTTCCCTTCGAAAATCTGCCAAATTCTTAATCATTCAATTCAAATAAACTCACTTTTTACTCTCACATTATTTATACTGTTACTTAAACCACAAAAGGGACTTTTAGGAACAGTTATATTTTTAATTCAATGGGTTTATGAAAATTTATGTTGAATGCATACATATATAATCTCTATCTGTGAGACATTTATTAAATTATTTAATGTTAGGCCATTCATATTGCTAACTTACATTTCTAAATTTTGTATGATTTTGAACATTTTAAGACTAGAATTTGAGTAATGAACATGAAAAATGTTAATGTTAATGTTATATATAAATATACATGTATTATCACAATATGAAAGTTATATACTTTGCAATTTCAACAAAAATATATATCACAGACCAATCTCTACAGTCACAAAAATGACTGCGAAAAAAAACATTGCATTTAATGCAACAAATTTTCATATTGCAACTATATACATGTACATAGCTATCTGGTGAAAATAATATGAGTACGTATATACAAAAACACAAAATTCATACACTAATTACACCTTTTATGGAGATATGGCAAAATGTCCATGTTTAAAATTTGCTATCAGATGCCTGGGACTATTATACTAATATAATATAATAGTCACAGCAGAAGCCTTAGAATTCCAAATCATTTGGATAAAAATTAAAGTACCATCAGCCATCAATGATTCTCAGAAAGTCCTATGAAATCCTTTCTCTGCTCTGCTCACAAAAAGGAGACAGAAGAACAAATCTTAAGATCCATTTGGTATTTTGTCATGTTTTTGTGTCATTATTTGTGGTTACATTGATGTCTACCTAAAATTTATTATTCTTATAGAAAATTCTTTGTCTAAATATACAAATATCCTGGTTCATGGTAACCAAGGGAATAAATATCAAATTAACTTAAAGGAACTTTTAGTATCATGTTTAGTTAGACAGTTTTTGTAATTAATTTCAATTATAAAACTTTCCTTCTGCAACTCTTCATACATTTCTGTATCATATTTTAATTCATATACATTTTTTGGGTTTCATATATATATATAGCATAACATGGGTTTTGCCATACATGTATCTATCTACATGGCAGTTATTATTTTCATACTTTGATGTATTTTCCTCATCAACACTACAATGACTACATGTATGTATACACAGATTAAGAATCTAAGTCAATGGGAAGTACTCCTACACCTACTCCACCTTCATGAGCACACATGGGCTGTAACGATTTCCATTCATCCTTGTCAGGTTCGTAAGATTCCACTGTAGTTAACTGAACAATACCATCATAACCACCAATCGCAAATAATTTACCATATGATGCTACCATAGCAACACGACTTCTTCTTATCTGTAAAGGTTTGACATATGCCCATTCATTCTTCTGAGGATCATAGCATTCAACGCTATTCAAAAATATCGACCCATCATATCCACCAGCCACATACAGTTTTCCGTTTAATGTAGCGACACCCAGACGACATCGTTTTGTTAACATGTTAGGTATGTACCGCCAAGTATTGGTTGAAGGATTATAGCACTCTACCGAATCAAAAATTGATAATCCATCATGGCCACCGCAGGCAAATATTTCTCCATCAAGACAGGCAACACCTGCAGCACTTCTGTGTTTTAACATACTAGCTACCATAGTCCAACTATCTGCATCTGGATCATATATTTCTACCGTTCTGAGTGATGAAACCCCATCATAGCCACCACAAGCATAAACATGTTTACCAAGAGATGTTGCTCCATGTGCACTTCTTTTACAATGCATTTTACAGACTGTTTTCCATGTTTTATTTCTGGGTTTATACACTTCTACAGTATTTAATCTATCCTCTCCATCATACCCTCCTATGGCATACAAACAACCTATGTGAACAGAAACAGCTACTCTACTTCTGATTGTTGTCATTGGTTCTACAACTGTCCATCTATTGACAATAGGATCGTAACATTCCACTAAATTCATCGAATATCCAGAGGATGTCAACCCTCCTACAGCATAGATGATACCAGGAATGTCTGAACAACATCTTGGTCTTGTTTTAAATGTTTGTAGAAGAGTTCTCCTCTCTGGCATCAAGTGGTAGTCTTTTGCTTCATCTAGGAGGTCTCGACATTGCAATGAGTTTTTAATGAGTTCTTCCGTGGCTACCCTGTCAGACAAGTAATGAGGTGTAAGTAATGGTAGTCGAACTTTAACCATTAGTTCTGGTAATGCCTTACATCTCTCTTCTGTGTTCTGTTTTACCCAATTTATCACTGCCTCAAATACTTGTTCTTCAGAATCAATGTTCAACTCATCTCTTGTTATGATCTCCAATACGTCAGTTAGACTGAGGTTGAAAAATTCTTCCGATTTCATTATTTCTTTGAAATGTTTCTGCAAGTATTTATTTGTAGCCTCCACTAAACTGGTACACATGTACTGGTCCCCAAATGTTCTTACTCCTAAAACATTATATGGTTTTAGTCTTCTTTTCAAGAAGTCACAGCAAGCTTCTTTGACAGCCTGCAGATGTAGAAAACTTGCAGCCACGAGTAGTATTTGTACATTATCTACATCAATTTGCACTTTTCCATTATATGCAAAATTAACAAGGGCTTCCAAAGCATTTGGATCTATTCCTTGCATGGTAATCTCATCTTGTTTAGACTCCACCATATCATGCGTGAACATGGCATGGAAGTATGGTATAGTAGCAGCTAACACTATTCTGTGTGCTGTAAATTTTCTGTCTCCAACCTGTAAAAAAAATAAACAAAACTGATTATTGTCAAATGAAACTTATTACAAAACCATAAAAAAGTGATTAAATCATAAAGCATAATATAAATGTGATTCAGTAACACAAATTTGTACTTGATCTGAATTTTGTGGTAATAAGTATCATCATGATCATGAGTGTTTGGTTGAGTAAAACTAAAGTTATCATGGTTATAGAACGATTTAGTACATACATGTACGTGAAACCTCCAATATTCAAACTTGGTTTGTATTTTGTGGCAATAAGCATTGTGTATAAGTTTTATAGCATTTGGTTGAGGCAAACTAAAGTTAGGGAACAGAAAGGAAGAATTCAGCAATTTTTCCATTTGTAAAGGGACATAATATTAACTTTATAGCAGTAAAAGTGACGCCACCAGAACTCAACATGCTCAACCTTTATCTGTGTTTTTTGTAATTTATATATAAGCATTTTGAATAAGTTTTAAAGCATGTTTTAGAGCCCAACTAAAGTAAGGGAATGGAAACTAATATTAAAAAACATAGTATTTTTTCCATTTGTAAAGGGGCATAACTCTATAACTGTTTATGTAATGCAACCAAAATTCAATCCACTCTGTGTATAAGTTTTATCACATTTGGTTGAGGTAGAGAATGCAAATTAATTTTTGAACTCCCCTTACAGACATTGGGAATAAACGCATCATAGATACCAGGACTAAATTTAGTATGTACGCCAGACGCGCGTTTCGACTACAAAAGACTCATAAGTGACGCTCAAATCCAAAAAAGTTAAAAAAGGCCAAATAAAGTACGAAGTTGAAGAACATTGAGGACCAAAATTCCTAAAAGTTTTGCCAAATACTTATACCTGTCGGACTGACAGGTATAACATAATAACCTCTCCATTATGGCGGGACATAAAAAGAATGATGGAATCGACTGTATTTTTTTTCCCCACTTGATCTTGATGTCGTATTGTGTTCAATTAAGAGTCTTTGGAAATATTAAAGGTGTAAAATTGATTGATTTTTTTACGTCAATTTCTTCAGGGGGAAAGCA
The DNA here is from genome assembly GCF_963676685.1 of Mytilus edulis. Lineage (NCBI taxonomy): Eukaryota > Metazoa > Mollusca > Bivalvia > Mytilida > Mytilidae > Mytilus > Mytilus edulis. The sequence goes on from NC_092344.1 coordinate 11,235,712, forward strand.
CCAGACAGATGATGTAAAGGGGAGGACATTGGAATTTGTTGTGTTAACAAAGCCAAAGGCAACATGTAGTGATTTACATTGAGCTCAGCATTTTACAATGTTAGAAGATTGTTTAACCTTTAATGTGACATCACACAATTTCCCCTGTCTTCTGATGTCTTCGAACACAGGAAATGCAGTCTTTGGTAGATCTTCTTTCACGAAAACAGATACATCGTCAGCCATATTTGTTTTGCAAAGAGACATAATGTGGAAAGGAAAAGAAATCACAAGTTTGTTTACGATAGACGCAGAAGATAAGTTCTAGTGAGATTGATTCTTAATCATTAAAAAACAGCTCAAAACCTAAGTTAATATTAAAAAAGAGAATAACACAACGAACTACCGACTTTTCCTAGAAGAAACCCATTATCACATTTAAATGCAACCCGACTTTAAAATAAAGATTACTTTATCAGAGATAACATTTATAATACATATAATAACGCTGACATTGAACAGCCAATAGGTCTATACATCTTATCGCTATTCCCGGCTGACCCGTCCGCTTGAACTTTTGACGTCAACAACAATCACTTTTCCATTGTGGCGTCAGACATTTTGTTTTATGACGTCAAAATTTTACGGGAACCTGTGTGATTTCCAGCAATGGCGGACAAATAGCGATAAGGTGTATTACGATAGTTCGCAAAAAACGTATGCACAGGAGTAATTTTTAAAAGTTCTTTAAGGGCCACAGTGGCCCGGATTATAAAGGCCAATCACGTAACAAGATAAAAACATTGCATTAATTTGAACAGAGACATATATGTGTATAAATGTCCCTGACTTGAAGATATGCTAGAAAGTTAAATAGAACTATTTCTTTGGAAGTTTAATTAATAAGCATAGGTGCGTTAATTTCAGTCAAATCTAGGACCAGGAAACATAGAACCCAGGAGTAGACAAACTAAATATTCAAGTTAGACATGTAAAATGTTATTACAAACACTATTTTCAAAAACATTTTTTGTTGACGTATCTGCTCTATGTTTCCTGTCCAATAATCAATGGAAATTTAAACATGTTATTGATATTTTTCGTGTAAAATCAAAAAGAGTTTTATTTGTGACATCGTGAATAAATGCAGGAACATAATTTGAAATTAATACTTAGTAAAATATATGAACAATTTATAAATGGCTTAGCAAAAACGGTATATTTCATGGTTTTCTCATATATACATGATATATAGAAAATATAGCCCATACAAATACTTAAGACAAAAATAAAATACAGGATTTAAACTTTAATCAAGAGAAGACAATTTATGAAATAGACAAAAACGTCTTTTAAAAATAGTTTTGAAAATAGAAAATCATTATGTAAAATTGAGCAAGTGACAATTTCTTTAAAAAAGAGAGATGTAGGTATAAAAGAGTTCAAAGAGAAAAAAGAATACGTAAACCTTCTGATATAAATAACCCTCTTTTTCTTAAAATGTAAAAACAAAAAATCTTTACGTAATCAGTTTGATAATAGATAATATATGTCCATAATATTTTGAATTGTCTGAAAAAGATAGATTACAATCACTTCTATCTTCATTTGATAGTATGAGGCAGATACATATATGTCTCTGTATGAGGCTTACTGTACCTTTCATTAAAAAAGTTGCACTATTAAAGGAGAGGAGACAAAAAACCTGCATGAATAATACTGTTATATACTACTTTATGTATAATGTTTTTAAATATGTTATGATTTCTGCATATATATGGTTTGTGTATATATTTGTATTGTATAGTTTATATTTGCCTCCAACCCCTAGGGGTATAAATGTGTATAATGAATAAATAAATATTTGTGTTTGTATTTAATATTTTTACGGTGAAATTCAGTTTTTTTTCCTTTTTCTATAAAAACTTTGATAAACATTAAAAATTGCATCCCCGTTTTTCATCGTATCTAATAAACTGTAAATATGTAACATTGTCAAGTGACTTTTTTTATCATTGTTTCCTCTATCATTGTCTATTTAGATTATACATTTTATTGATGGTATTATGACGATTTTATGATTATCTCCAATTAACTGCAATAAAAAATATAGGATGACTACCTTTATCCTTTTAATTAGAGAAGTTTCAGGAAACAGGTGTTGATTATATATTGCAGTATAATAATCACATGATAATTAATAACAGCGGTATTTAATGACAGCCTGATAACATTTTTATGATATCCCGTTAGTAAAGCAGCTTGAGTTAATGCTGCTGAACTCCATGTGACAGATACCAAATAAAATGTCAAATACCGCCTCTTTTTAAATTTATTGCGTAAAAAGTACATATATATCTGGTAAGGAACTAAAAATATTATCATAGTCTTTTAATATTTTTATATTGTTTCACGAATTGCTCTGAATATCCGCTTTAATATTTTTATACTTTCGTCCAAAAATGGGCACAGACCATTGTGTCGAGTGTTCCCGTGTTGTCACTACCAGACAACAAGCACTGACCTGTGATAACTGTGAAAGATGGGTACACAGAGTTTGTAATACAGGTATGTATATATATTAATTAAATTTTAATATATTGAATTTGAAAAAAAAATAATAAATTTTTCAACGAATTTTTATCTTACAACTTTGTTTATAGGGTGTATTTATGAAACCAACATTCCTATCATTTATATGATTTAGTCCTTTAGTTAGATGAATCTTCATCTTAAAATGCTTATGAAAAAAATGTACAGTTATCTTATTTCTAATAAAAAAATATTTAAAGAACTTGTTACTATGTATGCACCATATTGATAATTACTGGTAATAAATTGTTACGTTTTCTATCAATTTTGGGACTTTTATTGATATTAATACTAAGAAGAGCGTACACTGACAGGATATGGTACCTTCAATATCTCATTGATTAGCAGAAAATCAAACTCTGTAAATTCCACATTCACAGAAGTACCTTCAGTTACGAGCAATCCAACAAATATTCCCTATGCATCGCCAGTTAATACACCACACAGAAATGGTTTATCAAGAGTGCCAAGACGTATTCTGCCGCCATTGTCACCTCACAGGACATTTAACGTTGCAAGTTTGGCACAAGAACAGGCATCAATAGAACAACAAACGATGCAACTCCAGCGTCACCAAGTTACACGCCACGTCGAAATGGCTTACATCGAGTGCCAAGGCGTATTCTGTAAAGTGTACGGCCCCTCAGATGACTGATCACTACTGCCAATACAAAGAATGCAGGAAGTGACATTTTGTTTGTCGTTAACTTTTCATTTAGTGTCTGTATGGTATTTATAGGAATTGTGTGTTGTTTTTGTGAATGGTTCATTAGTTGATGTATGATTTATTTATTGAATTATTTAATGTGTTTTCCTAGAGAGAGAGAGAGAGAGAGAGAGAGAGAGGTCTATCAGAAATGCTGTCGATTACATTTAAATTTTATCAGTCCTGAGACTTATTGAAAACTGTAAGAAGTGTTGTTTCTGGTTATTTTATCAAACTAACAACTATATCACCCGAGAGACATGTAGAAACGGCCACCTATTTTCCATCCTTAACATAATGATTTGTCGTCCTCTTGTTTAACTTGTGACTTTTTGTCATATGACTTTCTGTCCTATAATTTGTTCCATTTCTCACCTATTTTTAAATAAAATTTGTTATTTTTTTCTCATCGTAATTATTATATAAAATTTCTTTTTATGAACCATTTCCATAAATAAATTCATTGGTGTGCCGAGTATGTATAGGTAATGTGCCGAGTTTGTATAGGCCGAGTTTGTACTATGCCGAGTTTAACATGTCCCGAGTTTGTAGTGTGCCGAGATGTCCTGTATTCTAGAAAAAGACACACCTACAAGGTCACTCACATGTGACCTCAAAGCGGGTTTCGTTAGATCTCCCACGCGACATATCAGAAACAGGAGCGACGAGAGATCGGTTTTTAATTAGATTGTCATGAAATCTTAATTTGAAATTTAAGCTAATAAAGGGGGATGGGGTGAGCTGGACATATTAAGGCCTTTATATCGAACCTCAGGCTACTTCTTTTTTCTGCCATTACGTAAATTTTGCCACCACAAATTAGAAAAGTTTAGGTTCCAATTATAAAGTGATTTTTCCTTGATGTCAGATGGTATTTGGGAGCTGATTTAATGGCAATCAAAAGACAAAATTCAGTTAAATATCAAAAGTGTAAATACTTTTATAATGATTGTGTTCTGTGTTCATAAGTCAATGTGGTAAAACCAGAGGAAGGCATCAAAAATTGAGGTAATTATGTAATTTTTACTGATTACTTATTGGCACTAGATTGATAACATTGAAATGTTACAATAATGAAAGAAAAAAATATTGTTGCGTTGAGCACTAATGGCTAGAATTATCTGTATTGCTATCTGTATCTGTATGAATATGTTAACTATGTCGATACAAATACTGGCTTTAATGCAACGGTTTGAGAGAGCACCGCCGATTTATTGACGGGACGTAAGAGCAGATTTGAAGCTCTCTACGCTTGATGCGCGCACTACAGTGTCGTCTAGCTGTTTACATGCGATCTCTGTCTTTAAAAAGAATGAGTTTGAGTATTGTGGTGTTTTGCTTGGTGGAATGTCAAAACACTTAGAGTTGTTTTTAACTTGCTTTTGCAAAATATTTGTTGCGTGGTATTCTTCGATTTTCTTGGCAGTTATGTTTCTCATAGGACGTGCTTTTTTAAGAAATTCGCCTGGTTCAAACGCGGGAATCAGTCCCTCAACCACTTTGTACATAAACATGAACTTCTGGATTGTTCGTCTTGTCTGGAGGTCTTGTAGTTGCAGTTGGGCAAGCATTTTGGAGACACATCCGTTCTCTCTTGACTTGTAATCTCTGGTGACAAATCTTGCCGCTTGACGTTGTAAGTTTCAAGCTTATTTATGTTTGTTACCGTGTAGGGGTCCCATACTATATGGCTCCATATTCCATCGTTGATCTGACGAGCGAGATGTAAGCTGTTTTTTTTTTGCAATCTTGTGGCCAGTATTTCAAATATATTCTTAGAAAGCATAGTGTTGAATTTGCTTTCTTTGCCACTTTTGATATGTGGGTGGTCCATTTAAGGTCTTCCGAAATGTAGGCCTAGGTACGGGTTAAACAGTAGAATTTATGGCTCTTGTATCTGATGCTTAGGATGTAGCATTTTATAGGCGGCATTCAACCGCATTCCCCAGTTATCAGCCCATACTTCTAGGTGTTTGAGGTCTTGAAAACTTCTTGAAGTATGTCGTGGTCATTCTGAGATTTCACTGTTCTGTAAAGTAGGCAGTCATCAGCGAAAAGTCTGGCTGAAGATTTGACTACGTCTGGAAGGTCAATTATATGGCAAAATATTACCGGTCAAAATATTAGCAATGATCCTAGGACTGTGCCTTGTGGGACTCCAGAGCCTACAGTTACTTCTTCTGATTGTCCCCCCTCCTCTACTACTTTCATTTTCCTGTTTGTCAAAAACATTTTCAACCAGTTGTTTATTGGCCCACGGATTCCATAATCGCCCATTTTTAATAGCAGTTTCTATAAATGGGATACTGTGTCGAAAGCCTTTGATAAGTCTAGTATGACAATATCGGTTTGAAGTCCGGCATCATCTGCTTTCATGAAGTCGTTCATAGTGACAAGTAGTTGGGTTTCACATGAGTAACCGGATCTAAAACCATGATCTAAAGATATTAACACATTATGCTTTTCTACACGTTTCATTATATGCCTGCATATTATATGTTCCAGGATCTTACATGGTACTGGTGTTATCGATACAGGTCTGTACTTCTCAGCAGCATGTTTATCACCTTTTTTTGAAAACGCATGAATCGATATGGTTGCGTTGATCCAGTCTTGTGGAAGGGTTTCAGTGTCTCTACAATGGCATGTTCAAGAATATTGGACATTTCCAAGCGAGATAACCCAAGTTGATTAAGATTTTTTTTATAAAAACTCTGATAGTTTTAAATAGCTCACCGAGATATAATTTTTCTATGAAACATGATATCTCGTATTTGTATTTATTTTAAGTCTTCATAATTTTGGTAAATTGACATAACCTCGGGTTTGAATGTATCTGTGTTATCATATTGTTCATTTTTAATCGAAATATACCACGGTTTATCAAATTCATAAACAAAAACGTCATTTTGATACATTTTCCCGTTCAAACCTCTAAAAATTCGATAGAATTTTCAATAAAAATTACCACTTTTTATTTCTAAATAATGAAAGTGGGCAAGGCAGAAACTATTATAAAGTCAACCTTTCTATTATGTCGATCCATTTGTATACCGTACATACGACATCTGTCGAATGGAGGTTTGGAATTTGCATTTCAAAATGCAGTTGACAACAGAAAAAATTGATTTAAAATATTTTTTTCTTAATAATTCGATTGTTTCATCATTTTTCAGTCTTATCTGCTATGGAAAAATTAACTGCGACGAAAATGGAATTTTTATGATATTTTTAAAGCATGAACCCATAGTCAAAGGTACAATAACCACAATAGAGACAAAGGGAAACATTAAAAAAAAAATATGAATGTTATTTCAAATGGCTATTGACAACAGTAAATGCTGACTTAATTTTTTTTTTTGAAGAATCATATTTGGAAATCCTTCTCAAAGTTCACTTGCAATGGAATTTTTTTATCACATTTAAGGTAAAAAAGATATATCAATCGGATAATTATTTATAAGATTTGTCAACGACATATCACGGGTTCTGATTAATGTAAAAAATTAAATGCCCTTCATTCTTGTGCATGATGGATTTTTGGAAGATTGCTGTCGGTCCTGGTGTAATTTAACTTCCCCATTCTTTCAAAATTCTGTTTGGAAATCCATCTGGTCCAGAAGCTTTTGATGGGTATATATTTTTTAGCAGTTTTTCTATTCCCTTTTATGTTGTTATGAGGTTAGGTATAGTTTGCTTAATATGCTTTGTTGTGTCTGGTATTGTTGTGGATAATGGTAATGCGCGCAAACGTAATGCACCGGTTCTAAGATTAAGATGTGTCATTGTTAGGTTAGCTGAATAACAAGAACTTGGGAAGTATATATTGAGGCAAGCTAAAAAATGAAAATGATGATATTACTGAGTCTTACATCCCTTGTTGCTCAGTGCTCAAAGTACGAAAGAAATAAGATCAAATAAGGCGAGTAAAGAAAAGATGAAAATTAAATACCCGAAATCCTTAGAAAAGTGTTTTGACAAAGTTTAATTGACAAACTTGAAAGCATGAACAATCATATTAGAAATAGACAAAGTAAATGTTGCTCTATTATTTTTATGTCATTTATTTTTCACGTGCTTCTTATTCCGTGTTTATGATTTATCAAAATTACATTCAATAAACCTCTGGACAAAAATCCAAATGTTGACTTTTGCTCAACAATCAATTGATGATTTATTTGTTTGTCAATAACACGCTATACGGATCTGTAATAAATATAAAGAGGAGGGACTCGGAGGACGTAACACATGTAAGGCTGTGTAAGTATCATTAATTCAAGGTGGTTTTTTTTTGCACTTTCTTATTTGTATTATTAGTAGTCCACCTAATAGGTTCTCAGTCTCTAATAACGGACTTCTGATATTTATTTATATAGTATTTTTTTAATAGAAAAATATCAATTCAGCTTATTTTGCTTAAAATTATTTTGTGGTAAGTAGTTTTATCTTTGAAACGTTTCTTGCAGAAACGATCTACCAAAGCCTTACAAGTCCATCAGCTAATCATGTGACAGCAGGAGAATGGCAAATGTGCATGTACTTTTCCTCTCTGTGTTGTTATTTATTTTTTCTGTTTCTCAGTCTGTTAAATACAAGCCAACATGGAATTCTTTAGATTCAAGACCACTGCCATCATGGTATGATGAGGCAAAACTCGGCATCTTTATTCACTGGGGTGTCTTTTCTGTTCCTAGTTTTACTTCTGAATGGTTCTGGTACTATTGGAAAGGACCCAAACCACAGAAGTCAGCAGTTGAGTTCATGAAGAAAAATTTCCGGCCAGGCTTTACTTATGCTGATTTTGCATCACAGTTCACCACTGAATTTTATAACCCTAATGAATGGGCAGATATTTTTGCAGCATCTGGTGCAAAGTAAGTGCCATTGAACAGTGCCAGTGGTCCATGCACTCCTTCTCCTTAAAATATATGAGGGAGGGAATGCCCTTTGCTGTCAGACGTCAAACAGTAATTGTTCGCTATTGTTAGCTTCAAATTGCTTAAAATTTTACCGTGATTCTTCTTTTAAACATTTAAAGTGACCAGAGATAGTCTATAATATATACAAATATATCAACAAATATTGTGTATATAACCTCAGATTTTTTATTTCAACATAATGATTTAGCACTTATAAAGGGTAAACGGACAGAAAGTGACTAGTCACAGGACATAAAGTCACAAATTTGATAGGACAAAAAGTCACAGGACAAAAAGTCTCAAATAATTTTTTGACAATTGTTTAAACATGTTAAATATCTTTTGAAATATTTTCTTTTTATAACATATATTCATTTTTAAGTTGAGGAAATTGCTAATAAAATTTGATAAATGAAAATGTATTAAATTTGAATCATGCAAAGGATATATTTATTGGCAAAATGAAGCCATTTAAGTACAAAGCCACTTTGACATTTTGTTTTCATAACAATTATTTGATCATTATTAATATTTATTGAATACATTTTAATAACAAAGTTGCTTCATATATAAAACTTCAAGAAAATCCCCCCAAAAAAATATTTTCAAAATAAGTGTTTTTTCATTCAAAGAAAATAATCTCAAAACTAAATTTTAAGGAAAATACATTTTCTTTTGTGCCCTTTTTCTTTTAAGCTATCGGCCCTAAACCAGAAGTGGACAGACTATCACAAATGTCCTACTCAAAGATAATTAAGTACTAGTGTTGGAATACTGATTCTAGAAAGATGCTTTTGAAATTTTGAGTCCTTTTGAAAAGATTACAGCTTGAATAAAAAGGAATGAATGTTCACCAACAATTCAGGTGAATTTAACTTTATTTTGAAAATGAGTATCACAAACACTTGTTGGCGGATTTGCCATGCACTGGTCAAAGAAAAATCAAATGAAATCTATGGGAGACATTGTTTAATTCATGAATATTTCATGAGTGAACATTTTCCCGTGCAATTTTTTAATGGTTTAATTAAAAACATTAAGTTGGTATTAAATACACATATTTGATAATACACATCTGTGTTTAACCTATTTGAAATAATACACATATACAGTTGCAATATTTCCAGAGGTGCTATCCAGCACACTGATTATTATACTATTTAGAAACTGGAACTATGATATTTCAGGTATTTTTTTGTGAAGATTGAGATAAGTATATTGAGCTTTTTGTCATGTATGTGTCAATTTCATTTAGTTGCTGTCTCAGATATGTAAATCTAACATCTTGCTTTATTGAAATATATTGTAGATATATTGTTTTGACAAGTAAACATCATGAGGGATTTACCAACTGGCCATCGAATTACTCTTTTAACTGGAATTCTAATGCTTCTGGACCAAGCAGAGATCTTGTTGGTAAGTATATCCATAATCGACAAGGAAGGGAATTCTGAACAAAACTACATGTATGTTCCACAAAGCCCTTAGATATAAATGGTATGCTGAATGTTGTGGGTTATAGTTTTGGATTATTGGGGTTCATGTATAGAAAATAAATTAAAAAGAAAATATTGTACAGGGTTTGTACATTAAAAAAAAGGTTGTTATGGTTAAATTTGTAAAGACCTGAATTTCAGGTATTGAGAATTATACATATTTACTGTCTCATGAGATTGTTGCTTAAATACATGTAAGTTGTCAGCTGTTAAAACAGACACTGATTGTTTTAGTAGCACAAAAACATGTTTTCAGTGACATTTATGTTTTAATATTTTCCTATTTTCAGGTGAATTAGCTAATGCCATTAGAAGCAGGACTGCCATTAAATTTGGACTGTACCATTCTCTATATGAATGGTTTAATCCACTATATCTCCAAGACAAAGAGTCAAATTTTACTACACAGAATTTTGTTATGGTATATTAAACTGATTTATTATTATATATTTATAAGTTGCAAAACTTGTTTCCCAATCCACTATAAATAAATATGTTTAAACTAAACTGATTTAAACCAGATTGCTCCAAGGTATTATAAGCGGTATTAAGGTTATACAACTTAATTAAAAACCAGATAATGGCATTTTGCTAGATTTCAAATAGAAGCGATTGATTGATGTTTAACACCACATTTAGCACTATCTACAATTTCATGTCATTCATCTTTTAATGGTTGAGGAAGCCTGGGTGCCTGGAGAGAACTACAGACCTTGTAAGAAAAAACTGACACTCCTTGTCAATTAAGATTGGAGTGGACGGCACCTGTTACATGCAGGATTAGATCTCACAACCTCAATGTTGATAGGCTAGTGATACAGTAGTTGAATAACTTAGACCACTTGCAATACGCATAGACCCTTAAAAAGAGGGTAAGAATGTTTAATCAGTTTGTAATGTAATTCTGTTATTACTTTCAGCACAAGACCATCCCAGAACTGTATGAAATTGTCAACAAATACAAACCAGAAGTTGTGTGGTCTGATGGAGATGCTGGACCTGATACATACTGGACATCTAAGGAATTCTTAACTTGGCTGTATAATGAGAGGTAACACACATGTCTTAAGATTCAAGTTTATACATTTTTATGTCCCACCTATGAAAGTAGACGGGCATTATGTTTTCTGGTCTGTGCATCCGTTAGTTCATCTGTCCTGCTTCAGGTTAAAGTTTTTGGTCAAGGTAGTTTTTGATGAAGTTGAAATCCAATCAACTTAAAACTTAGTACACATGTTCCTTATGATATGATCTTTCTAATTTTAATGCCAAATTGGATTTTTTACCCCTATTTCTAGTGTTGTTCCGATGATCGGAATAAGTCGGAAATCAGTTGGTTGGGCCTGGTGATGTCGATAATCGATTGGGATTTTGTTTAATCGATTGTCTTTAAAGTTTCCGGACTTTAAGGTTATCAACTTCCGGTCTGTTTGCGGTTTGCATTTTATATGCGCAGTCAAATAAATAATAACAAAAAATATCAGAATCGATGACAATAACAATGTCAAACATCCTAAATGTATAATTAAAGACATAACCAATTTCCTTCTTTATAAACGTGACAAATGCATTGACTATAAATATTTGCAGATTGATGGAATGTTATTTAAAATTAATAACTTTGTATGAAATACTTTCTTCCAATACCGGTAGATTCTACTTGTTACTTGAGAGCGTACATAAAATCATTCTGATTTTAGACAAAATAATTTCTTAGCTTCATTAGAACGTGTTGCAAATTGCTTTTTATTAATGTTTTATCCATTTGTAGCATCAAAAACGTCATATTCCTTTCCAAACTGCTTGCCAAATATCGTTTATTTTTGTAAATTTTCCGAAAATTGTCTGCCATATTGAAAAATGAAAGAATCACGAATCGGATACTGTTCAACTATGTAATAATTCGGCATTCTTGCAATTATAAGTTCAGACGCACGAATGACACAATTGACAGAAAAATAATGATCACAAAAGTGAAAAAAAGCATTCTACACGAATTAACAGACATTGGCTTTGTTTACTGTATATATTATAATGCAAATGCATTGTTTTATTTTTTTCTGTTAATCTTAAATTTTTTAAAGTTAAAAAATTTCATATATCTTTTCTTAATTAGAAGCACTTAAATGTTTATACAGCTATGTTATATTGAAATTGTATTGTGAGTTACACTATTGAAATTTAGAAATGTTAGTGTCACTGTTGGTAATTAATGTTGTAATTATGAGATAAAATATGTTCAATATGAATCTTGATTCTTATTAATTAATTGTTTTAACTGCTAAATAAATAGTTATCAAAGGTACCAGGATTATAATTGAGTACGCCAGAATATATGAAAAGGAAACACAAGATCAAATATGAATATATAAACTCTACAATGATATGGAATATACACATTAGACATGTACAATGAGACTAAATGCATGATTTCATTTTAAAAAAAAAGGCAAGGTATTATGATGCGATTATAACCGATAGTCGGTTGGTTGCTGTCAACCGATTGTAATAGATAATCGGTTGGTAATTTCAACCGATTATCCAACACTACCTATTTCACGGTCTACTGAACGTAGAAAGTGATCGTGCAAGTGGGGCATCCGTGTACTGTGGACACATTCTTGTTTGATGTTTTAATGATAACATAATGCTAAAATACATTTTATCAATCAGGAAAAAATATTTAGATTTATGTGTTTCAAAAGTAAATGATTAATATTTAACATTTTTTTCAGTCCTGTAAAAGATACAGTAGTAACCAATGATAGATGGGGTAAAGGTTGTGCATGTAAACATGGTGGTTATTACACATGCCAAGATAGATATAATCCAGGTATATTATGTATTAATCTGTCTTAAAGTAGGTGTTTTCTTAGAGGTGCATCTATTGGGCTTTGCTCATTGTTGAAGGGCATGAAGGCTGTACGATATGGTGACCTATAGTTGTGAATTTCTGTGTCTATTGTTAAGAGTTGTCTCATTTACAATCATACCATATCTTCTTTTTCTATTCCTATGTTTCGGACACCTTAACTTGTGATTGCTGATCTTTTCCAGAATTAAATTTGGTAATTTATCTGTCATAAATTGTTCAGACGTCAATAGGGTGCAGTATATCTGATTACAAAGACATCGGCATAAATCTAAATGTAATCTAAATGTTGACAACATATGCTTATTTAAGAGTGTGCTATGTACCTTCATCATGCAAAGTTCTGATTGAAATTTTCTGTTAAATATAGATTTAAGAAAACCATATTGCAAAGAGCACAATTCAAAAAAGTATTCACTTTTTAAGAATTTTTTACAGGTACAAAACAGAATCATAAATGGGAGAATTGTATGACTATAGATCGAAGGTCATGGGGTTACAGAAGAAACACAAATCTTAATGAGTTCCTCAGTGTCCATGAAATTATATCTACTCTAGCTTCCACTGTAAGGTAAGATCATCCTAACTACTAGTATTTTAAAATTGTCATTTCAACTTTTAACAATGGTCATTTTAATGTTTTTAACTAACACAATAATCATGACAAAAAATATATGAGATCAAAGTCAAAATGAAATTTGAACCCATTTGCAACCACAATCATACAATAAGAGGTAAAATCAATATTCCTTATGTTTCAACCCTTATAGTTTCCATTGAAAACCTTACCACTCTCTTATTTCTCCATTAGTATCAGGACATTCTCAATAATTTCTTCAAATTTACAGTGCTTGAACTCACCATGTTTTATTTCACATCTCTCGATAATGACAAATCTTATGGTCGAAAACGCTTAAACAATTTGCTCCAACCCAGACCAAACTTAATGTCAGAATCAAAAATTTATTAGAACATCTATTAAAAAATCATCTCTCTTGAGTGGTCACTTTTGATATTCTGCAGGAATGACTGCCTAGTACAGGTTTGACTGTAGATTTATCTGGTGAACATTAAGTCATCTGAGAACCTTTGTCTGATAGGTGTACGTTATATGGCAACACTACTAATTTCACAAGCAAACTACATCTTTTGCAAGAAGAAATTTAACTGAAATATTAATTGATTTCCTGTGCTTGATAGAATTTTTTGGGGTCTTTGTGGTTTGCTTATTGATTCAGCTTTTCTTTATGACAAAAGTCCTTTAGACATATCATTGTCAGAATAATCCAGTGTATATTACTGTGTATAGCAAGGAGCATTTGTTTACATCCATATTATCTTGTTGCACAGTTTATAAATTCAATTGTATAGTTATTTGTTTATATAGCTGTGGAGGTAATATGCTGATGAATGTGGGACCAACAAAGGAGGGGAAAATAATCCCATTGTTTGAAGAGAGACTGAGAGATTTAGGAAAGTGGTTGAATGTAAATGGAGAGGGTATATACAGTACTGTACCATGGAGTCACCAGAATGATACTGTATCTAAGAATCTTTGGTAGGTTTTTAAAGTCAGAAAAAATCTCAAACTTAATGCAATTACATTTACTGTATCACAAAAGTCTACTATGTGTCTAACCTATATTAAGAGTGGTTACTTTTAGGCCTTTAATGAACATAAAAACACAATAACTTTGACATATAATTGTTTACTTTTTACACATTGTGACTTAAATGGAGAGTGTGTGATTGTCTCTCATACCACATCTTATTTATATAAGATACCTGTTCAAATATTACTTGATACCTGGCTAATTTGACATAAAATTCCAATGTAATTAGATTGAAGAAGAAAAGTATACTCTGTGGATTTCATGAATAAATTCAAATGTGCAGAATTTGGAAGGAAACCAAATATCCACTTAATTCATTAACTGACAAAGGTGGTACGTATAAAATAATGAATACACAGTACAATAATTATTAAACGATTTTTACAGGTATACCATGAAGAACTCAGGAAACAGTAAAGTAGTATATGCTATACTTTTATCCTACCCTGAAGATCCTGTCCTAATGTTAGGAGCACCCATCCCATCACAGACCACAGAAGTCACTATGCTGGGATATCCTAATAGTTTTAAATGGATCTCTGGACCAGGAGGTCAAGGTCTATACATCACTATCCCTACAATCCCTTGGAATATATTGCCTTGTCAATGGGCCTGGGTGCTGAAAATAACAGAATTGGAAAACTAATATCTTGCTCTAGATAGTAGATACCTCAAATTTAAGTGCAATGATGGACATACTTTTGCAATTTTCATATTTTATAGAATCTCATGTTTTTGAATTTATTCATGAGGAAATTATTTAATGAAATGGTCTACATTTATAAGCAGAAAGTTATAAATACAGATAGATAAAGAAATTAGGTTTTGTTGAGCTTTTAGGTTGAAATTTAATCACAAGCTAGAACTTTGGTTATTCATTGAAGATATTATAATGTTTACTTTTTCTTTTGTGAATTTGCCATTTATATTTGGTCATGATTTCAAATTTAAAGTGAATGCATAAAGTTCTGAGAGCATAATTTATGAGATTATTTGATATTTTTCCAAAGTATTGCCTATGCATATTAATTTATTTATTACTGTCATTTTTGGCATTTAGCTCTTATTTTATAGAAGATTTCACTTTAATCAGTAGATTTAAGATCTTTTTTCCGTCCTTTTCTTAACATTGAGAAAAACTATAAAAATGATCTGTTTATGTAGTGTTTATTCAAAATATTCAAAAGAGACAAATTTATGTAAATTTTGATTATCCAACTTTTATGAAATGCCTAAAAATAAGAGAATTCTTAATAAAACATTTTGAAAGTACAGTTGTAGGTTACACTCTTACATTCCGTATATTTTTCTATGCATTATTTGATATTCATTGTTATATGGTTGTAGTTTGATATATATTTTTTTACTTCTCTCTTTGTAAACCTTTTGATACAAAATAAATGAAATGAAACCTTGTCTTGTGTCAAATATTCTTAATGTTTATTTTGGGATATTTTGGTGTTGACTGTTTATTTACTATAATACTTTTTGTGACTGTGGATTTGTTTATTTTCATTATGACAAGACCTACCTATTGTATTTATTGTTAACTTGTTCTCGTCCTGAATATGCATGAAATATTTGCCACTAGACGTTAAGCAATATGTTCATGGTTTCTTATATTTTGTGAATTAAAGAAAATTGATATCCCCCTTATAATACTGAATCTGCAGTAATTTGTCCATAACTTTCTTAGATACAAGATGGTTTAGGGCTTGCTATGTTGCTTAGACACCAGTCTATTGGTATTAGAAAAGTAATGAACAGATTGATAGAATCTATCAAAGATTGACTTATATACATCAAATTACAAAAAAAAATATAAGAAGTCCTTTACACTCATGCTCAAATTATTATATTAAAGTATGAATTTAATTAGATCAGTGAAAAGAAATCTGCAAGTTTCTTATTCTTATTATGGCCCAGTTATGGGCATTATGTTTTCTGGTCTGTGGGTATGTTCTTTCATTCATCTCTCCGTCCGTCTGTCTGTCCAGCCTCAGGTTAAAGTTTTTGGTCAAGGTAGTTTTTGATGAAGTCCAATCAACCTGAAACTTAGAACACATGTTCCCATAGATATGATCTTTCTAATTTTAATGCCAAATTAGAGGTTTGACCCCAATTTCACGGTCCAGTGAGCATAGAAAATGATAGTGTGAGCTGGGCATCTGTGTACTATATGGACCCATTCTTGTTTTTTTATTGAATGCAATATTTGTGGAAGTGACTTCAAGTCAATTCTATTGAAGTTCTATAAATCTGTTCTTATGTTGTCAGTTAGTATTAGAAATTGTGTCCAAACCAGAAAATAATCTTTTTATCAAAATCTCTTCGCTGCAGTCTTATAGACTAAAAGAGGAGGTGTGGTATGATTGTTAATGAGACAACTATCTACAAAAATTTACCTTACACTTCCAATTACCAAATTCTACTAGCAAATATCTTAAACATAGAAACATTTTAACCAAGTTACACATAATAAATCCTTTTCAGCTGCTGCTTCAAATAGATCATAAAGAAATAGTTACATTGTGGATGGTCAAGTCAGGGTGGCTTTGTCACAGCACTGCAAATGCTTTGGGTTTTTTTTCCATTTCTTTTCCTTTTAAGTTAATCTGAACTTAAAACTATATTGAATGATCAGCAATACATGATACAAAAATGTCAATATGGCCCAAACAATTAAATGACACATGAAGGAGTAATTGCCCTTAAATGACTTATTTTTGTCTTGCCTGAGATGTTGGAATTACTATCTGGCTGCAGTAGTGGTAGATATTATGGACATAATTGTGCAAATCGTGATACAAGCATGAAATTTGGTATAGAGGTTGACTAAATGATACTAAAAAAAATCCGCTGCTGGCCAGAAAAAAATTTCATTTTTTCAAGATGGCCACCACACATTTCGGAAATGGCGTCATTACAAATTGACAATAATTCGTTAATCCTTTAAAAAGTGTGTTATATGTTAAATCCAATGTTAGATTTGATAAAATGTAAATGACAGTTCCTAAATTACGACTAGACAATACATTAATGAAACTAAAGGTGACTTCCGGTTTCAAAATGCCAGCAAAAAGGTAAAAAATTTCAATTTGTATACTTTAAAGCAACTTCACGAGGGATGTATAATCCAATGTAAGTTATGATAAAACGTTAAAAAAAAAAGTTCCTAAGAACGACGAAACAACACATAAATGAAGAACAATAGTGACTTCCGGTTCCAAAATGGAGGCAAATACGTAGAAAATATTTTTATTATTTCCATCAACTTAACAAGTGTTAACTCTTTGTTAAGTTTAAATGCCTAGTTTGGTTAGAAAGACAGGTTGCTTATTTTATAATTATCTGATAGTTGCCTATACAACAACCCGTTCAAGGAAGACCAGAACGGTAGCATCTACAGTTACCAACACAGCTCGGTTTTCGGCTCCGCATTTCAAATTTGTCTGACACGAGGATGCAACGGCAGTCAAAGAAATCCATTTTGGTTTCCAACTGTCATTGATTCTTTCTTTCATACAACCACAGTGTTCATGACTTGGAACACGTACCTGTCGAATACCTGAATCAGGCTGAGCCCAAGCAACTCCTTCTTGATATACTTCTCTTTTGATATGCTCTGGAAAAGAACCTCTTGTAGGCGGAATTGCATCACAATGCCGCTGCTTCCTGGCAAACAATTCACATCGTGCCTCGCTCCGTACTTAAGCCTAAAAAAAGCATCATTTACATCTGGAAAACCTTCCATTGTTAGCCAAGCTGACCTTTTGCCTTTCTCATGAAAATTCGACAAAGTGCCACATCCACTAAATGCATGGACGAAAGGAAAAGCAGCTACACAAGGACCAAACGCCTTTGATATGTCACGTGCAAGAAGCCATCAAAAGTCGTTATTCCTTCCATAAACCTATCCGCAATTTGTTCTACCTAATTTTGCGATTGCTGCAATTCTTGATACTATTACATCTGTGTCAGTACTACCTAAAATTACATTTTACAACACTTTTCATAATCATGCTGAACATGGACAAACATTCGTGTATCTGCTTCTTCATGATTACAAGGGGATAGATAGCAAGTATCTTTATTGAAATTGCAAAGAATATTTTCACCATGAGTTACATACACATTTGTATTAGTCTCTTAAGAAGCAATTTTGTCATCAAGAAACTTGAACAATTCGTTTTGTTGTCATCTTCACAGAGAAAACTACTACATACCCTTGGTGTTCTACCAGAACCAACACCTTTCTATCTGGCACAAGAACCTTGTCTTTGTCTTGTCACAGCCTTTAAATTATTTATTTAGTAAACATCAAATACAATGTCTACTTTTGAATACTTATCGATGCAAGATTTTACATAAGGCAGTATGACATCATTAGCATAATCATCAAATATTTTGCCCAACTTTGTAAACTGGAATTAACCATTGCTGCCCCACCAACGATAAATGCGTCCGAATTCGGATCAGCAAATCGCAGAATGTTTCAAGTAAACCCATTTGCAGCGAATTAATACCACTATTTCAAGTGACATCCTGAGATAAAGATGGAGGAGCAGTTTGGTTTCTATGCATAAAGAAATATTCCAAGTAAACTGTCTACTGTGACAAGAGATGAAAAGTCTAGAAAAGATATCGCAATCACTTTTAAGGTTCTCTAGCTTTGTTTTTGACAAAGACATTTCCAGTTTCATTTTGCGGCCAACATAGGAAGTTGTTCTTTTTTATTTGGTTATAAAAAGCAGGTTTTCGTTCGTTTTGCATTTGCTTCAAAAGATCTTCGTATTGTTTAGACCAATATCTTGGAGTTTATTCACATATCTTACCTGTTTCCCAATCAACAATTTCCTAAATGAAGTATTTTTTTTTTACAAATCTGACGACTCTTCCAGAAATGAATTTCCAAACTCGCTCATACTTGCAAAGCCTTTAAAGCTGTTTAAAGAAATCTTTTTGTGTTTTCGTAGAGTCTTCATTATGTCGTTCGTCTGTTTTAGAATGACCCAAACCACTAGATCTTTCAAATTAATCTTCTAGTATACTGACTCCTGGTCCAGCTACCATCCATTTGTCTAAACGAGATCTTCGGTTAATCCTATGGCACCAATATCGCCCTTTACAATTGCATTCTGTTTTTGTGCCTGATTAATTGTGTTACAAGAAAGAATTTACTGGTCTTACGTACAGTGAAATTATCATTTTCAAATTCTATTGCCACCTGTGGGTGATGTTCAGGAAGGGAAGTCATATCTAGGATATGAGTCGGTAACGATCGAGCATAATTTACATGATCAAGACCTAAAATAATACGCTATCATGCTCTATATGGACTGTCTAACTCATGAAATGAGCATAATACCAAAATCAGAAGAAGTTCTAAATTATAATTGAACGCCAGGAATTAAACTATGGTCGAGATGACTCTATTTCCTTACACCAGTCTTTTAAATCATTGAACATCACAGAGTCATGACATAATTATATATTCTGAGTTTAGCAATTAACAAATTAACAATTTTTAAGCAAAATACATGCAGTTGTCTGATGCGCCTGTCTAGTCCTAGGTACATTTGAACATACATAAAAAGAATCTGCCGTTCTTGGTGTTGCAATATGCTTCAGTAAGACAACATGTCTATCCCCTATCACGCAATATATCACCCAGAGTTTTATAAAAGTCATTTCAATGTGCAATCCACCAAACATGACGATACACATATATTTTCCTTACAAATCAGGCCATTCCCACTGAATTTGCTTAGGCATTTCCAAAAGTGGCTGATCTGCAGTTACATTTGATGTTTCTCCAGATTAACCACATTTTCGCCTAAACCATCGAATACCTGAGAATTGCCTGGTAGTGCATACAAATCGCTCTTGATGTCTATAAATAGTTTGCACATGCGCAAAAGTGTGAAACACATGTGTTTCATAACCTTGAAAAATGTTATTAAACCAATTCATAATATCATTAGATGTCCAAAACCACTAAATATATAGTAAATAGCTCAAATGTTTTTGAAAGAATTTTGTTACATTTTCACGCATGCGCAAATACTGGATCTGTCAAATATTCATTTTTAATAAATATGTGATGTAAGGAAGGTAGCCACCAAACCTAGTAATTGGTTTTTTCTAAAAGAAATTCAAAGAAAAGATTTTCAGAAAAATCAGTATTTTCAAACTAAAGAAAACAGCCATTTTAGGAAATGGCCGTGGCCATCTTGAAAAAAATAATTTTTTTAATGGCCAGCAGTTATTTCTTACAAAGTATATAATAATCACTGTGCTTAAACGGCTGTGGGTAACTTAAGTTACCCACAGCCCAAGATGGCGGACTCTAAACTCGTTGATATTTAATTCATACAAAATGTACCTTTTGCGACGTTTTTCATGCAGAATGTAAATATTTATAGGATTATTGAATAAAGAAATGACTAACAATTACCATAAATTTGTTAATATAGAGTTCACTAAAGCGCAAGTTCAACTTTAAAAAATGCATAAGATGTCCGTAACTTTTTGATCGAAACTAAGCAGACTGTCCGTAACTTTATTTTTAGATGTGGGTAACTTTTGATTCAAAATTTTAAGAATTATAATTTCAACAATTAGAAGACAATTAACATCATATTTGTAACCTTCGCGGCCGTTTATACTACTCATTCACCACCAAATGTGATTTTATTAACGCATCATACTTACACCACAGAAGTTTTATGTGGGGTTTGTGGTACTCCATCCTGGTTATGGTTTGAACTTTTATTTACTGATGTGCGTCTTATCGACGTTTTTCGCTTGTCAGACCAAGGCTTTTCCATACTCTTTAATGTTTTCAGTTAAATTATATGTTTGCGGTTTACCTTCACCTCTGTTTCTTTCTATGTGTATTTTGATGAATACTCTTTGACGCGGCTCGGTATTTATGCATCCCACCAGTTAGTTAGATATAGTGTTATGATTTTTTTAATATGTTTCCTAGTATGTTTTTTTTCCTCTCTTTGTATGTTATCAGGGGTTGTTAGACTATTAAATTACCCTGTTGTCCTACGTAGTTATTTATATTTTTATATACTATGTCGAATTGTTACACTATGTTGACTGCTCTTTTCCTTTTATTGTCACTGACTTTTACCTATTGTGTCTTTTAGTTTTATTCAGTTTAATGAGATGTAATGCAACTTGCATACAAATGAAATATGCAGCTAGCTGTAAAACTAGGTTTATTCATTTAAACAAAATGTCCTTTTTTTTTTTTTTTTTTTTCCCCATTTACTGTAAATCTTGGCCAGGGTGCCGCAATATCACCGTGCGCAACGTCCCAGTGTGTCCAGATTGACACCCCTTTTATTTTACTGTCAATTAATGATGATGGGATTTGTTTTTGTGGGGATGAGAGAAAAGTGTTTTTGGCTTTTCAAAAAGACGGAAAAAGTTTGTGCACTTAAGTTTCGTATATCAAGTCTTTCCACTGCATGCCTGGGCAATTTGGGTTCCCCTCCAAAATACCGGATTCACGCTACCCTTGTCGTTGCTGGCAGAAAATCAGTAAGTGTATACATGCTACATGTATGTGTAAAAAATACTTGTGTAGTCTACTTGTTCAAAAATAAAAACGAACAATGATGTTTCAACAGTGTATCTGCTATGATCGGAAACAACCCTCCGAACTAGGCGATTCGGGTACCCCGACGTTATACAAAATGAGACCCGAGTTTTGCGGATTTATCGTGATTTTTTTCATATTTTTCCCAATTTTGTCTTCCATCGATACAATGAATTATATCATACTAGACATCTACTTCGTTTTGTGAATATGTATTCGATGCAATCTCTATCATCAGTTTAAACATTACATCCGCGTATGTCGATTCTTTGAAAGTTACGGACATCTCTATTGGTAAGGTGAAAAAAGTTACGGACAAGTTGTTTTGAAGTTACGGACAGCCTAAGTGTTTTTTTAAATCGTGCTGTGATCGTTTATTTTGTAGAATTTAATCACCTTTCCAGTTTAGGGGTTTCCCTAAACGAGTAATACAACTTTTAAATTCAGTTGCTTAATTGATGCATTCGTGGTATTGTTATTCTATAGAAGAAAAGTATCTAACCGACGCAAGGCGACTCCATCTTGGGCTGTGGGTAACTTAAGTTACCCACAGCCGTTTAAGCACAGTGATAATGACGCTTTGTGGTAATTTTCATGCTTGTATCATCATTTGCACAATTCCCTCGATTTTGCTTGCTAATATCTTCCACTACAGCAATGCCTTTTGTATTTGATATTTCTGAAGGTAAAAAAACTGGATGCTTTATACCTTGTATGCAGATACTTTATGCTAAGAAGATTCTGTCTGTCATATGTCCATTATCCTTGGTCTCATTTTCATGGTTCAGCAAATGATTGAAAAACAATTATGTTTTTTTTTTATCATTTGACTTTCTCACTTTTTATGAGTTATATGATACATTTGATGGTTATGGGATCAAGGTAATTAGGTCCCATGTATCCGATTCTATAAGCAGTAGGTCAACTATATGTGGTGTATGGAATGGTGCATGTCAGCCTGGCAGGTTTCATCTGACCTTGACCTCATTTTTATGGTTTGTTGGTCAATGTTCAGTTTTTTTGTTTTGGTCTGTTTTCAGTCAAGTAATATAAGCAATAGGTCAACTATATTTGGTGAATGGAGTGATTGTAAGGTGTTCATGTCGGTCTGACAGATATCATCTGACCTTGACCTCATTTTCATGGTTCATTAATGAATGATAAGGTTTTTTTTTGTGTTTTCGTCTGTATTTTATAAAACTAATGGTAATAGGTCAGCTATATTTGGTGTATTGAGTAATTAGTTGTAAAAGTCTATCTGACAGGTAGCATCTGCCCTTGACCCTATGTTCGAGATTCATTGGTCAAGGTTATTAAAGCTTTTGTGTTTTTGGTATATTTTTCAGTTACCATAAACAGTAGGTCAAATATATTATGTAAGGAATAATTGTATGTGACAAAAAAATTCTGACCTTGACATCATCGTCATGGACCATTAAAGATATTAAGTTGATACGATATTTGTAAAACCTTTTATTTTTAAGACATTCCATAAAATCAATAGTAAAACATAAAAGACATTTCAGTGTGTGCACTCTTGTAGTGTTTTTAGCCTATAATCACAAACAATAGCAGATAGGTAGAAACTATTAAAAGCTTAAATTGCCAGCAATGTAAGACCTACACAAATGTCAATTCAACCTAAAAAATTGAGACTGAAATTAAGTATTACTCTAAGACCCCGTTCACACTAGCATTTTTTTTAATCGATCTAATTTGAATCGATCTAAATAAAACCAGTTAGCGTTCACATTATCTTTAATCATAACGATCTCTACCGGTCTAAACCGATCCACTGCGTTCACACTACAATTATAAACGCAATCGATCTAACCTTTTTACCCGTAATCTGTAAACATTGTGTATAAATAGAACTGATTTATTAAATTCATCTATTGATTCTCTGACACACACACTTGAAAAAAAAAATGGATAAAGTTATTGTTTCTCCTGAATCAGAAGTTAACATTTTGGTACAGGTGTTATTGCCGCGTTTTCTATAATTTTGAAAAAAATATCTGTAGTAACGAAGTTACAACACGACGAAATATTGCGGTTCCTGAAAAGAAGAAAAAAATCATCATAAGAAAAGAAGACACAGATTTTGCAAATCAAAGCGATGGCGAAGACAAAATGTTTTCAGTTTGTTTTAAATGTCTGTAAACAGTGAAATATGGGTTAAACAACGAACCTCTGAGATAGTTTTGGCGCTGTACATGCGCATACGTTATTTTCGATTCAATCGCACTAGTTTAAGCCGATCTCTGCGTTCACATTTAAAGTAAGATCGGTTTACTTTAGATCGATTCAAACTAAACTACCTCTTTTGGTGTTTTAGTTTAAACCGATTGAAGATCGATTCAAAGCGTTCACATTGGCCATTCCTTAAATCGATCTAAAGTGAACCGGTCTAGTTTAAATCGATAAAAATGTCCTAGTGTGAACGGGGTCTTACATGACGTTTTATTTTACGTATTTCAATGTTCATCATATACGTGTTCATATATCTTCTTTCCGAAATAATAATTTCAACCAATCCTCAACATTAGGGTACCTTGCTAACATTGTGCTATTTTTAATTAGTTGACAAAACGGCCACCATGAATAAAAATAGAACAAAAGGGTAAACTGCAATTTCATATCTTGATAGATGTAATAATGTTAATCCATGGAATATTTATCGTTTATTTTTAAATGCATATATAGTTATACAAAATAACAGGAATTTATTCTTGCTTCCCAAATAGAAATTTCGAGTAATTAAAATCCCACAACTTATTATCAATTTCACGACCAATCTATCCACCAAATTATCCATTGATCAAGAAATATGTCGTTGACTTCTTTACATTCAACACAATTTTACAGATATAAAATTGAGAATGGAAATGGGAAAGGTGTCAAAGAGACAACAACCCGACCAAAGAGCAGACAACAGCCGAAGGCCATCAATGGGTCATCAATGCAGCGAGAAACTACTGCACCGGAGGCGTACTTCAGATGGCCCTAAACAAAAATGTGTACGTGTTCAGTGATAATGGACATCATACTAAAGGTCATTATGGTTAAATTTTGAAAGACCTGGATACTAAACTCCGAAATATACAGAAGAAACTAAAATTAAAAATCAAACAAGACTAACAAAGGCCAGAGGCTCCCGACTTGGGACAGGCACAAAAATAGAAGGGGGGGGGGGGGTAAACTTGAGATCTCAGCCCTCCCCTATACCTCTAGCCAATGTAGAAAAACAAACACACTACAATACGCACAGTAAAACTCAGTTCAAAAGAAGTCCAAGTCTGATGTCAGAATAGATAACAAAAGAAACTAAACAAAATGACAATGATACATAAATTATAAACAAAGGACTACTAGCAGTTACTGACGTGCCAGCTCCAGACCCAAATTAAACTGAATAAAAGATATGTCTTCATCATATATGAGAATCAAGTACAATCCCTAAGGCCTTCCGTTTAGAGTTTATAGTATTATACCTTCATGTGCTAAATATCAATTCATGGAATATTTAAAAAATATTGATAATTCTTTTGAACAAATTTTAACAACAATAGTGGACGTAAGAAATCTATTTGTCTTGCTTGGTGCGACTATCTCTGTATGACCTATCATGGTAGTAGACTAGTACTACTCAGTTGTAGTAGCATGACTGTACACTATCGAATATAGGGATTATACTATAGGGATATTTGTTAATAGTAAAAGAATTTTCCTCCCTAAGCTCAATACACCTGAGTTGGCTGCACAAACCTTTATATCTGAAAGGTTTTTAAAATATTCGTTTACATAAAATGTAAACTGAAATCCCACTTGTTTAAATATAGAAAAGTAAATGTCAATATTAGACTACATTGTTATATCGAACTGATGAAATGAAACATTGCAAAATTCAAAAAATTATTGAATATTTATATAAATATTTACATATCTGTTTGAGTATTCAATGTAAATTGACATTTTCCGTTTTGTATTATAACTTAACAACGGTTATTGAACCATAACCGATGTAACGCTCTATCGATTTTTTTTAATGTCAATTATTGTTACAGGTAGTCCAATATAATAAGTACTATACATGTGACATATCATGTGGTTATGTTTCATAAAGCATTAAATTGTAAACATGAAACAGTGGTTGTTGATACTTATTTGTTGCATATTACAGTACAGTTATGCCAAATATACTCCCGATTGGGCCTCCTTGGATACAAGACCGTTACCAAAATGGTATGACGAAGCCAAATTTGGAATTTTCGTTCATTGGGGAGTATTTTCTGTTCCAAGTTTCCATTCAGAATGGTTTTGGCCACTATGGAAGTCAAAGCACCCACCTCCAGATATTGTAGACTTCATGAAAAGGAATTACCCTCCTGATTTTACCTATGCTGACTTTGCTAAAGATTTTACAGCAGAATTCTTCAATCCAGACGAATGGGCAGATATATTTAAAGCATCGGGAGCAGGGTGAGAATGATTTATATAAGGCTTGTTGCAATTTTCATAAATAAAATTAATGTTAAACGATGAAGATTTTGTTTTAAATTAGGTTATATGGTTTCTCTTGCACAATGACGACATGAATCTTTTATAACGTAGATCTAATTTGTATGTTATGTGGTTTGCTACGGACCCTGTGCGAATCCACAGAGGGTTAGTTAAATCCAAAAGCGATGAGACCAAGGTCAAGGGCCATATCATTGCAAAAGAATCTGCTTGTGACGTCTGTTTAATAAAACCTATGGAGGTGCTGCGATTGAGTTAAATGACTCAAAAACGTTGAGTTTTTATTTTATCTAGCCTTTTTATATAGATTAGATCGTGGGTTTTCCCGTTTGAATGGTTTTACACTAGTAATATTTGGGGCCCTTTATATCTTGCTGTTCGGTGTGAACCTAGGATCCATGTTGAAGGCCGTGCCTTGACCTATACTGGTTTACTTTTATAAATTGTTACTTGGATGAAGAGTTGTCTCATTGACACTAATACCACACCTTCCTATATCTATTCAATATATAACTGCAAATACTCTTAGATCGGTACATTTTGGCTCTGGGCGGCCATTTTGAAATCATGTCCAAAAAATTAATAAAAATTATTAAAAAAAATATGAAAAATATATAACTTTACCAATTTTGATAAACTTCGTATAAAGGATATCAACTGAGGACTATTGAAGAATTAGGTGGCCATCTTGAATGATGGCCATTTTGGAAACGTAAATTTCAAGTACATCATTATTCGCTTTCCTAAATTGTTTTTGGAATTAATACTAAGTTTTATATGCATTTACAACTAGTTTTTCTTATCATTTATTTATATGACTGTTGCTATTTATATAGGATATATTCACCAAGTGCTGAAATAAGGCATGCATATGTTAACTAATAAATTTATTTAAAAATATGCGTAAATTCTTTTAATTGCAGTTTAACATGTAGGGCTTAGTTACTTTTTACCACCAAAAAATGCGTATATACAATATAAGTTATGACCACTGTATGTTGAAAAGCAATAATACGTAGGTATTAAGTCAATGGAGCTGACAAAATAATAAATAGACTGCAAAAAATTCCGTAACGCCAAGAGAGGACACATGAGGATTTACAATGTCAATCAAATACAAAAAGAGCAGACATAGACATTTGAGCTGGTAATCAGTCATTTTCTGTAAGCATACAACTGTTCAAAGTTAATGAAGGCAATGTAATGGGAGAATCACAAGGCAAAAGGTACTTATCCTGTCAAAGCAAATCTTAAGATCAAAATATATATGTTGTCAGGAAAAACGAAAAAAGTCTAAAAGTCACGGATTGAAAATACCAGTAAAATAACTAGCCACAGTTGTGATGAATTAACAAGAACAATATGATTGCAGGATTTTTTTTTTACTTTCATTATGATGAGGTATCTGACTATCATCATCAAGCCTCGACAATTATGATCGACAATATAGTATGTGACTGTCACTTGAACTACTAACTATTGTTCTTTTAGCAAGACTCAGTGCTGGAGATTAATATTTCAGGAGCAGATATCATGCTAAATGTTTGTTAAAACTGCACGACAGGGCAATTAGACAGAATTCGAGACACAGAAAAAAGTCAAGAATCAGTTATCCATGGAATGGGGCTCGCCAAATTAATAGAAAACAGTGACGGCTCACACTATGGAACAGATATTGTTTTAATATTTGACATTGATGATATTGGTAAATTGTACAGTAAACGTTCTTAGTAAATATGAGTTGTCATGGAAGGAATGATTAATACAACACTTCTATAAAAAAAGGGTTACTATCTGCCATAGATGATATGCAAGCACACGTGAAAGGTTGCGTCTTTCTCCGAATTCTCAACCAATATGTTGGGGAAGTTCTGAAACAGGCCATGTCTTTTAGTCGTGATGATGAAGGCCTCTTCATAGTCAAAGAAACTAGAAAAGTTTGAAGAGTTAAGCTTGTTACTATAAAAAGGTTTACAGGGACATTCAATGTTGGCTTTCCAAATGAATCAGTTCCACAATCTCTGAGACATCTTGCTCTCTATCTGAGGACTGATAAGTTGCAGTTGTATCCTTTCAACGCCGAGTTGCACAATTGAACTATTATAGCTGAGATGGTAAGTCTTGTCTGCCACTCAACGATATTTCTGGACTGTGTCTTGATGTTTGGCCATCTTGTACCATTCTTACTAAGGAAACTTATGTCTGTTGAACTGATTCGTGTTAACAGCTGTTATTGAGTGTCCCTGTAAAGTTATTCTTAGTATCAAGCATATATATTTTGCCTGCTATGGCTATGATGAGGACTTCATTTTTACCTTTTTTTTTTATTAGGTCTGTTTCAGAGCTTCACGATTACATTTGTTGAAAGTCAAAAGCACTAATTTATCTTGCTTGTATGCTTATATATATCCTATAGCAGCTACATTCTAATTTTGTTAACTGCGTTGTATCAGTTCTTCCTTCCATGATAACCCCAAGATCATCCAGGCGTTTACTGTACAATTTAGCGTGATCTGCGAGCTTGGAGATTGGTACAATATCTCTTCCAGACCGTGTGCCATTAATGTATTTCATTATTTAAGAAAGCACAACTCCAAGGATAAAAGATTCCTGGCTTTCTTTTTGTGTCTTTTATTCTGCCTATTTGCTATGTTGTCAAGTTTCATCAATCATCAAGCATGATACTAGTGGTTTAACATCTCCAGCTCTTACTTTGGCTAAGGGAATATGTCTTGTAGTACAAGTGAACAGTCATGCCCTATTTCTGTCGATTTGAAAATGTCGATGTATCATGGAGATCCTCAGATACATCACCACAGAAAAAAATATTTTGCAGTCATTATTCTTTTTGATCCAGTTCCACTTTACAGTGTATGGTTACTTATTGTTTCCTTTCAATTTGCAACTTATCTTCAACATCGGAAGTATGTTTTCCCTTTTGCTGATGAAATATTTTGAGGTCTGAAAATTTGTTTGACATGGTTTGTGCCATTTTGCCTTGTGATTCTGGAGTGCTTCTGCAGTTCCATAACCCTCATTCAACTGTTTCGAATTTAGTGACAGGAAAACCAATTTAAGACCCAACATCTTCGTATGCTTGCATCAAAAGAGTGATTGCCAGCTCATATGTCTATGACTGTTCTGTTTGTATCTGCTTGGCATTGCAAACCCTTACATGTCCTCTCTTGCCGTTTAACACATTCCTTCCAATCTAATTGCCCATTATGTTTTTCTTATATCTAGTTCCAGTGTTTTCGAAATCTACAATTTTGATTTTTGATCTTTTCAACAACAACGACAAAAAACACTTTCGGTCATAAATTATATAATATATACGTAATTTCTGTTTTAAAAAGTTACTTAGGCAAACGTGTAAGTAACTGAAATTTTGATACTAATATCTTAATTTTGTAAACATGTGCATGCCTTATCTGACCTCTTTTTGAATATCCAATATACATTAGTAAAAAAAGTATGAATGCAAACAGTGAATTAATAAGATTAGCGAATAATGATATATTGGAAATTCATGTTTTCAAAATGGCCATCATTCAAGATGGCTACCAAAAAATCAATATATATGAAGTCCTCAGATGACAGTCCTTGTCAATTGTGATGAATATACCATATGACTATATAATAATTTCCTGCAGCAAGCACTTAACTTATAAGTCAAAGTTAACACGGTTACTAAGGAATTGCAAATGTGTAAAGGCAGTATTAAGTTGTACTACTCTATGTTAATGTGGAGGACAATGTGATAGAATATGATAAACAGAGTGTGGTTTGACAAAACATGTACATTTCATTTATTGTTAGATATTGTTAACGTCAATGGAGAACATTTGAGCAGTTGATGTTCTTATAACATTACTTGTATGATATAACATTCATTATGTCTGCAATCAAGGTTTTTGAAAGTTGTTTCAAATGAACAATATCAACAAAACGAATTATTCAGTTACTGAGTAATCAGCCAACTATTATATAAACGACAGGTATACAAATATTTTATCTTCTGTTGAACAAGCGGTTGCACGAATATTGCTTTCAGAATAATAGTTATTAATAATAATATTTTATGATCCTCTTCGTGTCCGCGTTTTAATGCTTTTGTACCCGCTACAAAACAGAAGAATAACTTTGGGGAGGGGAATAGGCTAGCTTTTTGTCCTGTTTATATAGCTCAAACAAATACATTTGTATATATCTTACACAATGCATTTTTTTTTATTATATCGAATAATGACTACATGTTTTGGCTTAAAAAAATATAAAAAATTCAAGATGGTCGCTATTCAATATGGGTAATATTTCCATAACTTTTGTTCTACAAGACAATTGGATTCAGCACTGTTATTCTATCAACCAGATTTTATGTCAATATCTTCTCTAATATCATTTTCATGATTTTCTATTATTTATCTATTGATATCAAACGGCCGCCATTTTAAAATGGCCGCCTCTTCCGCCAATTTCAATTTTCAGATTGGGTCTATAGCTTAAAATGTTGTCCATGACATATACTACTACTATGCCAAGTTTCATGCTTTTACCACAATCTGAGCAATTTTGTCAAAAATCTGCACAAATCGACTGGACTAAAAGGGAGAATTATCAGTAAAGTTGATACAATTGGTTATTACTGAATTGTCTAAATTCAAATTATAAATTTCTTGTTTTTTTAAATATTTTCAGATATGTAGTTCTGACCAGTAAACATGGTGAAGGATTCCCAAACTGGCCATCGTCTCATTCTTTTAACTGGAATGCAAAAGCAGTAGGACCAAACCGAGATCTTGTTGGTGGGTAAACATTATTTTTATTGTAATTTGTATAATCAGAAAACGTGTCTTTTTGTTTTCCGACGAATCACTACCCCAAAGTCTGGGTATTCCATATTTAAGTATCTTTAAATAACTGTTTTTAGGTTTTGAGTCGAGGATATAATTGACAGAGGGCAATTAAGACTTGGTCGCCGAGATTTTTACTGTTTATAAATACAAAAGTCTGTCGTTGGCGTTTGTTTTTGTAGAAGTTCAGTGTTCATGCTGTGCCATTGCTTTCCTTTAATGATTGACGCGTTTCCTTTTGTATTGGTTTGTGACCCGTTTTTTTTTTTTTTTTTTGGTTTACTAGTAATCGATTTATTACTATTGAACAGCGGTAAACTTGATCAGATTGTCTTCAGAAGCAACACATAGCACTGAATAACTTTCTGGTTTAATGTTTTTTTGTGAAATAGTTGATAAATGTTTTGACTATATCATATGATATTATAATCTTAAATTTTTGAATTAAGACTTCCGTTTTGTTTCATAAAAAAAAGTGGCCAACGCAGATACAAGTATCTTGTTTCTAGGATAGGGGATCATCGTACTTTGTAAAATTTTGTTCTGATTCAATCAAAAAGTTCTCGGAAACGGTTTATTAAGATGTATAATTTCTTGATTGACAACACTTGGGTTACTTTTGGAAGATATATATATTTTTTTAAATACGGCAATCCCATGGTAGCCAATTACGCTCATCTTCTTGCCAATTTGTCTTTTAATTCGTTCACGTGAGGCTGGCTCAAAACAGGAACTTCTTAAGGATGTACACCTCTGAGGAGCTAAAAATTTGTAGAATTAAACTTTTTTTCTTAACCTGATTTTTGGGTTTATAAGACTGTAACAAAATAATTGGTGAAGAAAAAATCATATGGTGGTGCACTTCTTTTCTTGCTACGGCCCTTTGAAAATGCCCAGTTTTGATGATTTTCCCATTTTTCATCGATTTTTACCTATTTTGGGGCTATTAACGTGAAAAAAATCACAGTTCTACAATTAAACTTTTTTTATCAAAATTTTTTCACAGACTTTGATTATCATATTTTTAAAATTTATTGATATTTTCCACTTGTATCACATGTTTTGGAAATAATTCAAGAACGAGATTTCAACGAGACTGAACGAGACTGAAAAGTCAGAAGAATACATCCTTAAGAAGAAAGAAAGAAAGTTAGAAGTATTCCGTAACTTCACTTTCCGCTATATAGTGACTATGATGATTCCATCTATCCCATCATACTTGTGATAACAAATACAAAAAATACAGTTAATTCTTCCCCATATCTTCATTAACATCCAGACATTTCCAAGGAGGGACGGTTGGAAACAATACTTTAAAGTGTTTGAAGTATTTGATTTGAGCTTTCGCAAATTTTTTGTTCTTCCTCGCCGGGATTCGAATCCATGCTACTGAGATATCGTGACACCTAATCGCCTGCACTGTAGCCGTCCCACTAGACCACACGACCACCTGGGCTTCAATAATAAATCTTTCAGTGGTCGTGTGTTACCTTTCCTCGTCAGTTTTAATCTAGCGTCGTACTACAGTACATGATATATAAGGCATGGAGATGTTATTGTTACAGATCAGCTCAATTATCTATAGTAAAGGATCCTACAAATTAATGCAAGATACAGTCACAGAAAATTATTATTTTTATAAGTACGTCTGAGTCAGTTACAACTCTACAACAGATTTATTCATCGGATCACCAGCAATGATGGTGATACATGGCTGTGTATATATCTTCATAAAATGTTATCAATGATATTAGATGTAATGTAATATAAATGATGTTCCACATGTAGAGATATCTTGTAAATATGGGAGGGTGTCAAAGGAAATGGGGGTGATGAAAGGAAATTGGGGTGCCAAAAGAAAATAAAAGCAACTAATATCTATAATTTTTGTCGAGCCTGCAACTTTTGTTGCAGAAAGCTCGACATAGGGATAGTGATCCGGCGGCGGCGGCGGCGGCGGCGGCGGCGGCGTTAGTCAACTTCTTTAAAGCTTTATATTTTAGAAGTTGGAAGACCTGGATGCTTCATACTTTGTATATAGATGCCTCATGTTATGAAGTTTCCGTCAGTCACATGTCAAATGTCCTTGACCTCATTTTCATGGTTCAGTGACTACTTGAAAAAAAGTTCAATTTTTTTGTAATGTTGAATTCTCTCTTATTATAAGTAATAGGATAACTATATTTTATATGTGCGTACCTTGCAAGGTTCTCATGTCTGTCAGACAGTTTTCACTTGACCTCGACCTCATTTCATGGATCAGTGAACAAGGTTAAGTTTTGGTGGTCAAGTCCATATCTCAGATACTATAAGCAATAAGGCTAGTATATTCGGTGTATGGAAGGACTGTAAGGTGTACATGTCCAACTGGCAGGTGTCATCTGACCTTGACCTCATTTTTATGGTTCACTGGTTATAGTTAAATTTTTGTGTTTTGGTCTGTTTTTTTTTCATACTATATGCAATAGGTCTACTACATTTGTTGTATGGAATGATTGTAAGGTGTACATGTCTAGCGGGCAGATGTCATGTGACCTTGACCTCATTTTCATGGTTCAGTGGTTATAGTTAAATTTTTGTGTTTTGATCTGGTTTTTTTTCATACTATATGCAATAGGTCTACTATATTTGTTGTATGGAAGGACTGTAAGGTGTACATGTCCAACTGGCAGGTGTCATCTGACCTTGACCTCATGTTTATGGTTCACTGGTTATAGTTAAATTTTTGTGTTTTGGTCTGTTTTTTTATACTATATGCAATAGGTCTACTACATTTGTTGTATGGAATGATTGTAAGGTGTACATGTCTAGCGGGCAGATGTCATGTGACCGTGACCTCATTTTCATGGTTCAATGGTTATAGTTAAATTTTTGTGTTTTGATCTGTTTTTTTTTCATACTATATGCAATAGGTCTACTATATTTGTTGTATGGAATGATTGTAAGGTGTACATGTCTAGCGGGCAGATGTCATGTGACCTTGACCTCATTTTCATGGTTCAGTGGTCAAAGTTCAGTTTTTGAGTTTTGGTCTTTTTATCTAATACTATATGCTATAGGTCAACTATATTTGGTGTATGGAAATATTTTATGATCTTTATGTCAGTAGCACAGGTTTCTTTTGACCGTGACCTCATTTTCACGGTTCATTGCACAGTGTTAAGTTTTTGTTTTTTGGTCTATTTTTCTTAAACTATAAGTAATAGGTCAACTATATATGTTGTATAGAAGCATTGTTAGCTGTACATGTCTGCCTGGCATGGTTTATCTGACTTTGACCTCATTTTCATGGTTCATTGGTCTTTGTTTAGTTATCTTGGTTAATGTTAAGTTTATGAGACAGTTGGAATAAAGCTTTTTACTTAGGACTATCAACATAATATCAATGATTAGTATAGAAGGCGAGACATTTCAGCGTGTGCACTCTTGTTTATTCTAAATTTAGAAAAAAAAAAATATAAAAAACTGTTTAACCCCCCAAAAAAGCCATGCCCCATTTTTTTTTCTAAAGTTCCCTTTAAAAAAAAAACCTTTTTAGAATGTTTTCTAATCGGGAAAATATATTTTTGGGTGGGGGTGCCATATGGAACTCTTCTTTAGAGGCTAACTCTGCCATAAGAATTATATTTGAAGTCTTTATTTGTTTTCAGGCGATCTGGCTGCAGCAATACGAAACAGAACGGACATAAAATTTGGAACATACTACTGTCTTTCAGAATGGCTTAATCCACTCTATCTCAAAGATAAGGCATCAAACTTCACAACTCAGAACTATGTTAAGGTAAAGCATTAGAAACCGATAGGTCCAGTATTGTTTTGGGATAAAACTGTTTCATATAATACTTGTTGCAGTAAAATACGCGTTTATTATGTGAAAGTTCATACAAGTAATAACATTTACATATCCCTGAGTGCAAACAAAGCATCTTGATTGTTAAACCAAACAATGTTGAATTTCGAACATTAAGCTTTCCATCGCAATAAGTCTGAACTTAGTATCATAATAATGGTTCGATAACAATCAAGCAAAATGTAAAATAAAAAATACTGAACTCCTCGGAAAATCCAAAAAGGAAAGTCACTTATCAAATGGGAAAATCAAAAGCTCAAACACACCAAACGAATGGATAGCAACTGTCATATTCCTGACTTGGTACTGACATTTTCTAATGTAGAAACAACATACTACAAAGATATAGGAAGATGTTGTGTGAATGACAATCAGACAACTCTCCATCCAAATAACAATTTATAAAAGTAAACCATTATAGGTCAATGTACGACCTTCAACACGGAGCCTTGGCTCACACCGAACAATAAGCTATAAAGGGCCCCAAAATTACATGTCCACCATTCTTTTTATTACTTTAAATAGGAATTTATTTACGAAATAATTGTTGTATCAAAATGATATGTAATGTCCTTTTAGACAAAAACCATGCCAGACCTGTATGAACTAGTACGTAATTATAAACCAGACATTGTATGGGCTGATATGGTTGATGATATGGGACCTTCCTCATACTGGACTGCTAAAGAATTTCTTGCTTGGTTGTTCAATGAAAGGTAATTGCTAATCATTTTATTTGCCCTTACATCTGATTGGTTGATACCTATGTTTTTCACTCTGGTTATTAAAATTTATTATGGAAATTGTTCTATTTCTGTATATGCATTTTATATATGCAACGATACAATTCAAGCCTAATAATATATATAATGTTTTTATACATAAGACAGAATATATATGATATGTTGGTACGCTACGTTGTGTGTTGTATGCTATGTTTACTTTTTTGGTAAAACCTAAGTATTGTCTGGTGTTTTGCGATGATAATATATTACTTTGACCTATTATATCATTGCAATCTAAACAAAATATCAAACTACCTGAATGATGAGTTGTTCGTTGGTTTATGGGGTAATGATTCCTGTTATACCATTTCTACTCGTTTAATTTCAGCCCAGTAAAGGATACTGTTGTTACAAATGACCGATGGGGCCCAGATTGTAAATGCAAACATGGTAGCTACAAGACATGTACAGATAAATTCAATCCAGGTTAGTATTTACTAATATATGGTAAAAGTGGATAACCAAATGTCATAATAAGTGTCTTATCTACCCTTTTCTTTGTATGTTACCAGCAGCTATTGTTTAAATGGTACTAACATCGACTGTAATTGTAACTTTGCAATTTTTCTTTGGGTTGTTGCATCGATTATAAAATATATAGATAATATTGCTGCTTCAACTTGAAGTCCTTTCAAGCCAGGTAAATGGTATGTCTAGACATACGACAGCGCTTTTCATCTTATTATCTTTAGTATATTGAGGTACTTTGCATGTAATCATACTTGTCAGCTGTATTCGATAACTGATCTGAAGGGAAAGTAGTATAGTTTTAGTAGTTTATGTGGTTTCATCTTACTAACACTATATAGATAAGAATAACTAAATATTTAAAAAAAAAAAAAAGCAGCGTATTCATATTTGATGATTCCTGTCATTTTACGATAATCTTTAAAATTTTAGGTGTTTTACAGAAATTCAAATGGGAAAATTGTATGACAATAGACAAGGGATCATGGGGATACCGCAGAAATGCTAACCTCGAAGCCTATCTGACTATTCATCAAATCATTTCAACATTTGCATCCACAATCAGGCAAGTAACCAACGGTTATACAGAGGTTATGCCCTTTTTCTAATGCCCCTTTTCTAATGCTCTTTTCTAATGCCCTTTTCCTTTTACAAAATAGCAGCCATTATTGAAGCTACAGGTGAGAAACATATGTTCTTTAGAACCTCTAGTTTTATTGTGTCAGTATGAAACTTGATATAATGTTACATTAAAATATACAGATGTGTATTCTGTAAAGATGCTATAGTCTTTTTAGTTTTTCCAGAGACATGCCTTTATGAGCGTAGAACATTTCTGCCAAAGAACCCCTCTACCTTGTCATCACAACTCATCTTAAATAGTTTTTAATATCAAAATGAGGTTTAGTACATTGTTATATCATGATATGCAGATGAGGAACATGTTCCTCTTCATAAGTTTTAATAAATGATTAATTCTCTTTAACAAAGAAATCTTGATCTTGCCCAGCACCGACCTTGTTATTTTAACTCCTACATGTCTAACCCTTATTCCCCAAAAATGGCAAATTGAACTCAAACAAATGTTGACCCTGTCCAGTTCCTAACCAGTCATCGCAGCTATTCAAAAATTATTCATTATAACTATATAAAAATATCTGATGTTACGTTAATCTTTCATAATAATATTTAGGAAGTAATTCTCTATATGAAAATAATATTCTTTCTTTTTATATAAGTTGTGGTGGTAACATGCTGATGAATGTAGGACCAACCAAATACGGCAAAATCATGCCAATATTTGAAGAAAGACTTCGTCAGTTTGGTCAATGGTTGAAGGTCAATGGAGAGGGAGTTTACAGTACGGTTCCATGGAGTCACCAGAATGATACAGTCACTGAATATACATGGTATGACAATCAATTAGTTACATCACATGAAAGTGAAGAAGGAATACAAAGAGAGAAAAAATAAGGAATCGAATGGTTATTCAAATACAGTAAATTAAATACACGTTTGTAAGACATATTGACCTCGCTTTTTTCAATAAATCTTTGGTTTGTGTCCATTAGTTTAAACATATTTTATTTGCCTAAATGTGCAAAAGGGATGAGACACATTGTTCTGGCACCCAAATTATTGAACACAATTGTAGAAATTTAATTTAAAATAATGAAATCACAATTGAATAATAGTAATTGCATGCTAAAGAAATAGTTAAATACTAGTAAAAGAATAAATAGTTATCTCTTTCTAAGCTCTCTAATTGAATAAATCTATAAAATGATATTCTGTTTACAGGTATACCAAACGACAAATGGAGAAGGAAGGAACTGTGGTGTATGTATTTCTCCTTTCATGGCCTGCAGACACAGTCTTCAAATTAGGAGCACCAATCCCATCACAGCAGACAGAGGTCAGCATGCTCGGTTACCCAGATAAATTTGATTGGAAAGCTGGCCCAGGAGGCCAAGGGATTTATATCACTATACCAACTATACCATGGAACAAACTACCATGTGAATGGGCATGGGTACTTAGACTAACGCATATATCAAATTAGTCTTTAGTATGTTTAAGCTATCGATATGGATAATCGTGTCACAAATATCAGACTACCTCAGTTTATGAGACAACTCATTAAATCATGACTGATAAAAAATAATTTGAAAGATATGAGACACAAATTAACTTATCAATAGAAGAGTACATTATACAACATATTTTCTTTTCAAACTTTGTAGAGGAACGCATTTTTATATGACTCTATCATCGGCAGTTTCACAACTGAATTGTACAGATAAATTATGTTGTAGAAACATGTTTGTGTTTGCCATTCAGTTGAGTTCATTGTCTTGATAATATTAATTTTCATACATTCCTTTGCATGGATTCTTCATTATTGAAAGCAACTCTTTGATCACTGTATAAGAATCTGATCTAAATGAATCTGATCATGTGATTTTAATCCCCCTCCTCCGAAAAACTGAAAGTAAAAAGACAGTTTTCTATTAAGTTTGATTAAAGCATGCATTTGAGTTTCAGTTTATATATATTTTCATGTGTCTATCTATAACCGTCCATGTATATTTTATCACTTGTATATGTGCTTGAATGTTTTTCAGTAGTGATGAACATATATGGTCCAAATGTAATTATTTCTTATGTAGTACCTCTTATATATTATTTGAATCTGTAATGTTCGTCCCCAGTTAGCATTATTAATTTGTTATTGTAATTTTTCTAATCCTTATTTGTAATAAAATGTCATTTTACGAAATGTTTTAGTGTTTAGTGTTTTTGCCAACTATATCTGAATATTCGTAGATATTTAAAAACTATATACTGCGAAACTGATAAGTTTTGCGAGACAAAAAAGAGTGTAGATCTACAAATATGCTAAAACATGCAATTCATAAATTAATGTAAAAACGTGAAGAATGCATAAATGGTGTTATTTGTGGCTTTTTATGTTATGCATAAGGACAAAATTTGATTTCTTAGAAAGATCTAAATGTTTGTTAATGATGCACTTCAATTTCAACTTCATGTGACTCTACGGTTGTTGACAAAATAATCGGATTTTATGAATAAAAATGTAATCCGATATCTTATATCCGGATATATATATACCAATTAAATGCGATTTTAAAGTCAACTTATGAACTAACAGAGGGTATTGTACTGGAATATCATTATTATAATTCAGAGTTCATCTTTCGTAGGGAACTATCGAGATTGTATTGTCAGAATCCTATTATTTATTAAAATGAGTCTGAAATCAAGGTCAGAAAAAAAGCATGGTACTTTGATTTTGCAAATGTACTGAATAAAAAAATGAAAGAAGCTTAATTGTGTTAGTCAAATCGGAATAGGACGAAATGTGTCAACAACGTAAGCATATCCTGTAATAAATAAATTAACATTTTATTAAGATCTTTAAATACAGTCTGGTCTTCATCGATGAGAACAATGATAGTATACATATCTAAACAAGTACCAGTATCTAGTTATTTCCGGTTATAGTCCTGCCAATACGTATGAATACACAGAAGACTGCGTATGGTTATTTTACACTTAAACCTTTGGAGGTGTCATCGTTTACAAATAAGTCTGAATAACATGGTCTATTTATTTTTACAGGTTCAGTCACTCATGTACTTTGTCTTTTTGAGAGTTTTTTTGTCTGCTTAGTATCGATCTGGTAAGACATGCTCTAAAAGTAGATTTTTTAAACGGTGGAGTTTATGCTGTAACAACAGTTTTCCAGGTTATGGGTTGGTTGAGCGCCTAAACACATGTTAACCTTGAACATTCTTTATTTTCCGGTTCCAAGCCTGTAGTGTAATGGTTGACGTCAGTCATAATTGTTATCCATAATTCTATTTAGCTTTGAACAGGTCGTATGTTGTATTGCTTCAAATTCAAAGTTAATTATCCAGAAATGTATATGTGTTCATACTTGCTATTTTTTCTTTGGTAAATCAAAACTTTAATCAAGTCCATTATCTTTCTATGCAGAGTATTGTACTCGGTACTCAAAGATATCATAGCTATTAGACTTTTCACCGGGTTGTACTTAGTAAAGCAACACTTGCTTTATGTGGAGAAGAAAATGCTCCCCATTTCGGATCACATAAGATGACCCCAGTTTTTGGTGGGGTTGATATTGCATAGGTTTTAGTTTTATAAGTGGTGTTTTGTTTACTGTTTTTTGCCACGATGCTGTCTGTTTATTTCGACGAATGAGTTTAAATATCCCTTTGTTATCTTTGGCCACTCTCTTATATAGATTATTATAAACTATATTTTATGTTGTTAATGTGCATTTCTACTTAATTTTACCTTGACTTATGCGCTTTTTGTTATTGTTAATTTTTGGTGGAGGGTATGTTTTTTTGTATTGTTTTCACTTTGCCACCGTGTTTTGTTTTTCAAAGTCAGTATGATTTTATATAAAGGTCGAATTGGCACCTAATGTTCTTAAAATTGGTTAATTCTATACAGTTCAAATTCGAATTTAAAATGTCTTGTTTTTCATATATGTTTTTCTTACTAGCAAACATTGTGAAGGATGTTTAAACTGGCCATTCTTTTAACTGTAATGCATGAGGGAATGCGAAAGCAGTGGGACCAGACCGAGATCTTGTTGGTGGGTTACAAACGTCTTTTAATACTGATAACCAGAAAACATGCCTCTAAGTAAGAAATATCTGTTCCCGATATAGAATCTTCAAAGAATTGTTATTCAATATTGTAAAGCCGATAAGATAGTTATCAAAGGTACCAGGATTATAATTTAGTACGCCAGACGCGCGTTTCGTCTACATAAGACTCATCAGCGACGCTCATATCAAAATATTTATAAAGCCAAACAAGTACAAAGTTGAAGAGCATTGAAAATTCCAAAAAGTTGTGCCAAAAAAAAATATCTCATTCCTGAAATAGACTATATGAATCATTTGTTTGTTTGTACTTGTTTTTCTTTGTTTGTACATATATTTTTCGGAGAAATTGGCTCGGTGTGTGTGTTTTGTAATAATTTGTCGAATATTTTGGGGAATTTCTGTTATCCCATGCCTTCTTGTTGGATTGAAGTCCAGTAAAGGATACTGTTGTTACAAATGACCAATGGGGTCAAGAATGAAAATGAAAGCATGTTGGCTTCAGTCATGTACAGATAGATTCAATCAAGGTTAGTGCATATGTCAATTCAGACTGTTATGTGTCACATATGTATTATGATGCCATGAATAATAATAGAAGTGTTGTTGTCATTTTAGTAATCCCTCACTTATTCGACAGGAAATTTCTCCAGCTAAGCTAAATATTTTATTCAATCATAAATTGGGACACCAATGAAATCTGAAATTAAAACCCATAGGAGCACCGACATAGAAGCAGTCAATAGTAATGATATTAGAAATAAAAAAGAACGTTATAGAAGGTCAATGACAGTATTCTGCAAAATCAGTTAACCATATGTCTTAAATACCTTATAGTTGTCATTTCTATCATTTTCTAACAGCTGCTGGTCAATTTGTACTTTTTTTACCTTTTTTTATGGCTTTGCAATTTCTAATGGTTATTTCATCGATTTTGTTTTACTTTTACGTAATATTGCTGCTTCAACTTCAAGTCATTCCCACCTTGTGGTACATGATATGTTTAGGCATAGGGTATCCGCTGTTTTCTACGACTGCTCTGTACATATTAGATTATTCCGGTATATATCTTTTTTAACTTTCAGGTGATTTACAGAAATTCAAATGTGAAAATTGTATGACAACTTAAATAGACTACAGGGAATACCTAAGAAATGTTCAACTCGGACCCTATCTAATTAACTATTCATCAAATCCTTTCAACTTTTGCCTCCACAATAAGACCAGTAAACTATCCGCACAATGAAATTTATGCAAGCAACAGTTATACTAAACTCTAATCATCATTAATTTATTTTAAGCATTTTAAAAAATGTAGAAGCATGAGGCTCGCGTACGTCGACTGATATAGTACTGCTTATATAAAATGCAATGACATTTTGGGGTCAACGACAATCAGACAATTATATGACTGTGAAAACGTATATAAAATGTCAAGTTTCCTTCTTTTTAAAAAGGTTTTCACTTAGTTTTATTTCGACGATATCCACTTGATGGAATAATTCTTCCATTAACAGATGAAACGATTTCATATTTGGTCTTTTTGAATTAAGTATAGTTTTGATCAATTTATGATTTCTATTTGAAATTGTGTTAATGTTTTTATGTTAGTTGTGGCGGTAAAATGCTGATGAATGTAGGACCAACAAAATATGGCAACATTGTGTCAACAGTGTTTTCACCTGTTTTCCCCCTTCGTGTTACCATGTTTAGATTGTTATGATATAGGGATATTCGTTAGTATATGGAAATCTCTCATCAATAATATAATTTTACGTTTTGTATGACATTACACTATATTTGAACTTCAATAATAATTTGCTTATTTCGTCAACCAAAGGGGGGTTTAATTGGAAGTATTTCCCCTTCTTTCAAGGTCTTTTGTTGCTGCATAAAGAAAGTAATCATTGACGACTACTTTCGTCCGATGACTTTATGATTGCTTTAGGTCGGTTGTTTCTTATAATTTAATTAGAAATGTCTTCAACTGTCATGCAAGCTGTTGCATAGATCAATAAGGAAATGTTTAAAATATCAAATGTTTATCGACAGTGATTGAGATATAACAAATTCAACGCTCTGTCGATTTTCCTATGACAAGTTAGTAAAAACGACAGGTCTATGGTCATGTGATAAATCATGTGAGCTTTAAATTGTAAACATGGCACATCAGTTCTTGTTGCTGTTCATTTGTTGCATAGGATTACAATGGAGTAATGCAAAATATACTCCTGATTGGGCCTCTTTGGATACACGACCGTTACCAACATGGTATGACGAAGCCAAATTTGGAATTTTCATTCATTGGGGTGTATTTTCTGTTCCAAGTTTCCATGGAGCATGGTTTTGGCCATTGTGGAAGTCAAGCAACCCAGCTCCAGATATTGCAGATTTTATGAAAAGAAATTATCCACCTGATTTTACCTATGCTGACTTTGCTAAAGATTTCACAGCAGAATTTTTTAATCCAGACGAATGGGCAGACATATTTAAAGCATCGGGAGCAGGGTAAGAATTGGAAGATATATTTAAGCAATGGGAACAGGTTACAAGAGAATGCTTATAACGTTAAGATTTACACTACAGCTTTGGGAGGTGTTATGATTGGTATTTATTCTGATAAACTTGGTCTAAATATCTTTACTCGCTTTTAGTAACTGAAAAACATCCTAAATAGATTTTTTGTCTTTTGTCTTTTCTTTTGTGTGCCTAGAATCTGTCTTACGAGTAAGGCCCTTTGAATTTGGTTTTGACATGTTGCCTATAGTGTGCTGATACACCACCGTACTAGGTTAATGGGTAGTTGAGAGTTCATAAACATTATTACTCAACAGATTAATTATATCTCTGTACCAAATGAAGGTAGTCTAGCGGCTGTCGTTGGTTGACGTATGTCATAATCGTTTTTTACTATTATTTTTAGCTTTGAATAGGTCGCTCATTTTGGATTTTGTTATCTAGATATGTAGCTGTTTTCATCCTTGATGTTTAGTTGTTATCAAAGTACATTTCATCATTTTCCATATGTGCATTTGCTCTGTTGTTATTTTATTTCATGAAAGTTTATATCGTGTTTATTTAAATATTGCAACTTATGAAGGCAGAATTGGCATAGTAATACTTTACTGTTTAAATCAAAGGTAAAACTGTCTTGATTTTTTTTTAATATTTTCAGATATGTTGTTCTTACCAGTAAGCATGGCGAAGGATTTCCTAACTGGCCGTCAAGTCATTCATTTAACTGGAATGCAAAAGCAGTGGGACCAAACAGGGATCTTGTTGGTGGGTAAAAATCAAGTTTATTGAATAACCAGAAACTTCTCTTAAAAAAAAGATTTTTTCGAATACTGGCTTTAATTCTATATCATGAAATAATTAAAATTCCGTATTTTAGCGGCCTGAGTCATAAATGAATTTGACAGAGGGCGATTAATATTACAACGACAAAGCACATACGTCGAAAGGATGTTTCTTATGCACTGTTTGAAAGCAAAATAATCTATGTTAATTTAATGCGTCTTCGATAAAAACTTTGACAAAAACA
This sequence comes from Mytilus edulis, assembly GCF_963676685.1. Classification (NCBI taxonomy): domain Eukaryota; kingdom Metazoa; phylum Mollusca; class Bivalvia; order Mytilida; family Mytilidae; genus Mytilus; species Mytilus edulis. The sequence goes on from NC_092344.1 coordinate 11,280,189, forward strand.
TGAGAAATTTGCAATCTTGTATCAAAATTGTCTCCAAGCAATACAAAGCGGTGAATAAAATTTTGATTTAATTTTGTGTTGATAAATAAATAAATACATATAAATTCTTACATACAGATGACGAAATTCTTAATATTTACTTGTTTATTTCTGTATGTCACCTATTGGTATCATACATATAGACTTATAATGTTTAGAGCCTAGAGATGTCAACACCCAGTGCCGAAGGTGTAAGTTCTTAGACTGTCGTGGATAGTTAAATGTAGCACTGACAAACGATCGATACATGAAGTCTTTATTAATTCTTTTCAGGTGATCTTGCTGCAGCAATACGAAACAGAACTGATATAAAGTTTGGAACATACTACTGTCTTTCAGAATGGCTTCATCCACTGTATATGAAAGATAAAGCATCAAACTTCACAACTCAGAATTTTGTGAAGGTAAAATTCTATAAACAGAAACGGTTCAGAGTACAATTTATGCTTCATATAATACTTATTAAATAAGTAGGTTGATTAGTAAAAAAAAAAATATAATACCAGTGAGCTCTCAATCCAAACACACACTGACATCTTGGTATCATAAAAATGCTTCTTTATTGTCACATCTGTTGTTTCTATACCTTAGAACTGAGGAAATAATATCCACTCATCACATTAAGAGTAAAATACAAGATATTATGCTACATAAAAGTCTATCGTTTTGCTAATTAAAGTCGATATATCTGTTTATGATTTTCTTTTGTTGAATTGTTAATTGTATTATCAATTTGATATTTGCTTGCTCTTTTAGACAAAAACCATGCCCGACCTTTATGAACTAGTAAGCAAATATAAACCAGAAATTGTATGGGCTGATATGGTTGATGATTTAGGATCTTCTTCGTACTGGACTTCAAAAGAATTTCTTGCTTGGTTGTTCAATGAAAGGTAACTGCACAATATACTTTTACAAGGTATTGACAATTCACTTGGAAACCCAACATATACCCTCACGACACTTACCAATGAGGAAATCCTGGATAATCATAGATCTGTTCTATGTTCCTTTGGAATTTCAACCAAAGATGATGAACTGGATCTTCCATCACTGTCTTGGATACCTAAACTACATAAGTGTCCTTACAAACAACGGTATGTTGCTGGGTATTCCAAGTGCTCCACGAAACCTCTTTCTAAATTATTAACATCTATTTTATCAGCAATCAAAGACGGGCTTTAAAGTTATTGTGAAACTGCCTATTCTAGAGGTGGCGTGAATCAGATGTGGATACTTAAAAGTTCCAAAGATCTTTTAGAGTACATACAATCTAACTCTATTTCATCTTGTAATAGTATTAAAACAATAGTCTTTTCTACACTTTATACAAGTATTCCACATTCCAAACTAAAAGACAAATTGAAAGAATAGGTATTGCTTTGTTTCATAAAACAGAATGGCCAACGAAGATACAAGTATCCTGTCTTAGGAAGGGATAAATCCTACTTTGTAAAGGATCACTCTGATTCAAACAAAAAAATCTCTAAAACTGACATTATCAAGATGCTTGATTTCTTGATTGACAACATATTTGTGACGTTCGGAGGACGTGTTTTTCAACAGACTATTGGCATTCCAATGGGAACGAATTGTGTCCCTCTTCTTGCCGACTTGTTTCTTTATTATTATGAGGTTGACTTCATACAGGAACTTCTTAGGAAGAAAGATAAGAAGTTATCAATATCCTTTAACTCTACTTTCCGCTATATAGATGATGTTCTTTCACTAAATAGTTCAAAATTTGGTGACTATGTCGAACGCATCCATCCCATTGAACTAGAGATAGGGGATACTACAGATACAGTTAAGTCTGCCTCATATCTTGACTTACATCTAGAAATTTACAATGAGGGTCGATTGAAAACAAAACTTTACGACAAAAGAGATGATTTTAGCTTTCGAATTGTGAACTTTCCATTTCTAAGTAGCAACATTCCAGCAGCACCTGCATACGGTGTATGTGTCTCCCAGTTGATACGATATTCCCGTGCGTGCATTTCCTATCATGATTTTCTTGATAGAGGGTTGTTGCTCACAAGCAGGCTATTAAATAAAGAGTTCCAAATGGTGAAGTTGAAATCATCTTTTCGTAAATTTTTACGGACGTCATCACGAGTTGGTTGACCGTTTCACAAATGATATCGGATATGTTCCTTACGTCCCCTTCCCTTTCATGAATGTGACCTACCGAATTAGACTATTTACTGGATTTGTTATCTCATAAGCAACACGACGGGTGCCATATGTGGATCTGCTTACCCTTCCGGAGTACCTGAGATCACCCCTAGTTTTTGGTGGGGTTCGTGTTGTTTATTCTTTAGTTTTCTATGTTGTGTCATGTTTACTGTTGTTTGTCTGTTTGTCCTTTTCATTTTTAGCCATGGCGTTGTCAGTGTATTTTCAATTTATGAGTTTATGAGTCCCTCTGGTATCTTTCGTCCCTCGTTTACACTTTCATTTTAATTGTAAACCATTATTTTTGCAAAACTTTTTAAAAATCTGGTTAGGTATATTATTTTTGTGTAAAACTTATTCCGTTTTGTAAAAGCGTACTTAATATGCGTCGATATGAATTTATACCATAACATTATCCGGAATACTATCATACATAAGAAATAGTATGGACTGAGGGCTTTAAGAATTACATATAGACAGCTCATTCAGCCTTGACATATTTCTAAATTATTTGGTTTTACATTACAAACATAGTTTTTAGTTGAAGGCTATGTTTACCTTTTTCGGTAGGACAAAACCGAATTTTAATGTGATGAAAATCCTGCACCCGGAGTCGGATTTCAGCTGGCCCATAAACAAAATGTGTACTAGTTAAATGAAATTGGACGTCATACTAAACTCCAAAATTTAAAAATGAACTGTAATTAAAAAACATACAAGACTAACATTTGTCAGCACAAATATATACAACTACAGTGATTTTGTACTTTTCTAGATCGGCAAAAAACGTGTGTGCACACTTAGATATAAAAATAAGAAGTGAAATGATTGGCCATGAGACAAATCTCCTCTAGAAACGAAATGACGAAGAAGTTTACAACAATTGGTCACTCTACACCCTTTAACAATGAGCAAATTAAATACTGCATAGTGAACCATAAAAGGTCCCGAAATGACGAAAAATAAAACAATTCATAGGAGAATTAAACAGTCCGAATTATGAGTAAACCAATAAACGAAAAACAAATACAATAAAAGACAATCACTGAATTACAGGCTCCTGACTTTAAAACGGCAGATTCAGAATGAGGCTGTTGTAACTATTGTTTCACCATACCATATTGTGTGTCTAGATCAAGTCTGATTCGTGTGTTGCTAGTTGTTGCTTTTGTAAATGTATTTTCTTCGAAGGAACCGAAAGTGTCTGTGTGATTGGTACCATAAGGTGTTTTTCCATTTTTAAATCTTGTCATCTCTTTTCAACTCGTTTACTTACAGTCCAGTAAAGGATACTGTTGTTACAAATGACCGATTTGGCCAAGATTGTAAATGCAAACATGGTAGCTACAAAACATGTACAGATAAATTCAATCCAGGTTAGTGAATAAATACTTTGCACAGCGCCAATGTGGGGAAAACCGTTATCACCGAAAAGGTAACCTAACGTGTAAAGAAGAAAGTATTAATCGGTTCTGAAATTTAAGAAATAACCTAAGACACTGAATCATTTAGAACTTTTATGACAAAGACAAAGCGGTACTCATGGAAAACAAAAAAATATTTATAAAAAAGTAACAGATTGTGTCCTAATTAGTTATCTAATAGTAAAGATCTTTCAGATTGCAACTAGAAAGTTGATAGGCAGATTTATACCATTCACTACACAAATTTTTGTCGAATTTACCGTTTGGATTTGTAATGAATGGAAAAACAACGTGCACAAAGAAGTTTAATATATAAATGCAAGCATTTGTTCAATCACTTCCTCAACATACTAATTACCAAAAACCTTGTTCCCACTGACTTTAATTGTGCCTATAAAATTCTCGTGTGGTCAATAATTAAATTAAAATTTCCAAGCGTGAGGTAAATGGTATGTCTAGGAATGGGTACATTTCTTTTTATTCTCGTTATTATGATTAGGTTCTTTGCATTTAGTGCTTATCATACTTGTCAGTTGTAATATATAACCGATCTGACCAGATAGTAATACAGTTGTAGTTATAACTGTGTTTTAATCTTATCCATGATATGTTTATAATCATAGGTAATAACATGTTAAGCACCTTGATTATATCCAATGATACGGGTGCATATGCTTTCTCTTTCAACTTTCAGGTGTTTTACAGAAATTCAAATGGGAAAATTGTATGACTATAGATAGATACGCCTGGGGGTACCGAAGGAATGCTGTTGTTGGAGACTTTCTGACTATTCATGAAATCATTTCAACCTTTGCATCCACAATAAGGTAAGTAAAATATACTTATGGAAAAGAAATGTAAGCATTAAATTCAAAACTTTTAAACTTTAAAAAATTGTCTGGACTCTGATCACCATTTAAGAGTCCCAAGCATTAACTTTAAACGTGTTGTTTTAAAAGTACTGGTAATATAAAATGCAAGAGGAGTTGAAGGTCTTAGATAAAGACTTGTTTTTATAAACATTTATAATATTTAAAGCTTAAGGTAGATCATAAGTAAATATTTTTTGAGACAGCATTTTCTTATACTTAGCCGGAATGAAGATTTTAATATGCTCTTTTCAAATATATAATAAAAAGGAGGGGTCACCGTGCTATTTTTCAAGCTATGAGTCGTTGAAAATTACCTAAATTTGGTTAGATTGTTCATGGGAAAACACATTTGTGTGCATAAAAAAAAATCTATGAGATAGAATTTTGAAAAAAATTGTGAAAAGATAGGTTTTGATATATGTTTTAAGAAAATAAAAAGAAAAAATGGTGTCACCGAACTTGTTTTCTTGCTAAAAGTAAAAAGAAACAAATTCCCTATCTGTCCAGTATAAATTTTTTACTAAAAGAGTTATCTTCCCTTAAATGGCTTGTTTGAAAAAAATGATTCTAAAAGCAAGAAAAATTATATTTGTTTAAATATTTTGGATTATACAATAAATTGCCAAGTTTTCTTTATATTATTAAACAGTCTAACCATTAAATTGCAAATCTGTCTTCAAATTTGCAGATTTAGGCAAATAACTAGACCGATTTTTTACTGTGATTGTTCAATCCAAGATGGCGGTATACCATGAATCTACCTTAATCGATAACACTTTTGATGACAACAACAATCATAGACAGTTTTTCTGACTTTGGATAAAAAAATACAGTCATATACATATAAAATTGAGAATGGAAATAGGGAATATGTCAAAGAGACAACAACCTGATGATATATCTTCCTCTCTTTTGAGTTTTTTTGTGGGTTATGCCCCTTTCCACATATCAATTTTGGCTCGTCCTGCAATATCATTTTCATCACTACTTATGTTTTAACGTAATTGTACAAAAATTTACAACTTGTTAGATTTTAATAAATAGATTTGTGTAAGGGTAGATGCTCCAGTCAGTTAAATTTTCCAAAATACACGTCTGTTTACTGGTAAGAATATTTTGGCTTTTTCAATCGCCTACTTTGTCATCGCAGCGCCTTATTCATAGTTAATCATATCGACATGGAAGTTTGTGCATTTTTGTTATCATAACATGGAGATGTGCATGTTGGTAGGATATTTCAACTCAGTGAGTTTTTTACTAGATAAATGGCTCCTCGGAAATAAATTCGTTGGCTCTACCCAGATTCTACTTTGGCATCACAAGATCTCAAAAAATATTCATTGTATCAACATCAACACTTGATATCTAGTTACATCATTAAATGATGATATTTAGGAAGTAGGTTTTCTGCTTGAAAATATTATTCTTGCTTATTATGTCATAGTTGTGGCGGTAATATGCTGATGAATGTAGGACCAACAAAATTTGGGAAAATCATGCCAATATTTGAAGAAAGACTCCGTCAGTTTGGCCAATGGTTGAAGGTCAATGGAGAGGGAGTTTACAGTACAGTTCCATGGAGTCACCAGAATGACACAGTAATCAGAAATACTTGGTATGATATCTTTTAAGCTGCATATTACGAAACTGTAAACGGTATACAAAACAAAGAAATAAAGAATTGAATTGTTATCTTTATACATAAACTGTTATTTGCAAGACATACGTCTATCTTTTCTGTATGAATACAAAGATAAATGTCAAATATGAATAACATAAATTTGTTCCTACTTATCTGGCACCAAAATGATTGTGTAGTTTAAGTAATTAAATAAAAATAACAATAATGGTAAGAAACACAGTTGACTTACAGCAATTTCACAGCGAAGAAGAGTCTACAGATAAATGAATAGTTCTCTTGGCACCATAGTTTGGATATGACATTAATATTCATCACACATTGAATGTTTCATCTGTTAAACCCATGCTGCTTTTACAGGTATACAAAACGACAAATGGAGAATGAAGGAACTGTGGTGTATGTTTTTCTCCTTTCATGGCCCGAAGACACAGTTTTGAAATTAGGAGCACCAATCCCATCACAGCAGACAGAAGTCAGCATGCTCGGTTACCCAGATAAATTTGTTTGGAAGGCTGGTCCAGGAGGCAAAGGAATTTATGTCACTATACCAATTATACCTTGGAACAAACTACCATGCGAATGGGCATGGGTACTTAAACTAACACATATATCAAATTAGACTGACTTGGATATGTCTAATCATTATTTTAAACTGGAAACGTGTATGAATCTTGGATGCATGTCACTCTTACAATTCAAAACTGAGGTACCGTTTGTTTACCATTGGTAACCTCTGAAACGTTTTCAAATTTGCCGTTTGTATGCTAATTTCATATGTGCTCACAATTGTTAGAGTGTGTTTTTAATCATCATTAAGTGATCTTCAGAAATGATTTATTTGCTGAGCTTCTTCTATGCCATATTCGTTTCAGTCTCCATATCAATTCAGATTGAACAAAATCATGTCCGTGTAGATCTGCCGATCTAAATCAAACAGACGATAATAAAGGATTACAACTTTAATCTATTGAAATTGATTAGATGAAGATATAGCCTTTCTTGTGTTTTATTGTGCAACATTCTACGGCGTGATAGACATGTTACGAAAACGTTGAATATTTGAAGTTTTTAAATATTTACATATTCTTTGGAATGGAATGGTCACAACGAAACTTGGGCTTGAAATGGTTTAAAACAAAATGTGTAGTGGGCAATAAAAAAAATAAAAATCGTAAAAGAAACTAAAAACATTGTTTTCAAATGTATTCTTGTATGTTGTTTGATCTGAATATCTTATGTGTATAAGCCTACAAACTTTACTCCTAGGTTAAATTATATTGACCATATATCAAAACTCATTGTGTTTGCTTGGTCTGTTAATTCTATAATCTAAGTTATACGGAAAACCCTCCCATTAATCGTAAATGATAGACAACGCTAAAGCTGATTTCGACAGCTTCAACACTCTTTTATAAATGTTGTCAAATAAACTCATCATAGATACCAGGATTAAATTTTGTATTTACGTCAGATGCGCGTTTCGTCTACAAAAGACGCATCAGTGACGATCGAATTCAAAAAAGTAATAAGGCCAAATAAAGTACGAAGTTGAAGAGCATTCAAGACCAAAATTACTTAAAGTTTTGCCCAAAAAAAATTTAAGGTAATGTATTCCTGAGGTAAAAAAGCTTATAATTTCAAAAATTCAAATGTTTTGTAAACAGTTAATTTATAAATATGACCATATCAAAGATAATTAATGTCAACAAAGAAGTGCGGACTACTTAACAAAATATCGCTAAAATGACAATACTACGTGACAGAAATACAGCACAAGCAAGAACAGTCAGTACAGAGAAATGCACAAATAAATGAGATCATAGTCGTTACAACATAGACTTAAAGAAAATGTTTATTCAAAGGATCGATGAGTTTATGAATACTTGAAAAGGGAGATTTCTGTTTTAGTTGATTTTGTTGAAAAATAATTTCATGAATGCAGATTCTGGTAAGTTCCAAACCATTGTAGTTGGAAGTAAAAAGTAAAATCACAAAAATACTGAACTCAGAGGAAAATCAATTCGGAAAGTCCATAATCACATGGCAAAATCAAATAACAAAACGCATCAAAAATGAATGGACAAGAACTGTCATATTCCTGACTTGGTACAGGCATTTTCAAATGTAGAAAATGGCTCTTTTTTTCAATTTTGTTCTTTTTTTCATTTTACGTGGCATTTTTCAGAAAAAATAATAAATTTAAATAAGAAAAAAAAATATATAAACGTAGACTATGTTGGTACGGATGATAAACTACATTTTATAGCTACAGGTCCATCGCTGAAAAATATTTGTATGTGTAACATGACCATTAAATGTTTTGAAATTTAAAAAAAAAAAAAAAACGATCATGTCTGAATGACATTATTAGATTCAAAATGTATTTTATATGGCTAACATTGCAGATGTACATAGAACTTGACCATCAATTAAATTTATGATAAAAACCCTTTTAAATAATCATCTGATGTTTGATGTAATCGTCTACCTGGTGGTTTTATATTGGTTGATTAGTGATTGCCTTACTCCACATCAAAACAAAAAGGCTACTGATCGCTACTTCGCGGCGATAATGGTTTAAAAAATATGCTAAATAACGATAGTTGAAAATATCTGAACTCTATAGAATTGTACTGACTGTAAGAGCACTGTTTTAATACGTTTGTTTCGTGACTTTATATATTTCTCCGTTTTTTCATGTAGAAATAAGTAATAAGCTGCATTTTTATACTTATCAATTTGTGATCGAACTGTAGTAAGGAAACTTCTGTAAAATACATTTATTTATCGATTATATTTACTTCCCTTATTGATAACTGTAAAATATAACCAGTTCTACGCTCTAAAGATTTTTACATTAAAAAGGTAGTACAATATGAAGGGACTGTTTTACATGTGATAAATCATGTGAGCTTTTAAATTGTAAAAATGGCGATACACTGGTTGTTGATATTCATTTGTTGCATAGGATTACATTTTAGTAATGCAAAATATACTCCTGATTGGGCCTCTTTGGATTCAAGACCTTTACCTAAATGGTATGACGAAACTAAATTTGGAATTTTCATAACTTGGGGTGTATTTGCTGTTCCAAGTTTCTCCTCCGAATGGTTTTGGCCACACTGGAAAGCAAAACACCCAAATCAAGATATTGTAAATTTCATGAAAAGGAATTACAAACCTGATTATACCTATGCTGACTTTGCTGCAGATTTCACAGCAGAATTTTTCGATCCAGATGAATGGGCAGATATATTTAAAGCATCAGGAGCAGGGTAAGACGTAATCTCTTAATATGGGAAATACAGAAATATCATCGACTTAATTTGCATGAAAAAAAAACCCGCTTTCAGTTGAATAGCATATACATTTAAAGGATAGCTTAACTTGGCATTAACTACGTGTACAAGATATAAAAAAAAAAAACATTTTTGAAATTTTAATAATTTCCAAACTACCCTGTATTTCTACAAAACTTGGACAGAAGCTTGTTTATCACCATTAGATAGTACAAAGAAGTAAATTTTTTTAAAACAAAATCCTGTTTATTCGTATTTTACTTATAAATGAAGTTTTATAAAGTTTTAGAATGTGTATAGCTTTCTTAAACTAGCCTGGATGTGTACCAAACTTGGTCAGAAGCTAATTTAATCTAATTTTATCTAGAAATTTAGATCTTGTTTTTTTAATTTTTATAAAAACACTAAGTTTTTCTTCCAGTAAATATTACAAACATTCTGAAGTTAAAGTTTTTAAAACATTTATTATGTTCATAATCCTTCCTGTGTTTTTTTTACCAAACTTGGACAGAAGCTTCTTACAATCAAAACATATTATCTACATAGGAATATTTGTCATAACTTGTCCCCCATTTTTGTTGAGCCTGCGACTAACGGCTAAAGTATACAGGCGACACACTGGATTACGTGAAACCCTTACACTTTTTTTTATTTACTGTTTTTACAAAGCTGCAACCTTTTCTTAATACAGACAATTGTCAACGCCATGGCTATAAAAGAAAAAGACCAACAGTATACGTAATACAACATAAAAACACTAAATACTTAGCAAAACGGAATCAATCAGCGTATTCTAGGAACAAACAAACTATTGTATAAAATAAAAATAATGGATAACCCAAATTGTACATTTTGTCAAAAAGAAGATGGAACAATTGAACACTTGTTTTGGAATTGTGAGATTGTACAAATATTTTTAAATGAAACTAAACATTGGTTTCTTTCAAATGGTATAAGTATTTCCTTTACTATTCAAAATTGTATTTTTTGAGATATCTCAAAAGCTTTTAGTAGAAATATGACCAACCTGATTTTTCTGCATATCAGATATTATATTTTTAGTTGTAAATACTTCGAGAGAAGACTTACATTATTTGGAGTGCAAAAGAAAAATACAGGACCTTTACTGTATTGAGAAACACTTTGCTGTTAAAAACAAGAAACTGGAATTTTTCGATGAAATGCGGAATACTTTCACTATATTATTTGACAGTTAAATAAATAAATGTACAATCTTTTATGTTTAAATTTGACAGAAATAGGATAGGATGTTTAAATTAAAATTCATCTCGGCAAAACTTTTTTTTATTTTTTATTTATTTTATATTTTCTCTCTAAATATCAGTTCTCTTCAATATCGGGTTTATACTGCAGAACTCACTATGATATTTTGTATCTATTCTTTCTTTTTCTACTTCAAACATATTTTTTATATATATAAATCTGTATGTTTTGTTATTTAAAATATAGTAAATTTTAAGCTATTTAGAATGTTAAGGAACATCCACATTGTTATTTCTGTTATGGTATATATTCTTATTTTATTATGTTATTTTAATGTGCAAATAACTAACAAATTCTTATATCTGCATATATATGTTATTTACTAATGGTCACGAGGTCGGGATAATGTACCGGTATTCGATGTATTCAACTAAAAAATGTACAGATTTCAATAAAATATGATAACATTTAAAAAATCAAAAAAAAAAAAAAATCAATCAAATATTTGGGGTAATCTCAGGTGCTCCGGAAGTGTTCACGGCTGTATTCAGATTTTATGAGCCTGTATGTTCGTAGTTTTGGAAAGTTCGATAAACCTTTCTGCCAATATGGGGAGCATTTATCTTTTAGTAATGTTTTGCACACCAAAATATTAAAGTAAAATACTTTATTATTTAAATCCAAAGTGAAAATATCAGTGTTTTTTTTTAACTATTTTTAGATATGTTGTTTTTACAACTAAACATGGTGGAGGATTTCCTAACTGGCCATCGTCTCATTCCTTTAACTGGAATGCAAAAGCAGTAGGACCTAACAGAGACATTGTAGGTAGGTAGAGGCTTCCCTTTATTGTATAACTAGAAAAAGTTTGTATGTCCTACATGTGGTATCTTCACATATTGATGTGTAAAAACTATTATTTGCATTGTCTCACAACAGAGCTTGGAATAAATAGAACAACTGGTAATCCTACATATTCCTTAACATCATTTACCAATGACGAGATTTTACAAAATCACAAATCTGCCCTTCTTTCTTTTGGTATCAACACCAAAGAAAACGAAGAAAATTTACCATCATTATACTGGATACCAAAACTACACAAAACTCCATATAAAGAACGATACATAGCTGGATCGTCAAAATGTTCAACTAAACATCTTTCTAAAATACTGACTACTATTCTTTCTACAGTTAAAGATGGGCTTCAAAAATATTGTGATGAGATATATTCTACCAGTGGTGTTAACCAGATGTGGATTCTCAAAAATTCGAAAGATCTACTGCTTAATCTTCGATCACAATCTTTGCAATTTTGCAGCAACATAAATACTTTTGATTTTTCCACCCTTTACACTAGTATTCCCCTTGCTCAGTTGAAAGATCGACTCCATCATCTCATTAAACAGAGCTATTTCTATACAAATGGGAATCGTAGATACAAATTTCTTGTTTTGGGTTACAATAATTCATATGTTGTGAAGAACCACACTGAATCTACCAGAAAATATACTGAAGATGATATTATCAAAATGCTGGACTTTTTGATCGACAATATATTTGCTGAGTTTGGAGGATTCATATTTCAACAGACAATCGTTATTCCAATAGGTACTAATTGTGCACCCCTACTAGCCGATTTGTTTTTGTACTCGTATAAAGCAAAATTCATTCAAACCCTTCTAAAAGACAAACAGAAAAAGCACCTTGCGAAATTCTTTAATTTCACTTTCCGACATATTGATATATTGATGTCCTATCACTGAAAAACCCATATTTCAGCCAATACTTGCATCTCATATATCCCAGTGAACTTGAAATTAAGAATACTACTGATACTAGAAGGATTTTTTCATACCTTGATCTTTTCCTCAATATTGACACAGATGAACTACTTAACACTATCTATGATGAACGGGACGATTTCAACTTCCCAATTATCAATTTCCCATTTCTCAGCAGTAACATACCCTCTGCCCCTTCGTATGGTGTTTACATATCTCAATTAATACGTTATTTTCGTGCATGTTCACACTATACGGACTTCATATACAGGGGTGTGCTCCTAACACAGAAACTGCTCCAACAAAGTTATGAGGAGGACAGATTAAAAATGACACTCCATAAATTTTACGGACACCATCACGAATTGGTTGATCCATACGATGTATCTTTGTCCAAACTAACTATGGACATTTTTACCACGTGTTAGATTGTGGTTTGTCTTTACTTCGTCTGATCTTTTTATTACCGAACGTGACTTATTCCTGAATTTGACTGTTTTGCTGAGTGTGATTTCGTATTGCTTTAAGACGTTACACGGTACTTTTCCATCCCAAATTAATTTGTTGGGAATTTGATGTTGTGTTTGTTGTTGTCATCGGATTTTGTCAAATGTCTTAACGTTTGTAGTTGTAAATCGTATTTTTTTCTGTTGTATTCGTGTGTTGTGTTGGGGATAACTACTCATCCAGTTCATTTGGTAGATTTTATTTTGGATTAACGAAATTTACACGGTATATTTGGTTTGCAGTTTGATCAGAAGAAACACCCACAAAGCTAGATAACAAATTAATTATCTAATTACTACTATAATTAAATATTAATCAGTATTATAATTTTCACTGTTATTAATATAAGTTAGATAAGTCATACAAATCTAATCTTGAATTTCATCCAAATTCTTTCTTAATTTTCGGAACACGTTTTAGAAATTTAAACGTGACGTCACTTTGGGCGTTGCATTGACTATGGCTAACAGGGCTGTGATTTTGTTATGTATTCGTTTTAATTCTAAAGCTAGTCACCATTTCAGTTTAATCATGTATATCTATTATACAGTCACTTTATAAAATTTACTGTTTACAAAACTATGTATTATTCTTGATAATAATGATGTTTTTGTCCTAGGCGGATAACCCTGGTCTCACAACCTTTTGGAACTTTTGGTCCTCGGCGATCTTCAACTTTGTAGTTGTTATGGCTTTCAAACTTTTTACATCTGAACATAGTTTTGTGTGGACGTAGCGTGCGTCTGACGATAAAAATATTTTTTAACCTGTTACCTTTTGATGGCTATTATTCGTTTGTTTCTCTGTCCTATATTTTCTCCCATTTATCTGTTTATTTATTGTAACCCTGTCGTGTAATGTTGTTATTTTAATGTTATAATTAACACTACCATTAAAGCGGTAGGTTTGGCATACCACAAAACCAGGTTCAACCCACCATTTTTTCATAAAATGTCCTGTACCAAGTCAGGAAAATAGCCATTGTTACATTATAGTTCGTTTCCGTGTGTGTTACATTTCGGTGCTGTGTCTCTGTTGTGTCGTAGTTCTCTTATATTTGTTACGTTTCCCTCAGTTTTAGTTTGTAACCCGGATTTTTTTTTCTCTATCGATTTATGAATTTTGAACAGCGGTATACTACTGTTGCCTTTATTTATCCAGTTAAAAGAGCCTGCGTCGACAAGTACTTTGATACAGGGCAATTACAATTAAACCAAAACAATAAGACGAGATGTTTTCCCTTCACTGTTTTCACTACAAATGTATTCATTTTGTCTAAAGGTGTCCATCCATGCATGTTTATACAAAAACTTACATAATGTTCCAGACGTCATCAACATAGTCTTTCAAACCAATACATAGCAGAAAATAACATTTTGATTTAATGGGTATGTGTAAAGTTGGTGGTAAATGCTTCAATAATACAATAAAGAATCTTTATGTATATTTTCAAACTGCATTAGGTTAAAACACAACAGGAGAAATTTGTCTGAACTCTATCACTGAGATTGACAATCAAATAATATCATATCTATGAATCTAATGTAAAAGGCGTTTAGCTATTTTCTTGTTGACATTTAGGAAATTGGTATTAATGGAAAATCTTTGATACCACACCCTATTACCGACTTTTACCGACTATTATCCACTATCGGTACTGCAGATGCATTACAGGTATCACAGATTAACATCTGCTGACAGGATTGTAAAATATATTGCTTAACAATAGTATTTAGAACAGCATAAAAAAACTTGTTGTACACGATAAAAACATCTATTGTTTTAATGGCAATCGGATTCGTAAAAACGTTTTTTGTTTTAATGACAATTGGAATCACATAACGGTAACAGAGTTCGGATGATTTCTGAATATTTCACTTCAAACCATTTCTAAACGGGACAAGGTAGAAATTGACATAACTCACCAATTTGTTTTTATATATATATATTTTTTTAAATTCAAAAAGTCTAACGCTGAAGATGTAAAGTCTACAGCTGAAATGTAAACCATAGCGCTGAAGATGTAAAAGAGGGACGAAAGATACCAAAGGGACAGTCAAACTCATAAATCTAAAACAAACTGACAACGCCATGGCTAAAAATGAAAAAGACAAACAGAAAAACAATAGTAAACATGACACAACATAGAAAACTAAAGAATAAACAACACGAACCCCACCAAAAACTAGGGATGATCTCAGGTGCTCCGGAAGGGTAAGCAGATCCTGCTCCACATGTGGCACACGTCGTGTTGCTTATGTGATTACACAATTTTAATCATAGTCTAATTCGGTAGGTCACATTCATGAAAGGGAAGGGAATTGTAGTTACGACGTAAGGAACATATCCGATATCATTTGTGAAACGGTTATTCCATAACGGTCAACCAACTCGTGATGGCGTCCGTAAAATTTACGAAGGGATGATTTCAACTTTACCATTTGGAACTCTTGGTTTGATAGCTTCCTTGTGAGCAGCAACCCTCTATCAAGAAAATCATGATAAGAAATGCAAGCACGGGAATATCGTATCAATTGGTAGGTATATACCCCGTATGCAGGTGCTGCTGGAATGTTACTACTTAGAGATGGAAAATTCACAATTGGAAAGCTGAAATCATCTCTTTTGTCGTAAAGTTTTGTTTTCAACAGACCCTCATTGTCAATTTCTAGATGTAAGTCAAGATATGAAGCCGACTTAACTGTATCTGTAGTATAGTGTGAACTATAGCGCCGAAGATGTAAAGTCTAAATTTGAAATGTAAAGTCTAAATTTGAAATGTAAACTATAACGCTGAAGATTTAAACTATAACGCTGAAGATGTAAATTTTATCGCTGAAGAAATAAAGTATAACACTGACAACAGGGGCTCTTTAAAAGACTTTACTTGTTTTTTTTCAGGCGATTTGGCTGAAGCGATAAGAAACAAAACGGAAATAAAGTTTGGAACATATTACTGTCTTTCCGAATGGTTTAATCCACTATATCTCAAAGATAGGGATTCAAATTTCACAACCACGAATTTTGTAAAGGTATATTTCAGTATTGTTTGTTAATATACTTGGTAGCAGGATTATAATTTAATACGCCAAACGCGCGTTTCGTCTACATATGACTCATCAGTGACGCTCAGATGAAATAGTAATAAAGTCAAACAAGTACAAAGTTGAAGAGCATATATAAGATTGATGTTTCATATAACAAAATAATAAGCGTCCATGAAGGGCATACAACGTATGTACAAATTCAATTAAGCATAACTATACATTTATCTGGGTTGCTAAGCCAAGTAATGTTGTACTTCGACCATCAAGCTCTCCATCAAAATTCAGTCTGAAAACTTGGTGTCATAATAATACTTCCACATTGTATGGTCATGTGAGTCAGTACCTTTTTACAAAACATAGACATTCTTTTTTGTTACATTTCGTGTAAAATTGAAGCAAATCAAAAGTCATTCTGTGTTTATTCAAAAGAATACTAATCTTTTTGTTTTATCATATTTTAAAAAACTTATCGTCATATCAAACTGAACTTTCATTGTTTTGTTTTTTTAGACAAAAGCCATGCCAGACCTTTATGAATTAGTAAGTAAATATAAACCAGAAATTGTATGGGCAGACACGGTGGATAATTTAGGACCTGCCTCATACTGGACATCAAAAGAATTTCTTGCTTGGTTGTACAACGAAAGGTAATATTAAATTCTTTACTCCTCATTGGTTATTATGAAATCTATTTACGCTTGTTTTATAATAACAATTCATGCTTCGGCTTCACCTCCTTTAACCTTGGCTATGCAGATTAATGTGATTAAATAGCTCTTTACTTTTCACCGTATTTATTCATCTATGGCTTTCAAAAATTTGGATTTTAACGTTCCTGGTAAAGGTAAACCTAAAAAAGTGCTTCGGACACAATACATTTAAAATTTATTTCCATTTGTAATGATAACCGTAACAAAAGTAAAAACAAATGTGTTGTCTCGGGAAGGTATAAATCATACTCTTTAAAAAAGTCTATTTAAAACTGACAATCATTTAATGATAAAACACACCAAATGAATGGACAACAACTGTCATATTCCTGACTTGGTACAGGCATTTTCAAAAGTAGAAAATGGTGGGATAACTTGGTTTTACAGCTAGCTTAACCTCTTACTCGTATGACCGTCGCAAATTCAAATCAAATGGCAAAATCAAAATTATTTTGATTTTGCCATTTGATTAAGGACTTTCCGTTTTGAATGTTCCTCGGAGTTCAGTATTTTTGTGATTTTACTTTTTACTTACAGTCCAGTTAAGGATACTGTTGTTACAAATGACCGATGGTGTCAAGAATGTTTTTGTAAACATGGAGGCTTCAAGACCTGTTCAGATAGATTCAATCCAGGTTAGTGTTTATATGGTAATTGTGACTGTTTTATCTCAGTTTATTGGCAGATACTATAGGTACACATGTATCATGGTGCTACGAGTGTAAATTCCAACTAGAAATGTTGTCGTTCTGTAGGATTGCACTGCACAAACATAATATTTTGTCAACAAGGGGTGAGGGGTGTTCAAATATTTGACAAAAGGAAACGAAATGTGAAATCCAATAGCTTTCTTGAATACCAACAGCAATAGTGATACTGAAGAATAAAAAAAAACGTAGGTAGGAAAAATGCATATCGTATAGTCGGCTATAAAAGGCCCGACTTAACAATACTTTATTCCTGTTTTGTTTAAATTATCTTACGAGACATAAGTATAAGTTGTTGCAATTTCTGTTTTTCGATGTTACTAACAGAGGGGCGAAAAAACTAGAAAGACAGTCAAACTAACATATAATTAGATATAAATAACTAATTATAATGCACCGTATGCAAGTTAATTGAATCTGGTCATTTAAAAATTTTCTTTTGTTCAACTTTTAGGTGTTTTACAGAAATTCAAATGGGAAAATTGTATGACAATAGACACACACTCATGGGGATACCGCAGAAATTCTAACATCGATGCCTATCTGAGTGTTCATGATATCATTTCAACTTTTGCATCAACAATCAGGCAAGTAAAATATCTCAATGGTCAGATTGTAAGCAGTTGTTCACTTGTGAAAACTAAATGTTTGCGGTTGATTAAAGATGCATTTACTAGTTATCTGGACTCCGCTCACCATTACCTTTTTATTAGCGGTTCTAACGAGTGAAGTCTATGGACAAACTATGTAACAAATGGAAACCAGATTAAACTTAAGGCTCACAGATGTCGACATAGGCGGGCAAACGTACTGATTCAATGAAATACAACGTCTTAACTCACATTTTTAAAAGGTTTTTAACATTTGACCATTAATAGGCATACATTTAAACACAACGATAATCATAGGCAAAGCGTGTCTCTGTGTAAAAACTCATCGACATATTTAAGATATATATATATATAATAATATTTTTAAATTTGCAAACTACATTTCACATCAAATAATACCAGTTCGTTAAAATATTGTCACTAGCGCTTTCATGCCTTCTGGCAATCTTCAGGCGACGTTTTAACATTCTGTACACCGTGTTTATTTACTTTTGCTATATATATATATATATATATATATATATATATATATATATATATATATATATATATATATATATATATATATATATATGTATATACAACTCGTCTAAACATCAACCCAACAATGTAAGATCTGTAAATTTGCTTTCGCAAAGTTTTTGTTCTTCCCTCGCCGGGATTCGAAGCCATGATTCTGAGATATCGTTACACTAAATCGCCTGCACTGTAGCCGTCCCGCTAGACCACACGACCACCTGGGCTTCCCAAAATAAAGCTTTCGGTGGCAGTGTGTTACCTTTCCTCGTCAGTTTTTTAATCTAGCGTTATACTACAGTACATGGTATATAAGGCATGGAGATGTTATTGTTACAGATCAGCTCAATTATCTATAGTAAAGGATCCTACAAATTATTGCAAGATACAGTCACAGAAAACAATTATCTTTATAAGTACGTCTGAGTCAGTGACAACTCTACAACAGATTTATACATCGGATCACCAGCAATGATGGTGATACATGGCTGTGTACATTGTGTATATACAACTCGTCTAAACATCAACCCAACAATGTTAGATCTGTAAATTTGCTTTCGCAAAGTTTTTGTTCTTCCCTCGCCGGGATTCGAACCCATGCTACAGAGATATCGTGACACCAAATCGCCTACACTGTAGCCGTCCCGCTAGACCACACGACCACCTGGGCTTCACAAAAATAAAGCTTTCGGTGGCTATATATATATATATATACAGTCATATAAGTCCTCATAGTTGTGATATTTGAATTAGAAGAGTTATAACAAATTTATGATTGAAAATACTTAATGCAATAGTTGTAAGCAAAATAAACATCACTTTTTTTAACCTTAAACACCAGACGTAGAACTCGAAATGGCACAATTGTATATTCATCAACAGACTTTCGATATAACCAACATTTATAAACTGACCATTGTTAATTAAAGCTCATAAATATTACAATGTCCCACCATTGATAAATGTTGGATTAGTCTTTTCCGTTCTAAGTATTTATTGTGGGTTCCTTGGTGGTGATGTTGCATTTATTTCTTTTCCAGAGATCTTAGTTCTTATTTGGTACGATACACTTGACAGAAGCATCTAAGAATTCAAGTATCATTATAGTCGTTACTGCTTTTAGCTTTAATGTTTATCATTGACCTTCTATTTGTGTGTGATCAGGGAAATCTATGGGAAATAACATGGATGGGAACAAATAGAACATCGTCATAATCATTGCGAAATGGGAAAGCATAAAACGCAGCATTTTTTAAAAAGTCTATCGAGTTACCGTATTCGAATGTTATCATCCGCATCTTATATTTCATTATTTAATACATTTTATAATGATATTTGTACAGGAAGTATTTTTTTTCAATTAAAACATATCTGATTCCCTTTGATGATAGTTGTGGTGGTAACATGCTAATGAATGTAGGACCAACAAAAGAGGGGAAAATCATGCCAATATTTGAAGAAAGACTTCGTCAGTTTGGCCAATGGTTGAAGATAAATGGAGAGGGAGTTTATAGCACGGTCCCATGGAGTCATCAGAAAGACACAGTAACCAAAAATATTTGGTATAAGTAATATTAAATTGCACTACACAAAAATAAAAAAAAAACAAGCGTCATATTAAATATAAATTTTACTGGTTTGTTCCTACTTTTATGGCACGAAAATGATTGTTGAAATTGAAAAAAATAATAATATATTTAATTAATTGTAAAAAAAAACCCACAGCAGAATAAAAGCGATTGTTTTGTAAAGTAGTATAAAAATAAATTAGTAGAAAGTAAAATCACAAAATTACTGAACTCAGAAACTTTCCAATCGGAAAGTCCATAATCACATGGCAAAATCAAATGCCAAACACATCAAAAACGAATGGACAAGAACTGTCATATTCCTGACTTGGTACAGGCATTTTCAAATGTAGAAAATGGTGGATTGAACCTGGTTTATAGTAGATTATTGGTGCTCTGTATAAATAAAATACTTGATATTTGATTAAATGAATCTCTTAAATATGTTACTTTTACAGGTATACTAAACGGAAAATGGAGAGTGAGGGAACTGTGGTTTATGCCTTTCTTCTCTCTTGGCCTACAGACGCACTTCTAAATTTAGGAGCACCGATCCCATCACAACAAACAGAAGTCAGCATGCTCGGTTACCCAGACAAATTTATCTGGAAAGCTGGTCAAGGAGGCCAAGGAATTCATGTCACTATACCAATTATACCGTGGAATAAACTACCATGCGAATGGGCATGGGTACTTAAACTAACACATATATCAAATTAGACTTTAAATGTATTTGGTGATAGATTTGAAAACGTCTAATCATAACTTTAATCTAGAAGCGTGTGTGAACATTTGGTGCAGGTCACTCTTACATTGTTAACCGAAGATACCTTTGGGTTACCATTTTTAATCTCGGATATATCATACCAAATGTACCCTCAGCATGCTGATCACATATGTGCGCAAAAACCTCAAAGTGTATTTGTTTTCATGATCAGAGTGTCATCTTCAGCAAAAAATTGCAAAGCTACTTCCATAATTTTTTTAATTTAGTTACATGTCTGACTCGTCATATCAATTCAAATTGTACTAAATTTTTTCAACGTAGATCTGCTGATTTTAATTTTAAAAAATGACATCAAATCTGAAGTGGTAGCGATGGAAATAATGAAAAAATGGCGATATAATATAATATCCTAGTGTTTTTGGTATTTACGAATAATTTTGTTCTATCTGTATAAATTTGCTCCAGGTCCGTTTCGTCTAATAAACAAATATTAAGATCAAAATTCGAAAAAAAAGAAAACAAAACTTTGAGAGTATACATAACACATTGAATTTAAAAAATAAATGATATAAACAAGTCTGTATACAACCTTCAACAATGTGAAAAAAAAACTACTGTTTAGTCAGCTTCAAATGTGAAACATTTCAATTTATGAAAAACAAATATGAAAGAGAGGCGAACGATACCAAAGGAACATTGAAACGCTTAGTTAAAAATAAACTGACAACGCCATTTCAAAAATAGAAAAACAGAAAAACAACAGTACACAAAACACAAAACTCAACATAGGAAACTAAGACTAAATAACACAAATTTAACCCCACTAATCACTGGAGGTGATCTCAGGTGCTCATGCAGGACAAACAGATCCTGCTCACCATGTGGCACCCGTCGTGTTGCTCATGTTAGTACAAACCCGGTAATAAGTCTATATCGGCAAATCACATTCTGGGATAATGGAACAGGATTGTAGTTACAACATGTGGAATATATTCGCTACCATCTGTGAAACGGATATTATATAACGGTCAACCAACTGGTAATGGCGGCTGTACAATTTGCGATGATAAATATAACAGACATGAACCAACGATAAACATTAAATTACAGGCTCATTACTTAGCACAAACACCTACAGAAACATGTTTTTGAGTGTTCAACTCTCCCCTAACCTCGGCCATTGGTTTTACAACACAAAATAAGAACAAAATCATACAATCAGTTACTAAAGAATTAACTCACTAGATCGGTACTTAGCACGCAGAAAAAGACAAAAGATACAACCACCGACATATTATTTTACTAGCAATTACTAAAAGCTAGTTCAAAGTAAATTACAACTTATAAATAAATCATGTAAGTTTCAATCTAAAGTATCAACCAGTACAAATCTTACAGATTAAGTGCAAAGCTATCAAAAACTGTCTGAGAAAGGCATGAGCGTTTGTAATGTCACACTATATTTAAGTAGACAGTAGACTAGTATATAGGATATAATGTAGGGTAAAAAAGCAATGCGTTATATTGATAAGCCTTAGGAAAAAGCTTATTCATTGGAGCAATCAGTTTATGTATACTTAAAAGGTTTGAGACGAAGTCTGTTTGTAATATACAGTCAGCTGACAGATCATGTGATGAGATTACCAAATTTTGGAGTATTGATATTGATTATCAACTTAATTTTAGTCACCATAATAAAAAAAAAACGTTTATTGTAAAGATTCTCTCCAACTGTACTGATCTGAATGTTCGAAAGTGTATTGGTTGATATATTACGAAATTAAATAAATTTATTTCATCTCAATCTAAATTTTTAGCTTTTTGCGCAGAATTATTTTGCAACAAGAGCGCTTCTAATTTGTAATAATGCGGAAAGGGCTTAACAATTTATAAACGAAGATTCGTTACGTATGATTAACTGCATGAAAGAGATACAGTTCCATCAATGAATGTTAGACCTATGGGTAGCATGCCTGTTGAATGGTTTCAAATTTCTTTTAGCGTGTTACCATTTAGTTGTATACAAAGATTGTAAATATTTATTGACACTGCAGATATGCCTAGATCTTGAACATCAACTTATTATAAGAACTCTGTTATGATATTGTAATTATTGTATTTATTTATGTTGGCCTGATTTGTGTTGTGTGGCCTGATAGTTGTTTACAGAATAATCTTAGAACTGTGCAGTTTAGAAATCACTGGAACAATTACAGAATGATTGGAACTTTCCAGAATAATCCTAATAAAAGATGAGTTATATAAACTTCTACATTTTACTAGAAACTTCCGTTGTAACTTTCCAGGATGTTCCATTATAGACTGTTCTAGAATCTTCCATGACAACTATATATATATACAGACACTAAAGTTAAACTCTCACTCTTACTCTTGGATTTGGACTTAGACATCGATAGACATTAATATTCATAGCCTTTGGATTGACACTTATATTCTACAAACAACATCATACTGGATTGTGACCGTAATATTCAGATTGGATTCCGAAAGATATCCGGATACAGATAAAGATAAAAGATTGGACTCATATTTTGACAGTTAAGTTGACAGTAATATTTGTGTAATACTTCTTGTAAACTTTTGTATAATAAATATTGTTAAATTTTATTATTGATTTGTGTCTTTTGTTGGCCTCAATTTAAAGGCGATTTCTGGCCGTAACAGAAATTGGGGGCTCGTCCGGGAGACTGAAAACATATTATTCAAAATTTATTCAATATTTTTATTAAAACTAGCCAACAAAATTCTACAAAATGGCATTTGATGCCGGTAAATTTTTGAAAACGCCAGACCTGGAGAGTTTGATAATTTAAAGAAAGAGGAATTAGTGTTGCTTGCTAAACATCTGAAATTGAATTTTAAGGTATCTATAAGAAAACAAATTATAAAAAAATTGGTAATAGACAAATTAGTTGACGCAGAAATTTTAGGTGAAGAGGCTCTTGAACTTAAGGTCGAAAATGTTGACGCCTTTAAATTAAAACAGCTTGAATTAGAACATGAACTTAAATTAAAAGAACTGGAAATGAAGGAAATGGAGAAAATAAAAGTAAAAGAACTTGAAATGAAGGAAAGATTGGAAATGGATAAAAAGGAAAAAGAAGATGAATTTAAATTAAAAGAACTTGAAATGAAGTTAAAAGAACTTGAAATGAAGTTAAAAGAACTTGAAATGAAGTTAAAAGAACTTGAAATGAAGGAAAGGCTAGAGATGGAGAAAATGAAAATTGAAATGGTCAAGGAAGAAAGCAACACTAAAGTCCAGCCGAAATCAGAATATTTTGATGCAGCAAAAAATATACGTTTGGTTCCCAGATTTTGTGAAAAAACAGTCGATAAATATTTTCCACAGTTTGAAAAAATTGCTCATAATTTGAATTGGCCAAAGCCATATTGGACTACAATGCTACAAAGTGTTTTGGAGGGTAAGGCCGCTGAAATATACTCCGCACTTCCATCAGAAAAAAGTTCTGATTATGACATGGTGAAACAGGAAGTTTTGAAAGCTTATGAGCTAGTACCAGAAGCATATAGACAGAAATTTAGATCTTATAAAAAGTTTGATTCGCAAACCTATGTGGAATTTGCTCGTGGAAAAAGAAGATCTATTTGATAAATGGCTTACTTCAAAGAAAACAGATAACAATTTTGATAACCTAAGACAATTGATGTTATTAGAAGAGTTTAAACAATGTGTTCATTTAGACTTAAAAACACATTTAGACGACAAAACTGTTGGGACAATACATGATGCAGCTGTAATTTCAGATAATTATACCCTTTCACATAAAAGAAGTTTCAAGGGTCAAAATGTTAATAATTCAAGTGGAAATTACAAAAATCAAAGCACTGAGCGTACTGATAGTAAGCCTGTTGCACAGAATAAGAGTCAGTCCAGTTTTAATGTCTAGTCCAAAATTTGATACTTTTGAGAAGAAGTCACTGATTTGTGCTTATTGTAAGAAGAATGGTCACCTGATGGCTGATTGTTTTAGATTCCAGAAGAAGAATGAACGAGATAATAAGCCGAAGTCCAGTGCGTGTACGACACCTTATATTACCAGTACGTTGGAGTGTCCTGCGAGTCAGGCTTTTAAGTCCAGTTTTTGTGATTACATGGAGGAATATAAACCCTTTATGTCTGATGGGTTTATTTCTATTGTTGATGATACCACTCTTCAGCCTATTAAGATTTTACGGGACACTGGAGCTTCTCAGTCTTTATTGTTAGAAGGTGTGTTGCCTTTGTCCGAGAAGACTTCTGTTGGTGCCTCCGTTTTGTTACAAGGTGTAGAGTTAGGTTGTATAGATGTTCCTCTCCATCGTATTTATCTGAAGTCAGATTTGATAACTGGACCAGTTATTGTAGGTGTTCGTCCTAATCTCCCTGTAGAGGGTGTTACATTATTGCTAGGAAATGATCTAGCTAGGAACAAAGTGGTTGCTGAACCAATTGTTACCAGTGAACCAGTGGTGGATGTTAAATCACCTGAAGATGATGCTGAATTCTATCCAGCTTGTGTTGTTACTAGGGCGATGGCTAGAAAACAACAAGATGAGAATTTGCAAGAAGACCAGTTTGATTACATGGACCTTTCTGACACTTTCCTAGCTGACATTGAAGGTCCTGGTAGCTCAGAAAAGGCCATAATAAGACCACCTAGTGTTAACAAGAATGTTATTATGCCATGGCCAAACGTTAACAGCCATTCATTAGACCGAAAGAATTTATTCAAAGAACAACATAAAGACCCTGAGGTTCTTCAGCTCAACCAGCAGGCTCAACCACAGGAGGAAGCAGACAAAGTGGCCGAATGCTATTACCATCAGGACGGCATTTTAATGAGGAAGTGGAGGCCTCCTGATGCTACCCCAGAGGAGGAATGGAGAGTGGTATACCAAGTGGTGGTGCCTAAAGTTTATAGGCAAGAAATTATTGGTCTTGCCCATGACACCCCCTTGGCTGGACACTTAGGTATAAGGAAGACTTGCCTTAAGATCTTGCAGCATTTCTACTGGCCCAGACTTCGAAATGATGTCGCAGAATACTGCAAATCATGCCATATATGCCAGGTTGTTGGTAAGCCTAACCAGAAAATACCACCAGCACCACTTCTGCCTATTCCAGCCTTTGACGAACCTTTCAGCAGAGTTTTAATTGACTGCGTTGGACCTTTACCAAAGACCAAAACTGGAAATGCGTATTTATTGACAATCATGTGTACATCCACTCGCTTTCCTGAGGCTATTCCGCTAAGAAATATCAAGACACCTACTATTGTCAAAGTACTTATAAAATTTTTCACATTAGTAGGACTTCCTAAGTCTATACAGTCCGACCAGGGATCAAATTTCATGTCAGGTTTATTTCAGCAAGTCGTGTACCAGTTAGGGATTGCTCAGTATAGATCAAGTGCGTACCATCCAGAATCTCAAGGTGCCTTAGAACGTTTTCACCAAACATTGAAGAACATGATTAGAACTTTTTGTCTTCAATTTGATAGAGACTGGGATGATGGAGTTCACTTTCTACTTTTTGCAGTCCGAGAGGCTGTTCAAGAATCCCTTGGATTTAGTCCCTTTGAGTTGGTATTTGGCCATACTGTAAGGGGACCGTTAAAATTGATTAAGGAAAAGTGGCTTACTGAACATACTGACTTGAATCTTTTAGACTATGTATCTAGATTTAAAGAAAAATTGTATACTGCTTGTCAAATTGCTCAGAAAAACTTAAAAAATGTACAGAGCAAGATGAAAATTTGGTATGATAAAGATGCCAGGGATAGAGTATTTGAGCCTGGTGATAAGGTACTTGTATTTTTGCCAGTCCCTGGACATCCTTTACAGGCTAAATATTGTGGTCCTTATACAATAGAGAGTAAAATCAATGATTTGAATTATATTGTAAAAACTCCAGGTCGGCGTAAACAAAACAGAGTGTGTCATATTAATATGTTAAAACCATATTTTGAGCGTACTAATGAATGTGAGAGTAAACCAGTTGCCACTTTAGGCATGGTTAAATTTGAGAACAATCATGACAAACCAGATGTAATTGAACCACCTTTTAGTTCTAAAACTATCGAAGAGACAGTTAGATTGAAAAATTCAGAAATTTTGTCAAATTTAGACTCAAAACTTGCACATCTGTCTTTTGATCGTAGAGAAGAAATAAAAACTTTGGTATTTTCTTTTAAAAATCTTTTTCCAGATGTGCCAAACAAAACTACTGCTGTTTGTCATGATGTTGATGTAGGAGATGCTTCTCCAATTAAGCAACATCCTTACCGGCTCAATCCACTCAAACTTGAAGCTATGAGAAAAGAAATTAAATATATGCTTGACAATGATATTATTGAGCCGAGTAACAGTGAATGGAGCTCTCCTTGTCTCCTTGTGCCAAAACCAGATAAAACCTTTCGTTTCGTGACTGATTTCAGAAAAGTAAATTCAGTCTCAAAATCTGATTCCTATCCGATTCCAAGGATAGACGATTGTATTGACAACATTGGTCAAGCAAAATTTGTGAGCAAATTTGATTTGTTGAAAGGTTATTGGCAAGTTCCATTGACACAGAGAGCTCGTGAAATATCAGCTTTTGTTACACCAGACGGCTTATTTCAATATACTGTAATGCCATTTGGCATGAAAAGTGCACCAGCTACATTTCAAAGAATGATCAATAATGTTATAAAAGATTTAAACTGTTGTTATGCTTATATTGATGATCTAATTGTATGTAGTGATAGCTGGGAACAGCATTTAACACATTTGTATGATACTTTTGATAGATTGTCACAATCAAATTTGACTGTTAATCTTGGTAAAAGTGAATTTTGTCAGGCCACTGTTGATTATTTAGGGCATACAGTTGGCCAAGGTCAAGTGAAACCTATTATGGCTAAAGTAGAAGCCATTTCCAAATTTCCTCCTCCTACAAATAGAAAACAACTTATGAGATATTTAGGCATGATTGGATTTTACAGAAAATTTTGTTCAAATTTTGCTACTGTGGTTCAACCATTGACTCATCTTTTACGAAAAGATTCTAAATTTATCTGGAGTGAAAATTGTCAAAACGCTTTTGAAAATAGCAAATCACTTTTAATTAATAGTCCAGTTCTGATTACTCCAGATTTTGAAAAACAATTTAAACTTGCCGTTGATGCAAGCGATGTAGGAATTGGAGCTGTTTTATATCAAGAGACAGATGATAATGTTGAGAAACCTATATCATATTTTTCTAAGAAATTAGATAAACATCAGAAAAATTATTCAACTATTGAAAAAGAGTGTTTTGCAATGTTGTCAGCACTTCAAAATTTTGATGTATATTTGAATCCCACTGTATATCCTATTCTTGTTTGTACTGATCATAATCCTCTCACCTTCATACATAAAATGAGAAACAAGAATCAGAGGTTGACTAGGTGGAGTTTATTGTTACAGGAATATGATGTAATTGTAAAACACATTAAGGGTAAAGATAATGTAATAGCAGATGCTTTATCTAGAGCTTATTAAAACACTTTGTATATACTATGTATTTTTGTTCATATTATTCATGATAAGTTTTTGTTACACTAAAACTTCTTTTAAGGGGGGAGGTGTTATGATATTGTAATTATTGTATTTATCTATGTTGGCCTGATTTGTGTTGTGTGGCCTGATAGTTGTTTACAGAATAATCTTAGAACTGTGCAGTTTAGAAATCACTGGAACAATTACAGAATGATTGGAACTTTCCAGAATAATCCTAATAAAAGATGAGTTATATAAACTTCTACATTTTACTAGAAACTTCCGTTGTAACTTTCCAGGATGTTCCATTATAGACTGTTCTAGAATCTTCCATGACAACTATATATATATACAGACACTAAAGTTAAACTCTCACTCTTACTCTTGGATTTGGACTTAGACATCGATAGACATTAATATTCATAGCCTTTGGATTGACACTTTTATTCTACAAACAACATCATACTGGATTGTGACCGTAATATTCAGATTGGATTCCGAAAGATATCTGGATACAGATAAAGATAAAAGATTGGACTCATATTTTGACAGTTAAGTTGACAGTAATATTTGTGTAATACTTCTTGTAAACTTTTGTATAATAAATATTGTTAAATTTTATTATTGATTTGTGGCTACAATTTAAAGGCGATTTCTGGCCGTAACAACTCTTTTAAATATTCAGCAGAGGTTTTATGGAATCATCTACCTGCGGATTTTAGAAATAATGCTTTTATACGATAGTTAAAAATATTTTAAACTATGGAATAGTATTTACTGCAAGTGCAATGTTTTTGCAGCTTATTAATAATTTTTGTTAAATTCATATCTATTAAAATCATATCAATCATAAATCTTTATCATTTTTTCCCTTTTAATCAGCTTTCTAATCATGATTAGCTGCAACATTAATATTTGGTTTTGATTTAATATTTAGCTTATTTCTAATTGATATTAACATGGTGAATCTAAATACGTCATGTGTTTTGTTTAACTTATTTCATTTGATTGTATTGTTGAGCCTTGTATGTCGATTAAAAGATCAGAAGAGCTTGTATTTATCATATGAGTACACTTTTTTGTAGACGAAACGCGCGTCTGGCGTATATACAAAATTTAGTACTGGTATCTATGATGAGTTTATTTACTACCACTGGGTCGATGCAACTGCTGGTGGAGATTTATTTCCCCCAGGGTATCACCAGCCCAGTAGTCAGCACTTTTTGTGATGACATGAATTATCATTGATATGGTTATATTTATTAATTAACTGTTTACAAAATTTAGAATTTTTGAAATACTAAGGCTTTTCTTCCTCAGGCGTAGATTACCTTAGCTGGATTTGGCAAAACTTTTAGGAATTTTGGTCCTCAGCGCTCTTCAACTTCGTACTTTATTTGGCCTTTTTAACTTTTTCGGATTCGAGCGTCACTGATGAGTCTTTTGTAGACAAAAAGCGCGTCTGGCGTATATACAAAATTTAGTCCTGGTATCTATGATGAGTTTATTTACAAACATTCTACACACGAAATATGTTTATTCAAAATGTTTTTGTACCTGAGAAACAGACGTAACCATGACACGTAACATTGACTAATAAACCATGAATATAATGTCAAAGCCAGACGAACCCTGCCAGACCAATATGTCAAATATGCCATCAATCAAAAATGGTTGTTTTGATAGTATGACGTCCATTATCACTGAAGGGGCCAGCTGCAGCACTCCTCCGTGTGCGGGATTATCGCGCTGTGTTGAAGACGCATTGGTTGTTTGGTCAGGTTGTTGTCTCTTTGACACATTCCCCATTTCCATTCTCGTTTTAGTTTACCTATAGCTTCTCGTATCAAATAAAAGAACAAAACCCATGAAAGCTTTACATTGACCAATGAGTCATGAAAACGAGGTTAAGGTCTGATAAAAGCTACCAGACAGTACATGGTAATTGGATAAATAGTATGCAATTGTATAGTATCTTTCGCCCCTCTTACATAGTTCTACATATTTTTAAAGAATTAACTCTTTTAGGTGTTCTGTTCCGTCTTCTTGTCAATTGCGTCGCTCATGTTGGTAGCATTGCAATGAACCATGAAAATGAGGTTAAAATCAGATGAACCATACCATACCTGATAGACATGTACATCTTACAATCGATATATGCATTAAATATATATTTGACCTATTGCTTATAGTATCGACTGAACAAACTTAACTATGAAAAAGTTAACATTAAACATGAAAATGAGGTCACGATCAGATGATACCTGCCAGACATACCTTCTTGCACATCTTGCAATCCCTCCATACAATAAATAAAGTTGACCTATTGCTTATAGTTTAATAAAAAAAAAACGACCAAAAACACATCAAAATCAACGCTGAGCAATGCACCGTGAAAATGAGGTCAAGGTTTAATAAAATATTCGAGACTGACAAGTACATCATAAAATATTTCCCCACATTAAATATATTTCCACACATTAAATATAAATGAACTATTATATAGTAATAAAAAAATCAAAATACAAAAACTATTCAGTATACGGATATGGATAGTAAACTGAACATTGATAATTATTCATTAAACAGATATGGATAGTAAACTCCAAATTGCTAGAAATAAAAGAAATAGTAATGCCAATATAAGAAATGTTAATAATGTTATACAAATAGACAGGAAATACGAAACAGATTTGAACAATAATTATAAACAAAATTTTAATCTGCTAAGTCAAACCGAGTTCTTATAATTAGCCATGGATAACGCCGCCGGACAAATTCTATTCAGTATACGGATATGGATAGAAAACTGCAAATTGATAATTATTCATTATACAGATATGGATAGTAAATTGCACATTGCTAGAAATAAAAGAAATATTAATGTCAATATTAGAAATGTTAATAATCAAAACAACCTTAAAAACAGTATTGTCGAGATATGGAGACACCCTCTTTTATTTAATTTAGTAACTAATACATTTAGACAATATACAATAATGTACAGACAAATATTGATGCACTAACATAGATTAATTTCACAAGGAAAATATATAAACTGAGATTCAAATGCGTCAATTCATCACAGACAAATTGTTTCAACTATACATGGTGCACGGAAAAGAATGAATGGAATAAATATATGGCAGGGCAAAAACACAAAATAAGTGCAACAATGAAACATTATAAAAATATATTAAACATCATGGTTTAAAAAGAAAATATGTTATCCATTCGACTTTTCAATCGAAAAAGTTTCGTAATCTTGATGTGACAAAAGAGTTTCATGAAAGCACTATGGTAAACAAAGTCATGATTTAAAGACTTGTATTATGCTCTTATGACAATTGTTGTTTATGGCACACGTACCTTGACATGATTACACATATCCTAACCAAGCATCATTCACACCTTATAGTCTAATTTGTTATGTGAGTTAGCTTAAGAAGCCATGCCCATTCGCATGGTAGTTTGTTCCACGGTATAATTGGTATAGTGACATTAATTCCTTGGCCTCCTGTGCCAGCTTTCCAGATAAATTTGTCTGGGTAACCGAGCATGCTGACCTCTGTCTGTTGTGAAGGGATCGGTGCTCCTAATTTCAAAACTTCGTCTGTAGGCCAAGAAAGGAGAAATACATAAACTACAGTTCCCTCACTCTCCATTTCCCGTTTAGTATACCTGTAAAAGCAACATATCTAAGAGATTCATTCAATCATAAATCAAGTGTATCATTCATGCAGAGAGCCAAAAGATTTACTTATTTATGTCTCAGTATTTTACGATGCTCATGCAATTGTTTTTTTTTAACATTATTCAAAATATTTTAATTCAACAATCATTTGGTTGCCAGCAGGGAAGGAATAAACCAGTAAAAAATATATTCAACTTTATCTCGAAATTTAAAAAAAAAGGCATTTAATAGAAGACATCTATACCACAACAGGCGTGGAGGAATTTTGATTGCGATGTCGGGATTGGGCTTTTGATTTTTAGGGAATTCGCGGTTTACACTTATCGGGTCTCGGAAATAAATGATGTTTTTTTCTTGATGATCCGGAAAGAATGATTTTTTTTCCGGGAATTCTGGATTCAGCTATTCTTTATTTTTCTTTCAGGAATTCGGAATGACAACTGCTCCCGCTATATATATCGATCCTCTACCTTTCCCCTTTTACAGTTCTCTTACTTCTTTTCGTCTTGCTAAAATTTATCAATGTATTCGAATGAATATGAATTCAAGTTGTTAATTTGTCTTTTGCATTTTTTGTTCTTTTTTATGTAGCACAATTTAATAATACTAATACCATATTTTTTTGGTTACTGTATCATGCTGATGACTCCATGGAACCGTACCGTAAACTCCCTCTCCATTTATTTTCAACCATTGACCAAACTGACGAAGTCTTTCTTCAAATATTGGCATTATCTTCCCTTCTTTTGTTGGTCCTACATTCATCAGCATGTTACCACCACAACTAAAATAAAAGTTGTTTTTTTTTATATAAAATTGAAAAATTACTTCCTAAAGATCATTACAAAAATCATAATATAACGAGATACAAGGTGCGAGTAACAACAGTCGAAGGCAGTAACATGACAGACTTTTGTTCATAAAACATTTGCAATTTCAATAAAGCTCCATAATATCCATGATAGTAAAGATGATGTTCGTTTGTTCCCATCTATGTTAAATTCCTCATAGAATTCCCTGAGCACACTTTCAAAAACGCCGCAGCCAAACAAGCATATCTTATCAAATTAAAGTAAGATATATAAAAAAAAACCAAATAAGTGCAACATGACCATCAAGACACTCAAATCAAATAAATGGATAGGAAAAGTCACTCGCTTTAGTTCAACATTCATCAAAAGTTCTAATAGTTATCAGCGGAAAAGAATGGCTGAAAACTATTGCATTAAGTATATGCAATCATAAATTTGTTAAAATGTATACTTAATTCAATTATCACAATTATGAGGACTTCTTCTGGAAGTAATATTCAAAAAAGCAGATACTATTGATAATAAATTAAATTGAAAAAAGATGAAAACCTGCAATTTATATATACCCTTAAACATGTTGGTGTGATTTTCAGCAACCACAAAAATTCTCCATGACTGTCGTCGTTTTTAATTGTTTATTATTTTGTCAGATGTTAAAAAAAAACCTTAAAATGTGATGAAAGATCTTGTATTCTATATAAGCAGTAATACTATAATTGACCATCGACTATGTCTACATATGAACATGTGCGCCTTATGTTTATTTGGTTTTCTTTTGTTATAAAGTTTCTGGTCCATAAACTCCATTTTGAAATAGATAAGAAATAGTAAATGGTAATCGGAGTCCAGATAAGTAGTAACAGTCTGACCATGGTGATATTTTACTTGCCTGATTGTAGACGCAAAAGTTGAAATGATATCATGAACACTCAGATAGTCTTCGATGTTGGAATTTCTGCGATATCCCCAAGACCTTCTGTCAATTGTCATACAATTTTCCCATTTAAATTTCTGTAATACACCTGAAAGTTGAATAAGAGAGCATAAAAAAAAGTATAGGAATCATTGAATTGATTTATGCTTTATATTTAGTTGTTTATATTTATTAGTAGGATTGCAACACAGAAATTGCAACAACTTATATTAATTCTGTGTATTTCATTATTTATCTGCTATATTGACTAACTACTCCACAGACTCAACATTGACCAATGAACCAGGTAACAAGTGCGGTCATGTGAGTGCCTTTTATAGTCGACTATACTGTATGGTTTTGTTTCATTGTTAAGGGCCGTACGATCGGCTTTTATTGCATATATCTATTATACTTCTTTTGTACTCTCCATAATTTTAAAGAATAAAGTAAAATTTTAGCTAAATATATAATCCTTGTGAACCAGTTAATGCCACGCAACTAAATTTAACGCACGTCTTCCATTACATTGACCCCATAAGTTTTGATAGGTAAGCTCTTTTTCAAAGTTAGGAATTTTCAAATAGTTTGGCCTCATTGAGATATTTATTGTTGAAATGCTCTTCTGGTGCAGTAAAATTTGTACCGTAATGTTATAGTAAAGTTTTTGGTTTGAATAAAAGTTTACAATACGTCGATTAATAAGAAAACAGTAAAAAAAACACAAACACCGAAATACACCGAAATATATCTAAATCAACATGGTGTGCTCCACGATAGACAAAGTTTTATAACATATTTCAAGTTCTGAATCGCCTTGCCTTGGGATTGACTAGGTCAGTATCGCAACAACTATGTAATGACCTAGTTTGCTTTAGAACCATAGAGCACAAACTCGTCTGGAAGGAGTCATCTTATTGTAGTCTCATTTGCATAAAACTGGAATTTAAAGTTCATTAAGTTTAGTACCTGTAAGTTTCCTAGTTTGTATATTAAGAATTGAAAATAATTGTTGATATCAAAGAATTTTATTTTTTTGACCTCTGGATCTTTCATACATTTGATTAGCTTGCGTTGCGTTATGTGTGTTAATATCACCATTGCTGTTGGTGTTCGAAATCCTATTGAATTTCAAATTCTATTTCCTTTTGTCAGATTTTCATCCCCTCCTCCTCTTCTCAAATTATTTAACAGAAACTAATTGCTTTTGCAATGCACGCATACCAAACAACAGCATTTCTGGTTGCAATTACTCTCATTCTCCATGTGTAGCGATGCTCTGCCAATCAGAAAATGAAATATTAGTCCTCATCATCATTGTACACTAACCTGGATTGAATTTATCTGTACAGGTCTTATAGCTACCATGTTTGCATTTACAATCTGGGCCCCATCGATCATTTGTAACAACAGTATCCTTCATTGGACTGTAAGTAAATAAGTAGAAAAAAATAGATAACAGGAATCTAACAAAATATTGACAATACTATTGACTGCACCAACCACTGCAATTTGAGTCCATTTCTCCTGATTTTTTTTTAAATCCAACAAATAACAACATTTAATCCAGATAGTCTGACTGGGTACAGAGACAACATATATAGTTTCCAAGTTTATCGTTCGCACACACGTCTCATCTTTTAATATCAATTGAAAAAGAATATTCACTGATGACTTTCAAGTTTGTACTACCATTTATGTTCTTTGAGACATCTTTGTATCTGATATACAGGGCCTCAGCGTTAGAGAAAAGTGTCACAGCCATGTATCATTTTTTTCGCTTCCAAATATTTTTGTTGTTGAAAACAGATATCTTAAACGTAACAAATATGTTATCAATAAACAATAATGCATCGTGGTTGTCCTTTTCACATAATTTGATGTTTGAATCATAGTGTGTTGGATTTAGTGATCCATTATGTTACACGTGATCCATTATGTAACACGTGGAAAAAAAACTATATAAATTTTGTGGGTCCAAAGCGCTATTCTTGGTTAACCTTCACCAGAAACGCAGAAACCCCAAAAATTGAAAAAAATAATGCTCATCATAGATACCAGGATTGAAACTGTGTGTGCCATACGCACGTTGAGAAGATAGTAATGTATACTATAAGGGGCTATATAATCTCATTATTCTGCATAGCCAAGGTAAAAAACGGTGACGCAGAAAAATTAATTGTCAGCAGACAATAAGTGTGACAAAAATATTTCACAATAACCAATGAGAAGTTAAGAAAAAACAATACCTTTCATTGAACAACCAAGCAAGAAATTCTTTAGCAGTCCAGTATGAGGAAGGTCCCATATCATCAACCATGTCAGCCCATACAATGTCTGGTTTATATTTACTGACTAGTTCATACAGGTCTGGCATGGTCTTTGTCTAAAAACACATGAAAGATTGGCTTGACATAACGATAAGTTTCATGAGATAAAACTAAAAGACTGATATTGATTTAATTAACACAGAATGGCTTTTCAAATGTTTGTATTTTAATCTTAATGAGAAAAATAAATCGAAATTGTAAGCTTTGTAAAAAGTTACAGAAAGTGAGAAACAATTGACATGCCAGTATGGAAGCATTATTATGATGCCAATGTTTCAGACAGCATATTGATGGAGATCTTGCTTTTTTTGGTCCCAGTACTTAAAATTGTATAATAAAAAAACAATAAAAGAGGTTGTTAAATTTGATATATGCCTTTTGGTGCTTCCTTGTTACACATTTAAGTCTGTTTGGTTTTTTCACGCATTATTGTAATTATAATGGAATTTGATGCGACTGTCATACAAATGCGAGGTTAAGCAAGCTATAAAATCAGTTCAAACCACTATTTCCTACAAGAAAATTGCCTGTACCAATTTAGGAACATGACAGTTGTTATCCATTCGTTTGATGTGTTTGAGATTTTGATTTTGCCATTTGATTAGGGACTTTCAGTTCTGAATTTTCCTCGGAGTTCAGTATTTTTGTGATCTTACCTTTTGCTGGTAGAAATACAAATTTGCTAGACTTAGCAACCCAGATAAATTATATATCTTGCTTAATGTAATATGCACCTACCCTGTTTGCACTTCATTCACGCTTATTGTATACAACATCTATCTTTTATTCACAAGTCAAACAATACTAGCACATACCTTTACAAAATTCTGGGTTGTAAAATTCGACTCCTTATCTTTGAGATAGAGTGGATTAAACCATTCTGAAAGGCAGTAGTATGTTCCAAACTTTATATCCGTTCTGTTTCGTATCGCCTCAGCCAAATCGCCTAAAAATAACGAGTATAGTCTTATTGAAGGCGTTATACTTTATATCGTTGGCGCTAGAGTTTTGATCTTCAGTACTATATTTCAGATTTATAATTTACATCTTCAGCGTTGGACTTCACATCTTTAGCTTTGGACTTCACGTCTTCAACGTTGGACTTCACATCTTAAGCGTTGGACTTCACATCTTTAGCGCTGTAAGGGTTAGTATCTTACCTCCTACACATTTCGTGGAATATGATTGGTTAATAGTAACCGCGTGGAGACCGTGTTAATTCCATATTCGGTTAGCAGGGTTCCATATTAGGTGAGTAGGCGGGCTTATTACATACAGTAGTAGTGTTATGTCTCTTTATACAAACAACACGGTTTGAGGAAACATCTTAAAGTTTTCAACAAACGATGAAATTGATAATGAACGATTGAAATAAATTCATCAAATACTTTTCAAGCTACCAAGTTGTTATTGTTGACATTTTTTTTTGCATAGACCAATGAAGTAGGTTCCTAATATAATACCACATGTAGGACTGGACATACAAACTTAGATTTATTGACATATTTTCTAGTTAGTTATTAAAAAGAAGCGAGTGCTTACCAACAATGTCTCTGTTCGGTCCTACTGCTTTTGCATTCCAGTTAAAAGAATGAGAGGACGGCCAGTTGGGGAATCCTCCACCATGTTTAGTTGTAAAAACAACATATCTAAAAATTGCAAAAAAAAACTTTTTTACCTTGAATTTAAACAATATCGTATTTTAATATTTTTATTCTTCAAATAACGTCCACGACTGATAGGTTCCAATTGTCGATACAACAAACCAGTCCCCCCCCCCCCGATTGTGACATATCGAATTAGATTATTACTCACACAAAGAACATGACGGGTGCCAACTATAGGGGGTTCATTTTGCTCAGTCTTTAATTTTCTGTGTTGTATTATGTATGCTGTTGATCTTTTTTCTTTTTCAGCAATGGCGTTGGCAGTTGTCTGCCTTAAAAAGTTTCAGTTTTGTAAAAACAGTAAAAAAAAAAAATGAACAACAAATATAACACGTTTCCCCCAAAAGAACAATATAATGAACACTGAAATTATAGCAAAACATGTAGATATGTAATCATATTAAACTGCATGGTAATTTGAATTTAAAATAGAAGATTACAAAGCATGCAGACTGAAAACGATCTCCTGAATTTTGAAACGTATTAGGAAAGTATAAAAAAAATTTGATGCGATATGATTGCCAATGAACATATAAACACAAAAGACCAAAAAAAAAACTATAATCCGGTTAACAAAATGAGAAACAAACCAACCGAGAAAAAATAACGGCCTGGTTAAAGCTAACAATATTAATTATAAACAATTATGGGAAACTGAAACCAACGACTATACATGCGGCTGGATTGGCAAAAGTACTGATAGATTGTACCAGAAGTATGACATGTCTTTGCTAGCCAAGGATTACGATACTCTCCCATCCTCTCTGGAGCCCTTGGCTAGCGAAGATGTGTTTGTAAGCACTCAAACATCTTGTATCTGGGACAGCTGTGTAATAAAACAACCTTAGAACGAACAATCAGATATGAAGGGTCTGGCTTATAAATAGATCAGTAAAAAGCACCAAACAAGTACTGTCAAAGGTTATCAATCTATCACTGTAATACATATTTCAATAGAAAAAGATATTTATTTTGCTATCAATAAATTAAAACAGAACTACCAGTGGCGGATTCAGATGGGCAGAAAAGGGCATACGTCCCCCCCCCCCCTCTTCATTGGAAATAAATAATTTTAGCATAACCAATCTCTAGCTAATGGATTAAATTGAAGGTAACATGCATACGGATTCGATGAGGTCTAGTGAATGATTCATCACTGATGTTTCTTTGCTTATTTTAACAAAATTGAACCAAATTTCCCTTTTATTACTGATTGAAAAAAAATATATTTTTGTTCATATCTCTTAGTTAATGCCTATTTAAGATGTCCTTTATTCTTACAATATATATATAAATAAGCAGAGACATGTATACTAATATATGTATTTATATGTCTCTGAAATAATATAACAAATGTAATCTATCTTAAAATATAACGTTTAAATGTATATGCTATACAACTGCTAGCGTTTTTTCATCCACATTAAGTCGATGATATTTCTGTATTTCCCACATTATGAGATTACGTCTTACCCAGCTCCTGATGCTTTAAATATATCTGCCCATTCATCTGGATCGAAAAATTCTGCTGTGAAATCTGCAGCAAAGTCAGCATAGGTAAAATCAGGTCGGTAATTCCTTTTCATGAAATTTACAATATCTCGATTTGGGTGTTTTGCTTTCCAGTGTGGCCAAAACCATTCAGAGGAGAAACTTGGAACAGCAAATACACCCCATGTTATGAAAATTCCAAATTTGGTTTCGTCATACCATGTTGGTAACGGTCTTGAATCCAAAGAGGCCCAATCAGGAGTATATTTTGCACTACTAAAATGTAATCCTATGCAACAAATCAATACCAACAACCAGTGTATCGCCATTTTTACAATTTAAAAGCTCACATGATTTATCACATGCAAAAAAGTCCCTTCATATTGTACTACCTTTTCATTTAAAAATCCATAGAGCGTAGAATTGGTTATATTTCAATCACATTTTTTGTACGGGAAGAAACTAATCGATAAATTAATGTATTTTAAAATATTTTCCTTAATACAGTTTGATCAAACATTGATAAGTATGTAACATGCAACATGATTCCTTATTTCTAAAGATAATTATAAAGAAAACCGGAGAAAATTTAAAGTCATGAGACAAACGCATTCAAATAATATAAATACTAATAACGAATGATTATAATTAAGCTTTATTTATAGTCGACATAGTTTAGAACTTGTATTTTGTCTGGCAAGATTAAATTGACCGTAACCTTATTTCTATGGTTCATTGGTCAATATTCAATATTCGTAATATGCTTTGGTACTCTTACCAAATTGGCTCAGTAACACTATTAGGTGTATGGTATTAGCATGATTGTAAAATGTACATGTGCATGTCTGTCTAGCAGGGTTTTATCCGACATTGGCCTTATTTTCTGGATCATTGATAATGTATATGTGATATTTGCAGTAAAACCTTCATATTCATACTTTAGACAAAAATCCAATCGTCGAAGAATGCGAGACATGTCAGCGTGTGCACTTTTGGTATAATGATAGCGTGATATTTGTAGAAAATCTTTTTAAAAATTACAGACTTCAATCATGTTTCAATCATTGATGCACGCGAGACATGCCAGCGTGTGATCTCTTGGTAAATAGTTATCAAAGGTACCAGGCTTATAATTTAATCATGACACCAGACGTGCGTTTCGTCTACATAAGACTCATCAGTGACGATCATATCAAAATAGTTATATAGGCAAACAAGTAAAGTTGAAGTGCAGTGGAACTAATATCACAGGAAATATGTTCTGCGAGAACTTTTTTCACAGATGATTTTTATATAATTTGTTCCATCTGTATGAAACAAGTTCCACACTTTACCGTGAAATAAGAACCGGGTTTGGTTTATTCTAAAGAAATCGATGCCGAGACAGAAGCAGGCATGATCCTTCTCGAAAATGGCAGCCTGCATGTTTATTGAAGAAGGGTGCGAGTATTCTTGCTCTTAAAACCCCGTTTATATCGAATTGCCGGTGAAATAAAGTGTTCTCAATATGCCTAGTATTTTTGACCATCAAAACAATTTTGGATTCGTCTACTCAGTCTCAAAATATTGTCAGAGTGAGACACAAAGACAACCCACGGGCACGGGTACTTGTTTTCTATCCATGAAAAGATCTTCTATCCCTGTATAGGTATATATACTCGTAATATATAGGGATATCAAATTTAATATCTTATAAATATGTATCGTCCAGCATTTTGTTGTGAAGAACCTTTGGCAAGTTGTTTATGGCAGGCTTAATTACTTCCCCTCCGGTTTATATTTCTAGACAAAAGCTAGTCCAAATAATTATGACGTCTGGCAAGGCTATTTTTTTTTCTGGGAAGGCGTCCCAGAAAAAAATTAAAATAGCCTTGCCAGACGTCATAATTATTTGGACTAGGCAAAAGCCAGACTATCCCATCCCGGAATAGCAAATGCCTGAAATGTTCAGAATACCTTATTACTGTTGACACGACATGTACAATATATTATTTGTAAATACATAAAGCAACTTTCGATTTGACAATAAAATTATACATTTAGCAATGTTTAGTCGAGTAAAGTTTTAAAGATCACAATATGTAAAGCTTTACTTGATTTCTCGAGCTTGATTTATACGTTATTTATCAAACAATTTTATTGTTATGACTGTGTGCATTTTAGTGTAGAATTACAACGAAATATTCATGTGAAGTTTTATTGGATTGTTACATGTAATTTATACGTGTGTATCGGTAATGCTATTTATAGACTTAAAGATGGTTAATGCTGTTTACAAATAAACGGATCGTGATCATCTTTACATATTCTCAGGGATGTCGTTAAAACAATTGGCAATTTACATATTTTGTATACAAGCTTATTCTGCAAAATACACACCGAACTGGAAATCTTTAGATTCTAGACCTTTACCGCCATGGTACGATGAAGCTAAATTTGGTATATTTATCCATTGGGGTGTATTTTCAGTTCCAAGTTTTCATTCGGAATGGTTTTGGAATTATTGGAAACTGCAGAAAATACCAGATGTGGTATCTTATATGGACAAGAATTATTCACCGGATTTTACATATGCTGACTTTGCTTCACAGTTTACTGTGGAGTTTTTCAACCCACGGGAGTGGGCGGATATTTTACAGGCCTCGGGCGCACGGTAAGTCAGCCCATGACAAATTAAAAAAACCAAAACAAGATGATTATGATATCATTATTAAATTTCAAGTGTTAACTTAAACCATACTTACCCTTCATATTAATGACAAGACATGTAGCCCGATTATGCATGTAATATTTGCCACTGGACGTTTAGCAATCAACAATCTATCGATCGTCCTGAATGGACAAAATGAATTGTATTTGTTTTATATTGGACACTCAGAGAGGTGGGTTCAATGGATTAATTTAAATAAATTAATAATAGTACGTTCTTTCAATCTTGGGCTTTATAAATATTTTGATATGAGCGTCACTGGTGAGTCTTATGTAGACGAAACGAGCGTCTGGCGTACTAAATTATAATCCTGGTACCTTTGATAACTATTGACCAAGACTTTACAATATCTCAACTCCTTGTGGGTACTTTTAAAGTTATAACGATCATTTGACGCTATAAACACATATTAAAATATGAAATTAAATACGAAAATACAATTAAATTAAATAAGCTAGCTTTAAGCATCTTTTTATCATGCAGTTTATTTTTATTTTTTATTTTTAGTTATTATATATGACGGAAGAACTTATTTATTAGTATATTTTTTCAGATATGTTGTCCTTACCAGCAAACACTGCGAAGGTTTTACTAACTGGCCATCAAAATATTCTTTTAACTGGAACTCCAATGCCACGGGTCCTAATAGAGATTTAGTTGGTAAGCGAACTTTTAAGCTCCTCCATTACAAACCAATTGTTAATAAGCAGTAATCAATGTTAATATAAAAAAGAAGATGTGGTATGATTGCCAATGAGACAACACTTCACACTAAAGAGACCAATTGACACAGAAATTAACAGCTATAGAACAACGTACGGCCTTCAACAATGAGCAACGCCCATACCGGAGGGTCAGCTTTTAAACGTCCCGAAATCACTAATTTAAAACAATTTAAACGTACAAATGCATACAAACAAACAACTATTCAACAACAGGAAAATGTAAGATTTGTTTGCACTGTTGATCAGTTATTGTACATGTAATCCGGTTATAGCTTGAAAAAAAAAACAACACCCAGACGACAATTTATGCATTGAATTGTTTCCATTTCAGGCGAATTTTCAAGTGCCATTCGAGAAAAAACGAATTTGAAATTAGGATTATACCACTGTCTTTCTGAATGGTTTAATCCACTTTACCTCAGTGACAAGGAAGCCAATTTTACAACAAACGATTTTGTGAAGGTATTTTTCTCATTCTTATAGAGTTATGTGTGGTAAGATGCTATAAACTAAGCATGTAACCTACACACTCATGTGTTAAGTTATACAAATAAAATGTTTGTCTCTCTGTACCACCTCAATGAGATGAATCTCTACCTGACATTTCTTACACATATATATTTTCCTCTTACATTTCCATAAAAAGCAAAATACTTCATTTTACATAGGTATTTTTTTTTTACAAACGTGCAGGTTCTATCAACATGCTTCATTATTTATAACAAGTTTTATTTGGCGAAAGACAATCACATTGGAACCTTTTATAGCTGACAATGAAAGCAAGTCTAGTAACCGCTATTTATATACTGTCCGTCCAAAATATTTTGAACAGTACACTTTCGTCAAAGTTTGCTTGGCTTCTATGAAAAGGAACGTTTTTATATTTGATCTGGTGCTTTATAATGATGAGTTGTAACAATTTTTAGAAATGCCGTGTAGCTACTTCCTGCTTTGCCAATTCTTTGAAATTTTGCAACACTCATTGTAGACGGATATTTATATTTGGTCTAGAGCTTGATAAGATTGAGTTATAGCGTGTAAGCAATTCTTACATCTGCTTTACATCTACTTCCTGTTTGCTGATATATATAGTCTGAAATTTTACAACACTCATTACATTGTGCATGGAATATTTTCGTCAACCATTTCTCGGCTTCTATGGAAGCGAATAATTTCATATTTGCCCATTAGGATCATGTAAATTCTGTTCCATATAAGACCATACAGAGGCGGATTTAGGGGGGCAGGCCACCCCCCCCCCCCCTTTTGGGAAAAAATTTGGTTGCTTATATAGGGAATCATTGAAGCGTGACTGGAGCGGGCCCCCTCTTAGGTCAGTCAGTGGGCCCCCAC
Source organism: Mytilus edulis (assembly GCF_963676685.1). Lineage (NCBI taxonomy): Eukaryota > Metazoa > Mollusca > Bivalvia > Mytilida > Mytilidae > Mytilus > Mytilus edulis. Next base: position 11,324,281 of record NC_092344.1, read on the forward strand.
TTATGTAAATTTCTGGATCCGCAACTGCCATATAATGATCCATTTCTTTTAGTGCAGAAGTTTATTTTTCTCATTTGTTTAATTTAGTTTAAGATCATGCCCGAGCTTTATGAACTGGTCAGTAAATATAAACCAGAGTTGCTTTGGTCTGATTTATGTGAGAAAAAAGGGCCTGCATCCTATTGGACATCAAGGGAATTTCTTACATGGCTGTACAACGAAAGGTGAGAGCTAAAGTCTAAATATGTTAATGTAATCAATAATGGGGTTTTACTGATCTTATGTTTATATTTTTACGATTTGAAATGCATGCATGAATGTTAAATATTTCTTTCCTCTCTATTGTGTAATATTCATTAATTGCACATTCAAACAGGATACTCTATTTTGTTTGCAGTGCAACTGATGAGTCTTATTTAGACATACAGTTCTTAAGGAATAAAACTAACCTTTTCTTGAAATATATCAAGTAACGCTTATTTGGATTTGGACGATGATCCTATTCATCTGTATTATAGTCCAGCGTTCAATTTTTTTAACTTGACATATCACTGAAGTTAACATGTAATTTAACATGTGAAAACTCAAAGCTACTAAGCATATAACACAGTAAGTGTATCAGTAAATAAAGGCAACAGTAGTTTCGAGAGTAGTATACCGGAGTTTAAAAGTCATTAATCGATTGAGTGAAGAAAACAAATCATAGGTTACAAACTAAAACCGAGGAAGCTCATTAATTATAAGAGGAAAACAAAGGAACAACATGAACACTGAAGTGCAACAAAAAACAAACACAAACACACATAGAAAAGAACTATTTGAAAACAACGGTCATATCCCTGACTAGGTTCAGGACATATTAAGAAAAATTGTTGGGTTGAATTTTATTTTATGGCTAGCCAAACCTCCCGCTTAACTAAACGTGCTATTATTCCTTTAATTGGTTTTAGTGGATACATTTTTGCAGGGTGAAAAAATGTGTAAAAAAACCCATGATTAATTTTAAAACAATGTTTTTTTTTAAAATAAACTGTTTCAGTCCAGTGAAAGAGACAGTTGTAACTAATGACCGATGGTGTGATGTTTGTTTGTGTAAACATGGCGGATATCACACCTGCACAGACAGATACAATCCAGGTGTGTACTATAAATCATGTTTTAATCCACATCACTTTGAAACAGCCCCAACCATACCCCCCCCCTGTAAACATGGCGGATGTCACACCTGCACAGACGGATACAACCTAGGTGTGAACTATAAACCATATATATGAATCCACATCACTTTGAAACAGCCCCAACCATACCCCCACCCCCTTTGTAAACATGGCGGATGCCACACATGCACAGACAGATATAACCCAGGTGTGTACCATAATGAAGAGATTTATTTTATATAGTATATGTATTTTTTTCTGCATTAAAGATGTATAGTAAAATTTTCATCACTTGTCGTCCGTCGTCCGTCGTCTGTTGTCCGTCGTCGTTAACTTTTACAAAAATCTTCTCCTCTGAAACTACTGGGCAAAATTTAACCAACTTTGTCCACAATCATCATTGGGTATCTATATTAAAAAAATGTGTCCGGTGACCCGGCCAACCAACCAAGATGGCCATCATGGCTAAAAGTAGAACATAGGGATAAAATGTAGATTTTGACTTATATCTCTGAGACCAAAGCATTTAGAGCAAATCTGACAGGGGAAAATTGTTTTTCAGGTTAAGATCTATATGCCCTGCAATTTTTCAGATGAATCGGACAACTTGTTGTTTGGTTGCTGTCCCTGAATTGGTAATTTTAAGAAAATTTTGCAGCTTTTGGTTATTATCTTGAATATGATTATAGATAGAGATAAACTGCAAACAGCAATAATGTACAGCAAAGTTAGACCAAAATATAAGCAACATCACCTTAAGGAGTTATTGCCCTTTATAGTAATTGTTTACAATTTTCAAAAATTTTGAAAATTTTTACAAGATATTTTGCACTGTAACTACTGGGCCAAGTTCATTTTAGATAGAGAAAATTGTTAGCAGCAAGAATTTCAGTAAAGTACGATCTACAACCATATCACCATCACCATAAAACAATTTTGTTATGAATCCATCTGTATCCTTTGTTTAAAATGCACATAGACCAAGATGAGCGACACAGGCTCTTTAGAGCCTCTAGTTCTTTTAACAGTATATATACAAGAAATTTCCCTTTTCCATTAATTTTGTGTCATTTTTATGCTTAAACACGAACTGTATAAATCTGAAAGCTGTCAACAAAGAATTCTTGACCTGTCGCCATTTTTTTCGAACTATTTAAACTTTCAAATAATTAAAAAACAACAACAAAAGAGTGCATCTTATGAATATAGATTTAAAGTTATATGATTTAAAGTTATATATACCTACTTAGAAAAACATTCATTCTTCTGCATACTTCAACATGTAAACGCATCTCATCATTATAACAAATATTTAACCTAACATAAGTAGTCCCCTACCGACGAAGTCGAAGTGGACTTGAGGTTTGCACTCCGTCTGTCTGTCCGTCTGTCTGTCTGTCTATCCATCCGTCAGTCCGGCAAATCAGTTTTCCACACTTTTATTCTTCGTCCTTGAAGATATTGTTTATTTTTGAAAGCTTAGTTTGTCCCAATGTAATTACAGGTACATTGCAGAAGCATAAATGGGAGAACTGTATGACAATAGATCAGAGGTCATGGGGATATCGTAGAAATGCAAATATTGAAGATTACCTATCTGTGCATGAGATTATTACAACTTTCGCATCGACAATCAGGTAATTATTAATCTAATCTGGCCTTTACAAATAATAATTACAAAAAAGTATTATAGACAACTGCATTTTATAGACTACACTTTGATTATAACTTTTATTATATCATCTTGCTGTTAAATTCTTTTTTTAAAAACAAAATGTATGATAAAAAAAAAGTGCATGTCTTTTAAAGTATATTTTTTAAGAGTACCAGCAACAAAGGTAATGTGTTTATATGCAGGATGTGGAGAAGGGTTTAAATACTCATTGATGTAGATACCATATATCAAACAGCATAGAACATAAAATGAGGAACATTATAAATAAACATAGATACCAGGATGGCAATTCTATATGTGCACAAGACACGCGTTTCGTCTACAAAAGACTTATAAGTTCCGCTCGAATAAAAAAAATGTAAAAAATGGCCAAATAAAGTACAAAATTGAAGAGCATTGAGGACCAAAATTTCCTAAAAATTTTGCCAAATACAGCTTAGGTAATATTTTTCTGAGGTAGAAAAGCCTTAGTATTTCAAAAATTCAATGCTTTGAAAACAGTTAATTTATAATTATGAACATATCAATGATAACTCAAGTCAATACAGAAGTGCTGACTACTGGGCTGGTGATACCCTCAGGAAATTAAAACCTAGATACCAGGACTGAAATTTTATATTTGCGCCTAACGATAAAAGAGATAATACAAACACACGCTTATTACCCCCCCCCCCCCCCCCCCCAGATGAACAGAGGCACTATTCCAAAGTGCAAGTGCAAACAGGTAACACATATAATAAGATAGATACTGAAAAGGAATAAAGACAAACAAACACACAAATGTATCCTGGAGAAATAAATATAACCGATAAATCAAAAGACATATATATTTTTAGTTGTGGTGGTAACATGTTAATGAATATTGGTCCAACCAAAGATGGAATAATTATGCCAATATTTGAAGAAAGACTTCGACAGTTTGGTAGCTGGCTGAAAGTTAATGAGGAAGCTGTATATGGAACTGTACCATGGAGTCATCAGAATGATAGATTGACCAAAGATATTTGGTATGGTAGAACGTGTTCATTATCAATGATGAATATACGTATCCATTGTTCATTTTAAACTATGTAATTTAGGATTAAGTGAAAATTGGATGTTATCTATTTTGGAATATCACGATATGTAAAAAAAGTGGGTTAAATAAACTCATCATAGATACCAGGACTAAGTTTTGTATATACGTCAGACGCGCGTTTCGTCTACAAAAGACCCATCAGTGACGCTCGAATCCAAAAAAGTTAAAAAGGCCAAATAAAGTACGAAGTTGAAGAGCATTGAGGACCAAAATACATGTTGACAGCATACCTGACACTAGACGGAGTGACTACGGATCGCTTTGAAAATATATGAAATATTGATAGATAGTCGTCTCGTCTCATCTTCTACCAATCAGTCAATATATTTGATTATATTGAATTATCAGTTATAAATCATAAAAAAATATCAAATTAAAATTAAGACAACAACGTGTTGAAGATATGATATATATCCGATTGAATTCAAAATTCAGTACAGTAGTTAAAAATAATGACAGTAGTTCCATAGCTTATTACTAAATTCAGCATTTAGTACTGATTATGAATCTCGGTTATCGGATTTCATGTCATTCAACTAAATAATTTATGCCATCATATTTCAGCTTCACACATAACTATATTTCAACTACATTTTCGAATGTTGAAGTTGATGCGTTCGGGAACATTTTTCGAATTAAACGTAGGCAAGAAAATTAGACAAAAGCTATTCTCGAAATTCTGGAAATTCTAGATTAATATATGACCTTTCCGATATTCTCCGAACTTTGTTACAGAAGATATATTTTCTCTATTCCCAGTCAGATTTTCTTTAAAGCATGTTTTAGTACCCATTTAGGACATTTAAGTTCCTTACAAAATTAATCCAATTATGATTAAACCAGTCAACTTACACGAAGCAGGTAACTTTGCAAATCAATAGATATTATTTTTCACAGGTATACAATGCGGAAAACTGATAATGAAGGAACTGTTGTTTATGCAATAGTGTTGTCATGGCCAGTACAGTCTGTGTTGAGTTTATTTGAGCCTTTAGCAACGCCAGTCACACAAGTAACAATGCTTGGTTATCAGGGACAATTTAGTTGGATTCCTGCTGAATATCAAGGAATTTATATAGATGTGCCAATTATATCATGGAATAAACTGCCTTCTCGGTGGGCATGGATATTCAAATTGACTTTTATAGACAATTAGTCCTTTTATTAACAAATAATTTAACAGGACTCCGTCTCCAGTAACCATCAGTCTCTGTACTGAAGAATCAACCAGCTATGCAACTTATTATTATATCAACTATTGAAAATGTCTTAAAGGAAAGAAGAACTGGTATGTGACAGATATATGTCCTGGCAAGCACTATTTCTGTACGTATTTGCTAGTGGCAAAGCAGGGAAGGAGCTCTTATCAATAGATAAAACCATCATCTGATCAATCACATTATCCCAAAATTTTGCAGGTTTGCAATGGATTTAAAACGCGAGAAAAAATATCAATTTGTAAATGTGTATTGTTTTTCTAGAAGAACACCAATATGTGAAGAATTACGAAACGTGCTGAAAGTAAAACCAGCTATATGCAGTACATTGATCTACAAAATTACAATGAATAAAAACTTACGAGCATCCCATAATTTCTTCGATATATTTTCTGTATTACTATATCATTCAATGGAGTTCTGAAGGAAACATCCATTCAATCACCCTTTACCTCAACATTCCATTCTTAGATACAAACACACTTTGTTGTCCACAATTCTGTTTCTAACTGTTTATCTTTGTGTTTTGTATCCACAGTGATATAATTAGATAAGTGACGTCTTTAAACCCACCATGCAATGAAGCCATTTCGACGGCTAAGACTTGCCAGATTTTTACACAAGTTTCATAATTAGTTTTTATAGTGGAACTGGAAATACAACTCTATAAATGCATTTCCTATTTTCTTGGACTATGTTCCATTTTTTGTTTATATGTAGTGTCAAGTTTTAGCTAGCATTTGTCTTTTCGTTTATCGTTTCTTTTAATTTATGGCTTGCGATAGTTCCAAGTTGTTTTCACCTTTCTACATCACGAACATATTTAATAGTAAAATATGTGATTAACTTGGCAGATAAAAAATATGGACTGCATTCCTAGCACTCTTTATTGACATCTTATACTACTTCTTAAACTATTATTGTCTGATTATACTCCTGAATACAAAAAATGAAAATATCTAAGAACCAATTGACAATATATTGGAAACTCTTTTAGTATTATAATTTTCACGTTATGATGGTTGTAAACTTGGATACTATTGATGATGAGTTTCATTATCTATGTCATATATTTCAATGTACATTTCTTAAAGGTAACAATTAATCTCTGTTGATTAAAAACCACGTTTAATATCGATACGCATGACAATACTTTAACCGGCTGTAAAAGGTTGTAAAATTTTGTTATTTGTTGTTAGTTATGTATTCTTGCCTGCATCCTATAATTTGTTTATTTTACTTAGGTAATTTGATGTTTTGAAAATTTAATGTTCATTATTTTGTATATATGTTTTTGTTAATAAAAATTTAAAAACTTTTTGGTTAATTTGTCCCGATCACTAGACTGGTAAGTAAAGGTACTGTGTTAGTTAATCAATCATAATTACGGTATGTCTTGAGTATTTTGGTGTGTATTAGCTCCTTATTCTCAACCTGATTACGTGGGTTTTTTTTACCCTCGAAAGGCTGAAAATTATGGGAGAAACTTACCAGTTTGCTTGTAATGTACAATATTTAAGCACTCTTGTATAGTTAAATTTTGGATTTAATGGTCGCTTATAGGATTTTGAATCCAAGAACAGTGAATTAGAAAGGACGTTATCACCGTGCAGCAGAGAGAAACCTATTACCTATTCCTTGGGTACCGTTAATTTAAAATTGTTATTGTAGTTAATGTTGTTTCACATCTTATTGTTCGAGAATTATATCAAATTGAAAATTTAAATGCATCAGTTTTGCATTTGGAACATTTCTTCAATGATAATGGAGACTAAGAATTGGATGGCTGGTACGCAAAACGATCGTTGAATAGAAAACATTGAAAAGAAGGGGTGCTGTACATGTTGCTCATTGAATAGAAAAATCGAAAATGCACATCCTGCCTGAATTTCTTTATGCGAGTATTTTCCATTTTGTATGCCCCACCTACGATAGTAGAGGGGCATTACGTTTTCTGGTCTGTGCCTCCGTTCGTCTGTGCGTCCGTTCGTCTGTGCGTCCGTTCGTCTGTGCGTCCGTTCGCCTCAGGTTAAAGTTTTTAGTCAAGGTAGTTTTTGAAGAAGTTGAAGTCTAATCAACTTGATACTTAGTACACATGTTCCCTATGATATGATCTTCCTAATTTTAATTCCAAATTAAAGTTTTGACCCTCATTTCACGGTCCACTGAACATAGAAAATGATAGTGCGAGTGGGGCATCCGTGTACTTGGGACACATTCTTGTTTATTTTAAGCATTTTCAATTCAAATAGGATTTTGCCTATTTTTGCCACTTTACTGATTGTATTGTTATTCTGAAGCAGGTCAGGAATATGATAGTTGTTGTACATTCGTTTGATGTGTTTTGTCGTTTGATTTTGCCAATGATAAGGGACTTTCCGATTGAATTTTCCTCGGAGTTCAGTATTTTTGTAATTTTACTTTTGATGAATGTTTCAAAAGCACAATCAGTGTATATATTAACAAAAAAGATTCAATTTTATGCTTTTAATATCAAATGTTTTAAACAAATTAGAAGTAAGTGCCATTTCGACCCTTCATTTACCTTCTCAGTTGAAGCAAGATCCATATTAGGTTTGGTAGCACAAACAAAAATTGACGTCCCGAGTACCTGGGCTCTTCTATAATTGGCCTCATTTATCATGAAGTGTTTTATTTCTTCACAATGAGTATACAATCTGTTAGTATTTGATGCAAAATGATTTACTGTGCTTTAGCTTTTTCAATGAGTGTACCGATTGGAAATGATTGTTTAATATGTATTGTGTACAGAGATGATTGGAACAGGTTCTATCTAAAATTTCAAATTCAATTTTTAAAAAATGCATTTATTTTGAATTATTTGCGCCAATGGCTTATAGCATCAGTTATCTATATGGAAATATTAGGACAAAGGATATACTAGTACACAATTGAAGATTATGTAAATTCTAAGACATAACTTCAATTGATTTGCTCCTGTAAATAGGTTGTGATAGTTGATTGACAAAGGAAAAGGCAGCAGGGGTTAAAAAATCCACTAGCCCGACGCCCGGGACTAGATCATTTACGCCTCGGGCAATTAAAATGTGTAATTCGATATGCCCGACGGACTAGTAACAAAATATATTGACGTTTCCAAAATAGAAAGTGAAAAATCCTTTCATCACTATTTTATGTTAGCCATTTCGATTCAATTAAGTCATCCAGGATTCCAAGAATTTGAACTGGTTTGTACAGGTCCTGTTGTACATATTTTAAAACTGGAAGAAATAACTCTGGCATGTCTGGGTGGCCTGGTATCATGTGTTGATTGCAATTCTCGTACTTTAAATATCGATTTCTCATACCATGGCTTGGGGTATTGTACATTGCTTATCGTACCGAGATTTTCAATTAACGGTATTTGGGGGTATGATGTATTGATTGGTATTGACCTGTCTTGTTGCACAGCTCTTGAGCACGAAACCATGCAACAAAATATTTCTTAATATTTCAGTACGGGAACCCCAGGAACTTCGTCAGTTTCAACACGAAAAACGGTAGATGAAGGGAGTAACGAGGCTGAAAATTCATCCCCCAAAAATGCTAAATACGATAGGGAAAAGCCGCGGAAAAAAATAATAGTGTCCAGGACAGCAGGGCTGTCAAGTCTTTAGCGCGAGACTCACACATGTTCATGCTTATTTTGTGGCATTTTCCTTTGATCTTTACAATTTGGCCACAAAATCACGCATTCACTTCCTGAAAAGTTGGCAGAACTGGGACACAATGATTCCCATGGCAAGGTTGGCTGTTGCTGATGAAAAAAACAGACAATGCTCTGTGAATATTGCCGTTAGTTGCCCCAAGCACGCCAATAAAAAGTCTGCTTTGAATGTGGGAACAACTAAGTTAGGTTAAGCACCAAAAGAATAAATAACAGATCAACAAAAATTATTAAATACAGTGTATAATGTCTCCTTCAAAACAACGGACACCCACTTTGTATTATGCAACAAACTCTTGATTTTAAAGGCATAGTGATACTAGGGCTAGCAGGTCAGTTTTGATGGACTAGCAGTCCTCCCAACAGGGCTAGTAAAATCCTGCTGCCAATAAGTCCTGGGCTAGTTAGCTGTAACAAAATTTTTTAACCTCTGAGGCAGCACAGATGGAACATATACGAGTTTAAACTTTCATTTGAAAAAAAAGACATTTGTTTTAATTATAATACAAGATTTAAGTCGTTAGCATTGTACCTCGCATTTATCTCAGATCATAATCTGATTGAAATACAAATCATCTCTGTCCGCCCTTTTCTTATAAGCATTGGCCAGATGATCTATAGTAGTCAAATTCCAAAAAACTTCGAGTCGTCAATTTGAGTCAATTTCTATTAAAAAAAATAATGAAAAACCGAACTCCAAGGAAAATTCAAATCGGAAGGTACCTTATCACATGGCAAAGTCAAAAGCTCAAACACATCAAACTAATGGAAAACAACTGTCATATCCTGACTTGGTATAGACATTTCCTTATGTAAAAAAGTGGACAAAACCTGGTTAAAAACAAAGAAATAACATGACCTTACAGTTTTAGTTTGTAACCCGGATTTGTTTTTTTTTCTCAATCGATATATAAAATTCGAACAGCGGTATACTACTGTTGCCTTTACTTACATTCACTGTTGTATCTTTCCCTTTAAGTTTTTATGGATATAAAAGGTGTGAATACAGTGATGTTTCGTAATACTTTAACGACATCGTAATGCAGTGACGACTCAACATGGTATCGTTGTTATATTACTACTTAGAAATGTAAAGGTTGCATCAACGCAGAATATAACAGACATTTAAAATATAACAGGTTACTGGGCAAGAAGGCTATGTCAGTGTTACGTTCGGGTTTTTTACTACTACTGTGGATTCATTTATTTTCGTGGGTATCAATTTTCGTGGATAGAGAAAAAAAGACGTTTCGTGGTATACGTAAATTCGTGGATCGCTGATTACAACAACAAAAAATAGATACGTAATTCGTGGATTTCTTTTTGATTTAAGAGATCGTTTAACCTCCTTGGTTTGATCAATAATAAAACAAAACAAAAAAGAAGAAATTCATTGAAAAAGCTCGCTTGGTCATTCTAGGGTAAAGTGTTCATTGATAACTTCGATTACAATAATGGACAGAGACAACTAATTATTTGTTTGTTTTACAATTTATAAATTCTTGTCTGAATTCTATAAGGCATTCAAAACTTTATGATTGAAAGCTCATTTCCCTAATCACGATATAATAAACAGTGATATAAGTATAAGGTGTGAAAATAAATGTTTCTGTCATAATCAATATTACCTACGGGCAATATCCCCGTACTTAATCCTATTGATGTTTAATCACTGGTAAACCAAACTATGACACGGTAATTAACAACTTGCAGTTATTTTCCATGAACAGTTTTAATCAATTTTAAAAAGTAAATTATCACTGATATTAGATATATTTATTATAGATTTAATTAAATTACTTGTATTTTCTTTCAATAAAAAAAACACGTGTTATGTTACAATGTTTATCGCTAGTCAACACTATAATTGAACTGCATAACATAACCGGAAATAAACATCCGACTCAATACACATTTCTCGGGATTATTCTTCGTTGAATTCTTAAATTCGTGGTTCGCTGTTACCCACGAAATCCACGAAAATTGGTATACCACGAATAAAAATGAATCCACAGTAGTTTATACTGGATACAATAGTTCGATATGACGCATACTAAATCATTACTTTGAATTCGATAACTTAATATTGTTAAAAAAAATTTGTGTACTACAAATGTTATCAAAACTATATTTAAGCGCCACATTTCAATCAGTTTCGCTTCGACTTCTAAATTTTGAAATACTAAATATTTGCGGAAATGAAAGTTTAAAATATACACTGAAAATTATGATTAATAGTACAAAATTTTTATTGAATAATAGATCAAAGAAACTCAACCGTTTATCTAGAAAAAGTAAAAAGTGAAATAACAAAAATACGGAACTCCTAGAAAGATTCAATACGAAAAGTACTTTGTCAATGTCAAATGTCAAAACAAAAAGCTCAAGCACCCCAAACCAATGGAAAAAGTAAGAAACTGGATTTAAATGGGTCTTAAATGTAGCAAAATAACTGCTCAAGAAACTTTTTCAATATAAATGCAACAAAAGTACAAAAAATAAAATAGTATCGTAGAAATTCATAGCACTATCAGTAAATGGTTTTAAAAGTTGGTTGATAACACAGGCAAATTTCATTCACATCAATTTCGCCCGACTTTAAATTCATGTGAATCTCGCATGAATTTCACCTCAAACTAACTTATACGTGAAATCGCGCGAAATCTGTTTATGTGAGTTTCACATGAATTTTATGTGACATTCACATAAAATTCACATGAAAATCACATGAATTTTGTTCACGTGAAATTCACATGAATTTTAACAATTTTTTAAATAAATTAATTCAAACAACGTCCAAATTTTCAAATTTAAGTAAAATCATGATAAATACCAATTTTTTTGTTGAAAAGTCTTGTGAAATTCATGTGAAATTTTTCACATGAAAATTATACATGTGAATCTCAATTCACGTGAAATTCACATGAAAATTTTCACGTGAGTTTCATGTATAAGCTCGTTTGAGGTGAATCTAACGTGAAATTTTTCATGTGAATTTCATGTGATATTCATGTGAAATTCACGTGAGCATATTTTGCCTATGTAGCTTCTGGGAAGGTCGATAAAATGACACTGAAGAAATATACCAGTCATAGATGGAAAATCCAGGCAAAAGATACGAAAGGGACATTCAAACTTACAAATCGAAGATAAACTGACAACGCCACGACAAAAAAGACCAACAAACGACCAATAGTACACCAAACACTACATAGAAAATTACAGACTAAGCAACATGAATCCCGCCAAAAACTTGGTATGAGCTCAGCTGCCCCGGAAGGGTAAGCAGATTCTGCTTCACATGTAGCACCCGTCATGTTGCTTATGATAGTACAACCCCGGGGATAAGAGTATATCCGTTACTATCTGTAAATCGGATATACCATAATGGTCAACCAACTTGCGATGGCGTCCTTAAAAATAGGCAAAAGTAGTATAACGCTGTTCAGAAGTCATAATTCGATTAAACAGATGGAAAAATGGGTAACAAACTAAAACCGAAGAAAACACATCACTCATTTGAGGAAACCTACAGAGTAACAGACAAAAGCAACCACCGACAAGAATAGAAATGGACTGTTATATATACTGCCATATTCCATAAATAAATAATATCATAGTATATTACATGTAAAATATAGAATAACAACGGACACCTTACATGAATCTACAACAGCACATCAGGACACCACAAACGAAATATACATTAAGCGTAACATGAATGGATCTATGTGACAAAATTGACGTATTTTTGTGACGTTTATATTATCATAGGTATGTGCATGTAATTGTGTTATTATTAGTATTTTCTAACCATGTCCGGTTATTTTAAATCACAACTGTGCATAAACCAAAAAATTCTGTGCATATATTTGCTTCATACTTATAAATGAAAACAAATAGTAAATGAGGTAGCTTATTTTTATCTTAAAATTTACAAAGGGGTGGTTTCAACTCCAACACTGGGAACTCTTGGTTTAATAGCTACCTTGTGAGAAGCAACCCTCCATTACGGAAATCATGGTAGGAAATACGATTTCTGGAATATCGTATCAACTGGGAGATATATATACTATATGTATACAAGGCTGGCGGAATGTTGTTACATAGAAATATAAAGTTCACAATTGGGAACAGTGGCGGATCCAGCCATTTTAAAAGGGGGGTTCCCAACCCAGAGTAAAGGGGGTTCCAACTATATGCTCCCATTCAAATGCAGTGATCGTCCAAAAAAAGGGGGTCCAACCCCCGGAGCCCCCCCCCCCCCCTTCCTCCCCTGGATCCGCAACTGGGGAAGCTGATATCTCTATCGGCAGTTCTTCGTTTCTATGTATTTCGGGATTTGTTTTTGTTGCATTTTAGTGTTTCTGTTGTTCCATTGTTTCCCTCATATAGTTGATGTGTTTCATTCGGTTTCAGTTAGTAGCCCGGATTTGGTTTTTCTCAATCGATTTGTGACTTTTTCAATTTAAGATGCAATTCAAGATATGTGTTGTATCCTTTATCTCAAGTTCGATGGGATAGATGCATTCAACATAGTCACCAAATTTGAATTATTCAGTGAGAGAACATCAGCTATATAGCGAAAAGTAAAAGTTAAAGGATACTGCTAACCTCCTTTTAGAAGTAACGTGTTTAAAGATCTTTTTAAAAACGAACACACCTGATGAAGAGGAAATTAAAGTGAAAAATACAGCAATAACATATTCTTCTTTCTTAAGTTAAAATAAAATACTGTGTCATTGATTTTTGAAAGGACAACACATGTACGTTGTAGGAAAATATTGAAAACGGATAAGGTGTAAGAGAAGACTAAAACATATTTTGAGAGTGTGTTGTCCTGTAGACGTACCGATTTAATGCAGTGTCATCGTGCCAGCTATACTCAGTCTAAATTGAAAAATGCCTAAAATTGAGCATTACACATTATTTTTATTTTTGCTAATCACTGTATTGCGTGGATTAGTTCAGAAAGATAGGACCTAATGAGACCAGAAATACTTCCATTATGGTAATAAAACTTACAGATGTATAAACCCATCTAAAATACACCTTCTGCCAAGATACGAGAAAAAAAGATTAATAAGCTCCATGATTTCTATTATAGATTATTTTATTTCCCATAGTATTTTTAAAAGTGTCATAAATAATTAGACATTGTAAATCCATAATGCAATTGAAGTCCCTCTGACATGATACATGGTACTATGTTTTGTCTAGTTCCTTGCCTTGCTACATGTAACTTATTTTGGAAAATCATGATTGGCAATTGCAATGCAATGAATATTAAACATGATGCTTAACCTCTTGGACTGCCAAATTTCTGTTTGGAGTTTGCTATTCCTACTGCTGACAATTGTGTGTTTGAATCTGTCACCTTTATTCAACTGACATCATTGTACTGTAAAATTATGAGAACACAACAGTTGGACATTCTTATTGTTTCAAACATTAATGGCATAATGCTATGACTGCATAAGGAAAATTATGCTGAGAGAAATCAAATGTCTGAATTGTTACTTTCATAACACAGACTTGTCTAAGTCTCTTACAGTTCAGGTTTTCTGAACTTCTAAATTGTTCATGTATGCATACAACAAACATGCATCTTATTTTTTACTTTTTCTTATTTCATGACTTGTTATTTGATAAATTTTCGACATGTTTTAATCCCTTATTTGAATTTGAAGATAAGCAATAGACTTCAAGGCAGAAGTATAAAACAGGAACAACGTAATATCCATAAATCAATGCTTGTATCACATTGCAGACAATAAAAGAAAAATCTTTCTACATGATTGAAAACATTTGTTTCTGTCTTCCTACAAGATTTGAAAACATCCACATGTATCTTATTTTTCACTACCCAGATAGGAATTCCAACAAAAACTTCTTTTTAAATATTTTTACAGGTCTCGGACTATTTTGGAGTTTACCAATATTGCTTGAAAAAAGAAGCCTAATCCTGATTAGTTCTGTAAACCTGCCATCTTAAAAGTCCATTCCTTACTCATATGGTATTGTTTCCACAGACAAGGGTGGTATCTATATATTTATTCCTTTTCCCACCAGCTCCAGCTGTCCATGATACATGGTAATATGTTTTATCAAGTTCCTTGCCTTGCTACTTGTAACTTATATGGAAATTCATGATTGGCAATTGCAATGCAATGAATATTAAACAGGATGCTTAACCTCTTGGACTGCCAAACTTCTGTTTGGAGTTTGTTATACCTACTGCTGTCAATTGTGTGTTTGAATCTGTCACCTTTATTCAACTGACATCATTGTACTGTAAAATGTTCAAGACACTGCGGTAATAATTGACATTTACTGACATGGTGTAAAATTATGAAAACACAACAGTTGGACATTCTTATTGTTTCAAACATTAATGGCATAATGCTATGACTGCATAAGGAAAATTATGCTGAGAGAAATCAAGTGTCTGAATTGTTACTTTCATAACACAGACTTGTCTAAGCCTCTTACAGTAAGTTCAGGTTTTCTGAACATCTAAATTGTTCATGTTTGCATACAACAAACATGCATCTTATTTTTTACTTTTTTTTATTTCATGACTTGGTATTTGAAACTAAATTGCTAAAAAAACAAAAATCTCAAGTTGTCAACATTTATTTTAATAAAAATTAGGATTTCAATAAAATACAAAAATGTAAAGTAGTATATAGAAAAATATATAACGACAGAAATGTGATTGGAATGTATTATTATGCACATGCATTTACACAAGATTGGTTATGATTATGATTTTATAACTACCATCTCCATAGTCATGTTCTTTTTGAACCTATAATGCATACTAAAATGGCATAGAATTTCATCAAATTTACATTGATTAGCAAAATTGAAAAGGTCAATACTAATCTTTTCATTTGTTGATTGTTATATTTTATCACAGTAGGGTGCTATGTTACTTACATTTTTGTCATTTGTAAAATCCAATGTTTACGAGATGAATGGAATTAAACAATTAATAAAATCTTAAGCTACCAAGCTGAATCAGATCCCTATCAACTGTTTATACATATTTTCAGATACATCTCCCATTTATTTCAACCAACATATTTTGGACATAATTTGTTGAGAGTTTTATTTTAACATTTTAGTGATATAAAATATCAGAAATCTATATGACAAATCCTGCTGCATCAACAAATAATAGTTCTAGTTATTTCATTTATCTCTTTCTCAGTCTTAAAACCTATCAGGCTGTGCTACACATTCCATCAATGCCAAAAATCAAGAAATATTAAGATTTTGGGCAGATGACTTTTAAGAGTCAAAATATTCTATATTCACACAGAAATAAATGAATTTTTATATCTTTTGTTTTTATATATTTCTTCTGCGTTAATTATGTAGGAAAATTCAAAGCACTAAATATCATATATTCATAAACATTGTATATTGCACTTTTTAATACAAATGTGTATCCACATTACTATGAGCATTAATAATGTTAAACCAAATTTCACACTCTATTCATACATACAGTCTAGTATCAATTTTTTTGACCAAGTAACAAATATTCCCATGATATGTAATCACATAAAAAAGACACTAAATAATATTAAATTCCAGCATATCACACATTTTTGATATTATTATTACATTAAACAATTCTATTAAGATCTAAATAAAACCAACCAATTGCAATAATATGAAATGGCATATCACACATTTTTCATTAACTGAAAAGGATACATTTTTAGACATGGTTTAAGGTTTAATCCCTTATTTGAACTATGAAGATAAGCAATAGACTTCAAAGCATAAGTATAAAACAGGAAGAGTGTTATATCCATACATTAATGCTTATATCATATTGTAAACAATAAAATAATTATCTTTCTACACGATTGAAAACATATCGTCCTACAAGATTTTAAACCATCCACATATATTTCAATTTTAACTACACATAAAGGAATTCCTGCATAAAATTTTCTTTTACATTTTTACAGGCCTCTGTCCATTTTGAAGTTTACCAATATTGCTGGGGAAAATGAAACACAATTCTGATTAATTCTGTAAACCTGTCATTTTAAATGTCCAAGCCCATTCACATGGCATTGTTTCCACAGACAATGGTGGTATCTGTATATTGATTCCTTTCCCACCAGCACCAGCTGTCCATGTCACTTTGTCAGGATATCCCAACATGGTGACGGTTGTGTCCTTTGATGTTATAGGTGCTCCAAGTTTTACCAAGCTACTGTCTGGCCATTCCAGCAGTATAGCATACACATCATTTTCTGTAGTTCCCTTCTTCATTGTATACCTAGAAAAAGATGTATTCACTATTATATACTACAAGAATTATAAGATAACAAAAACCATGAGACAAGATGTCAGACATTGTCTAAAATACTATGTGATATACATAAAAATACTTACCATCAATCTAGGTAACTCTTTTCAACTTGGTTATTTGATCAAAAGTGTAAGTAGCAAAAAAATCTACCTAGTAAATTACCTGCATTTTCCATTAACATCCCAGATACTTTTAAATAAATCATATGGCCTAATTTTTTTTTTAAATAAGATTGGATAAACTTTAACCTTAATCACTAACCTATGAAATGAAATTGTGGTCAGATTAACCCTGTCTGACAGACATGTAGACCTGGCAAGGATCAAAACATCAAACATAAGTAGTTATCCTTTTATTCATAAATTAAAGCAAGTCGAGTCATTGAAATGACAAAAAATATTCACTTTTTCTAGGAAATCACTGAACTAAAAAGATTAGGTCAGGAACAATGGTCATATGACAGCAAAACATTTTACTATAAGGCATCTTTATACAAGGTGTGGGGCATACACGTTTGTTTGTACCTTCTAAAGTATGAAGCTCTAATATTTTATGCTGCAGCTGCTGTGGGATTTTCATTCTTATGTCTCGCATTTTGGGACTTTTGACCAAAATATAACAGTCTATAGGTTAAATCTATTTACAAATAATTACTTAACAAATTTATTTTTTTTGTTCTTAGTTTGAAATTAAACTAGGGAGACTGATTTATATAAGAGCACTACTCTTGTTTCCTAATCACTATTATTGCATCTTTTGTATATTTTGTATTTATGTCTTAACCCTTGTAGCTATATATATAACAATTTCTTAATTGTATATAATATATTTTTATTAAATCTTAATTATTAGTTGTACATCAGTGAACTATTTCTACATACCACACATTTTTAACAACAGTGTCATTCTGGTGAACCCAGGGTCTAGTTGCATAGATTCCATCTCCATTTACACGAAGCCATTGTCCCATCTGACGTAGTCTCTCTTCATAAATAGGACTGATCTTTCCATATTTTGTAGGACCAACATTCATCAGCATATTACCTCCGCAACTATTAAATGCAAATATTGAAAAATACATCATGTTTACAAAATGTATACTTGTTTGTTAAAAATAAAGTTAGTCAAATTAATGAACAAATAAAAAAAAGAACAATTGTTTTTTTTTTTAATCCATCAAGGTTCTGATGTGTAAATCATGACAAAGCAGGGTTCTGTTGGTTATTTTTTCATTGACAATCATACATCTCCTTATTCTATAGAGCCCACAAAAGACTATAGGATCCTACATCTCACTTAATGACTTATTTTCAAGGAGATAAAGTGGACTTAGTATAAAAACATTTATTTCGGAATGCCATGTGCTTTCTTAATTACCTGACAGTAGAAATAAACTGTTTTAGAAGATCCTCTATTGTAAGGTAGTCTTCAAGCCTAGCGTTTCTACGGTATCCCCAGGAAAACTTGTCTATTGTCATAGCGTTCTCCCATTTGTGTTTCTGTAACTTGCCTTAAAACAAAAAATATATATATATTCAATTTGGAAATTTGTTCATTTTTCACATTCTATTTCTCTCAAGACATACTACGTACACAATATACATGATTTGATTGATATTGACCTTTAACCTTATTACATGTTATTACTTTTTCACCTGTTGTATAAACAATTTTAATAATTCAATGCTTTGTCATACTTAATAATTCAAGTGAGTTTACTTAGCTTGTTTGCTTCCTGTCCATCAGAATCCAAATAAACTTCTAATAGTTATTAAAGGGAAACATGATTATATCTCTCTGGGTATCTGTTACAATCAGTACATCAAAAATGAAAAGAAACTAGATAAGACTTGCATAGTACCCTCAGGAGTCAAAGTATAACCCCTTATGTATAATAAAAGTAATGAAAAGCATTAAGTTAGAAGCAAATAACATTGTAAATACCTGGATTATATCTATCAGAACATGTATAAAATCCTCCATGTTTACAGGAACACCCAGATCCCCATCTATCATTGGTCACTACTGTATCTTTCACAGGACTGCAAAATTGA
The DNA here is from genome assembly GCF_963676685.1 of Mytilus edulis. Taxonomy (NCBI): domain Eukaryota; kingdom Metazoa; phylum Mollusca; class Bivalvia; order Mytilida; family Mytilidae; genus Mytilus; species Mytilus edulis. Next base: position 11,343,488 of record NC_092344.1, read on the forward strand.
GAAAATTATTTAACATATTGTATAAATCTTACTGAGAACCTTTATAATTAATAACTCTTACCAATCTGGTGTGATTTTTTTTATTTATTATAAGTGTTAACTTTAGTTCTGAACTTGAGAAATACATAAAAAAAATCTAGAAAAAACCCAGTACTACCGTAATCTTCTTTATCTGATGTTTGTGAAAACAATTTATGAGAATAAATGATGGCAAATTTCAGATACAATATCTTATATTCCTATAGGCGCAATAAACTCACTCTGAAATACTTTGACAAGGCCAAAGGTTTCATATACAAAAACATTAATGTTAGAAAAATATCATTTATGGGGAAACCAAAATTTAATTTTAACTGATGCTACATGTTAATATGCCATATTATTAAGATATGTACATTTTGACTTGTTTTAAATGACACCAGATCTCTGCTCAGCAGATTTAAGAATTCAATTTGCCTCAAAAACGTCTTTAAAAACGAAAACATTGATACCATGGGGCAATCTCAGACTCAATATACATCACACTTGACAATTTGCTTGATATGGTCAAAATCATTGCCAAACAAATTTTAAGAACAGCATAGTTGTTCTTTGATTACCGTACGACTATTATTCTTTCAAATTATAGCTGTCTTACCTGAATAATGATGTAGATCAAAGATAATTACAATCTTTTTCGATATTGATTGAAAAAATCGTTATCGGGAAACACATGGAAACTGATAGAAATCATCCCAAACTCGGATGAACTATGAAAATTTTCCGAAAATAAGACTAGATAATATAAATACTTTAATTTAATTAGAATAGCATTATTTATCTATATTGATGTAATATTTATAATATTTTGTAAACGACTAACAATATGCAGTTTATCTACCTGAAGAATCCCTGAACTTCTGGTACTAATGAAACAGGGACCTTCACGAGATAGCTGTGTCAGTGGAGTAATTGTTAACAGCGAGCAATACTGTTGTTGAATAAAAAAAAAAAAAAAAAAAGAAAATGTTTAGAAGTTTTAAGTTCATCAAAATCGTGGTCAATTTGTACACAGATTTCAAACATTATAAATTTAAGGTTTCAGTCTGCTACTTTTTATATAATCTGCAGGTTGCTATTTTTGCAATTTGAAATGCATATGAAATATAACTAAAAACTTGAATATAGTGAAAAATTAAAGCCCTTTACCTGTCAAAACGTTCCATTCTGTAGTTACTCTTATAACTGAAGTTGATACTGACCTTTCATTATAAAGCCAAGCCAGGAAGTTGGTTGAATTCCAGTAGGCATCAGCAGCCTCCCAGTCTCCATCCGACCATATAACTTCTGGCTTGTATGCATTCACCAGTTCATATAATTCAGGCATAGTCTTAGTCTGAAAAAGTAAATATAATCTAAAGATTACTTTTACAGATACCTATACCTTACTCATAATCAGAAGAAGGATAAAAATGTACATTTATTTACTGTAAAACAGCTTATTTTCTTGAGCGTTTTATAAACTATCCACAAAAGTAAGTTGGTTTACAGAATACATATCCATGAATTCTGATGCTTAATCTCTGTTAAAAGTAATGTATAATAGTAAATTTCAGATAACTTTCAGTTAAAATATATAAAAATATATTAGTTAAACATCAAAGGCTGCATCTTTGATAAATGTAAATAAAATTGCTTGACATATAGACATCCCAGTTGACAAAACAAAATAACTTATAAGTTTGTAAAAACATTACCCTGACAAAATCTTGTTTCTTAAATCCTGAGCCCTTGTCATCCAAATATCTTGGATTAAACCATTCAAACAGAGAGTGGTACAGTCCAAACTTCATCTGGGTTTTAGCTCTCACTGCAGCTGCTAACTCACCTGTAAACAATAAGAATTTAAAGCTAATATGTTTACATTATTTATGTTACATTAGATGAAGTGTTTAACTTAATTGTACCAAGTAATGAAAAATATTTATAATTTACATTTAAAGTTCATTTCAGAATTGAATGCCTCTTTTTGTAACTTCATTGGGGTGTAAAAGCGTTGACTGAAGTACATTTTGTATAAAGCGCAGAAGCTGAGTGTAATAATTATTCATCAATAGATGCATGGTACATGTATGTGACTATATTTTCAGGTGGACTTCTATCCACATCTCCCTTTATTCATATAACATGCAGTAAAGTAGTAAAAAATCTTACCAACAAGATCTCTGTTAGGACCAGTAGCATTAGAATTCCAGTTAAAGGAATACTTAGATGGCCAGTTGGTGTAACCTTCATGATGTTTACTTGTCAAAACAATATATCTATAAATGCAGTAAAATAACTGATTAAAAAAATCAACATCAGCATGTATGATAAATTAATGTAGCAAGATAATGAAAAAATATTTAGCAAAAATGCTGAACAACTGGTTTTATATTGAAAAAAATTGTAAAGGGTTCTGCAGAACCCTGTGTCTGACTCTCACTCTGGGATTGCTACTGTCAGTATTAAGGTGTAGTGTTGACTTTTAATTAAAAATGTGTCTTTTATGATGATTTGTAAACATTACAGAATTTATTTCCACACTTTTCTTCATTAGGACAGGAACAATTCTTACTTTGCACCAGAATCCTGAAACATTTCAGCCCATTCCTCTGGAACAAAAAACTCAGTTGTGAACATAGCTGCAAAATCTGCATAAGTAAAATCTGGACGGTAGTTTTTCTGCATGTAATCCAAAACAGCCGGCATTGGCTGGCCTTTCCATTGCCACCAAAACCACTCAGATGAAAAGGCTGGTACAGAAAATACACCCCAGTGAATAAATATACCAAGCTTAGCATCATCATACCATCCTGGAAGTGGTCTTGCATCTAAAGATTCCCATGTTGGGTCGTATTTCAATGAATTAACAAACGAAAATAGCAAAACAAAACAAACCAAGTAAGTGGCCATTTTGTTTTCACGTGATGAAAACAAAACACATGATATGTACTCAGGTATAATATATATCCAGACAAGAGGTTAAGCTTCAAGTCCGAGTCATCATGGACAAAATATTGTACAAGTGATATATGTTAACACAGCAGAGCTATCAATTCGATGCTAAATATTCGTGACAAAGATGTTTTGAATATCCCTGTCGTTTTATCTACAAACCATACAGAAATAATTAATAGTATGCCACAACGGACGTTTAGACCACACACTCATCGAGCTCACCGAAATTAGACAAATACACAAATCTGCATGTTTTTTAACATTCAGTAATGTCTTATTCTAAACTGTTGTTTGTTTGTCTATGCACTCATTCAATAATACTTTAATACCAAAAATGTTGAGGCATAATTGGAATAGACCCGGTTTTCCTATCTTTTACCAGCTCGTATTCAATTTCGTGATATTTTTTATATACAATATATAAAAAAAATCTATCTCTCTTTGACTTATAGTGTGACATGTCACCCTTTGTATTATCACTTTTTTTTTTACTGTTTTTGGTGATTCAGTCTTATTTCTCGATCTCATAGATCTACGTTTTTTTTTCTTTATATGGAAACAACTCAGCACATGTAAGTTGACTTGATTTTATATTCATGTTAAGGTTTATGACCCCTTCTGTAGCCATTTTTTTACGAATTTTTCAAACTTCAATTGTATCTCTTCTTTTTTCTGATGTATCGTATCTCCTGCTGTACTATATCTGGTCTCTTTTGTTTTCTATCTGCTGTGTCCAATCTTGGTTTTGATGTCAAACCAAAACCTTGTCTGTCCACTGCTGTAACACAATATAATACAGTGTATTAGTCTTGTCTCTGCTTCTTTCACGACTCCTTCTGTTTTCAAATTTCTTCCTGTCTTGATATTAGCATTCTTCTATAACTTTACATGTTTGCGGTCCCTCAATACTAGTATTATAAATTTCTGTGTGACTTTTTAAAACATCTAAAGTCAACGGCCTTGGTGGTAATCTCTGTTTACTGCCTGTACAATATGGCCCAATGCTGCTGAAATTCCTTGGTATACTAAACCACCGTCTGAGACAAGCACGTCTATTTCCTCTAAAACCAACTTTCATATAACAATAACGATCATAATATCCTTGGCAAGTAACGTGCACCATGTTGATATATCCAAGCATTGAATCTTCCTGGCACGCCACCTTTTTCTATCTTCGACAGCCAATCTGCTAACTGCTTTTCTATATATAATCGTTTGTATTTCCTCTGGCCGCTGTTGTAGCATCAAACTTTTCCTCTCAGCCCTTCACTGGTCCATCCCCAAACTCAAAAGTTTCATCTTTCACCTTGCCTTTTCTCACACCCAAACCTCTTGATATACTGGGATTGATTTTCGTTCTGCTCCAACTTCTCCCTATATTAGAAGTCGGTCATTTAAAGACGTATCAACCGTATCTTATACGTTGACGTATCCGTATCTGCAGATATACCAAAAAAAAACAAACCAGTATGTGATTCCGGGCTTTGATTTTATGTACTTTCAATACATGATGCAAATGGGCAACTTATCAATTTCTAATGATAAAAAAAATTAACAAAACAATTAGGAAATATCGAGTTTTTGTGGAGCATACAATCCGACGATAGTTGGAACAGTTAACAGGCATAAGAGTGAATACGGTAAAATCGTTTGATTGTGTGATAACTTGTGCTGACGTTGAACCAAATTGTTATTTAACATATAGACAGGTCGAGAACTCTAGATTTTCTGATGTCAGAATATATTTGCATAGTAATTTCCAAAACACAAGGCCAATATGGCCTTGAAAAACTGACCAATCGAGTCAATGAACTACAATGCATTGTGGGCTACTACGAGTAAACTACTACTTAAAACACGTGGAATTATTGGGAAAACAGTCAATTAATATATTGTCTGGGACTCTCATTACCAAAGTTTTTATTCTGCAAATATATGTAATGTAAAATATATAACGTAATCTTCAATTTGCATGCTCAGATTAAAAAAATATTGTTTATTGGCTTCACGATTCGACTTTCTTTTTCGCCTTGCAAAAGTAGTTGAACCGGTTTTGTGCATTGTTATGAATTGAACCTGCATTAATTTCACATGACGCAGTGAAATATCCAATGAAGTGACCACTGTCCAGTAAGAAAATCATTTGAGCTCTTTTAAACCTGTATAATGTCATTGCAAAATCATTTCTGCCTAGAAAAACACGAAACTTTCATTGAAACACTTCTTTCTGTACTGAATGTGTATTTTTTTTTATCAGGATCTGAACTAATAGTAAGAACATCATAATATTCAGTATGCTAAAAGTGTTATGAAAGCGGCAGGGGCGGGTCCAGCCACTTTAAAAAGGGGGGTCCTAACCCTGGACAAAAGGGGAGGGGTTCCAACTACATGTCCCCACTGATCGTCCAAAAAAGGGGGTCCTTCCACCGGAACCCCCGCCCCCTGGATCCGCCACTGAGCGGGTATGGTATATAGCTCAATACATTTTTTATAGTTTCATCGATTGATAATATCCGTTTGTTGCTAATTTTATCACAAAATATACCTCAGAGGTTTTTTTATCGTTCGGCTGCTGTCCTGTTGACATATGTAAAATATCTCCAATATTTAAAGTCTCTAGATCATAGTGGGTGCCATATTACCTATTATTTTTTTTCTAAAACGTGCTTTGTATATAGAAATAAGAAGATGAGGTATGAGTGCCAAATGACTGAAATGAGACATCTTTCCAACAAAGACATAATTTAGTAAAGTAAGCAGTCATAGGTACAATGCTGAAAAGTAAGCTATTAATGACCCAAAAATTTTTACATTGTCATATCGGGGACTTTTATAGCTGACTATGCGGTATGGGCTTTGTTCATTGTTGAAGGCCGTACGGTGATCTATAAATGTTAATTTCGGTGTCATTTTGGTCTCTTGTGGACAGCTGTCTCATTGGAAATCATACCACATCTTCTTTTTTATTATAGATCCAACGCTGCAATTTTCACAAAACATATTAAAATTTCCACCTTGTCGCACATACATATAGATAAAATCATTACAGCTTATTTCCTAATGCATGTGGAGCAAAACTTTGGTTAGCTTGCTTGCTTTGTTTGTATATTGTACAAAATATAAAATATACAAGTTAACCTATGCCTATATATATATATTGTTTAAAGATGTCAATCTTATTTTCAAAGCTTGTATGAGCAACTATACAAACAAAGCAAGCAAGCCAACCAAAGTTTTACTTTGCAGGTTTAAGAAATCAGCTGTAATGATTTTATTCAGTTTGGCAAATGTCCGAGCCCGTTAAAAAAACGAACACACTGAAACTACAGTTGCTGACTTCACTACCTTAAAAAAAAGGAACAGTTTGGAAGTCCAATATACTGAAATGTGACCAACAAAAGTACTTATAGATTTTGTTAACACTGCCATGTATGTAAATATTTCTTCGCCTTTTTTACGAACACAAAATTCAAGGATCCCACATTTGCCTTTAATTATCTATTCGAACATTGTTGTACTCTTGAATATCAGCACCGGCTGTTATCGGCGGCTTACTTTACACCAGTAAGTTTGTCTCATGGGTAATTGTGTTTATTCGCTGTTGTTTCGTTGCTTCTTGTGGACAAATACATGAAATCTCTGTGCCATCATCAAACATGTTAATGGCTATATATCGGGTAATTCAAACCCTTTTTTCTTCGCATAGAAACAACTCTTCGTTAATCTGAGCATGGAAGTGGTACTTTATATCACGAACTATAAATTAGGATACACAAAATGAAAAACTAAGCGAAATTGTGAATCCCGCATTGCACGAAAAAATGTGTTGTATTTCAGTAAATAACACGTGTTCTTGGTTGATTGTAAACACGTAGTAGTCCATCATGCATTGTGACTCATTTAGTGGATTGGTCAAAAACCTAGGTAAAAATAAATTGCGTCACATGTAAATAAACAATTACATGTGCGAGAACATAAGTATGCTAATTTATGCATTTCCATATAAGGTAGTGGTCCCGACCTGATAGAGTGATACTCAGTATGTTTTTTTTCTTCAAATGTATATTATGACATATGACGACAACTCATGTTTCTATTACCTTTTATGATAAATCGCAAATGAACAATATTCAAAGTTCCTTATATTTATATAATTAGTACATTTAATCTTTTGTGTGTTTATTCATGCAAGATCTTGAAATATTTTTGAAATAGATTATTAAAGGATTTTGTACGATATGCGTGTACCTTCCCAACATTGGCTCATTTTTATGGGCATGAAAAAGAAGTTGATAGACACCCTTATTTTTTTTTTTTTTAAAACACCTCTATCGCAAAAATTAAAAGTAAATGTTTGATTGTTTCGAACAGATTCCAATTAGTTAAACGTATAAGAGTCTTAAGCTCGGGATTGCATAATATTTTTTTGATATATCTGCAGATGCGGATACGTCATGGTATACGATACGGTTGATACGTTTTTAAATGACCGACCTCTACTGGTGTATTGGCTATTACATTCAATCCCTCCAGGCCCGTAGCCGGGAATTTCCAAGTTGGACTCATGAACTCGACTTTAACAGTCACAATTTGAACAAAACGTTGACTTTAACAGTGCTTATTTGATTTCAAGAAGGGTTGGGACAGGGGGGTTCGTCCGAACCTCCGAGGCTACGGGTATGCATGCCCTCACTATTTGTTGGTTGTCTTATTCCTGATTAATCTCTACTGGAATTTTCCACGGACTTCACCAAGAGGTTCATTACTGTTGCAATTAATACCTTTGAATCAGTACACCCTGCTTTTTATATCCCTACTTCTTTGCTAAGCTGAGGTGAAATTTCCTGCAGTGAATTTCATTTCAATATTATGGTAAGTAATCTGGCAGCATTACCCTGATTATGGTTGGAACATATTGTTACTCTTGCAAACTTATGGATTGCTAGTACGATTCAATACATAACTGACTAGCCTATGACTGCTTATGTCTACTACATTTGAACTGAGACAGATAGTTATTTCATTGACAATCGTATCATATTTCCTTATTTTTATATAGAGATATTTTAACTTTGTAATAGATTCAACATTTCCATTAAAGTATATCTGCCATTGTTACAGGTTTATCATCTTCTCATCTTTGCTATTTTCAACTGACTTTGGAATTATATTATGGAATATGAATTTGAACTTTGAGTAAGAGATCCTTACACATGTTGGTGCACTGTGTCGTTCTCCTATTTGAAGTTGATTAATTCAATTGCTTTTACTTGTCTGTTTGGACGTGGCATATTGTTTCCCCTGAAATGAGTTAGCTGACATTAAACTCTAAACTAAGAGCTTAACAATTCGAAAACACACATGCAATAAAATACACATTCTCAAATGATCTAATTATGGAATAATTATGGAACCACAACTGTTTAATAAAGGCAACAGTAGTATACAGCTGTTCGAAATTAATAAATCGATAGAGAACAAGAATGTCCAAAGTACACAGATGCCCCACTTGCACTATCCTTTTCCATGGACTGTAAAAATTGGGTAATAATCTAATTTGGCATTAAAATTAGAAAGATTATATTATAGGGAACATATGTAATAAGTTTCAAGTTGATTGGACTTCAATTTCATGAAAAACTACCTTGACCAAAAACTTTAACCTGAAACTCCCACTTTCATTTTCTATGTATAGTGAACCGTGAAATTGGGGTCAAAAGTCTAATTTGGCCTTAAAATTAGAAAGGTCATATCATAAGCAACAAGTGTACTAAGTTTCAAGTTGATGGACTTCAGCTTCATCAAAAACTACCTTGACCAAAAACTTTAACCTGAAACTCCCACTTTCATTTTCTATGTTCAGTGGACCGTAAAATTTGGGTCAAAAGTCTAATTTGACTTTAAAATTAAAAAGATCATATCATAAGGAACAAGTGTACTAAGTTTCAACTTGATTGGACTTCAGCTTCATCAAAAACTACCTTTACCAAAAACTTTAACCTGAAACTCCCCCTTTCATTTTCTATGTTCAGTGGACCATGAAATTGGGATCAAAAGTCTAATTTGGCATTAAAATTAGAAAGATCATATCATAAGCAACAAGTGTACTAAGTTTCAAGTTGATTGGACTTCAGCTTCATCAAAAACTACCTTGACCAAAAACTTAAACCTGAAACTCCCCCTTTCATTTTCTATGTTCAGTGGACCGTGAAATTGGGGTCAAAAGTCTAATTTGACTTTAAAATTAAAAAGATCATATCATAAGCAACAAGTGTACTAAGTTTCAAGTTGATTGGACTTCAGCTTCATCAAAAACTACCTTGACCAAAAACTTTAACCTGAACGGACGGACGGACGCACGGATGAACAGAGGCACAGACCAGAAAACATAATGCCCCTCTACTATCGTAGGTGGGGCATAAAAAACAAATCCGATTTGCAAACTAAAACTAAAACATTCTTCTTGGTTCAAACCTCAATATCAAGATGTTATGACTCCACACGGTAATTCATGCAGAAGAAACTTCAATTTTTGACTTGTTCTTCATCATCACAGACTTTTCAAAACCTCTTACACATGAAGTTTTTTCACCTCTCGATTTTTTATGTTTGTTAACAACAACAAACATACTACTGATTTTTTTTATTGTTTTTTAACTAATGATTGAAATGGTTAAACTAAGACCAATCAAATTTCATGTTTCTCATATACTATGTTGCTGTTGTTTCGCTGATGATAATGCACATAGAAGAATGTATTGCCATTATAACAAACAGTCTTTCAGTTAAAACATTTATTTCAATAAAAAAGGATTTCAGCAAAATAGAAAAATGTAAATTTGTAAAAAAAAATCAACAAGGATTTCAGCATTATGCAATATAAATGTATAAATTAGAAAAAAACCCCAACAAGAAATCAATAATAACCCAGAAGTCGTTAGAATGTATAGTAATGGACATATATTAAAACAATAACCATCTATAGCCTAACATTCATCATGAAATCAATAATAACAGAGAAATCTATGGAATGTATAGTAGTGTGCAATTATTAAAACAATAACAACCTCTATCATAATGTATGTTTTGCACTTGCTTAAAATGATGCAGTCACCGATGGTCAAAAATTTCAGTCAATTTTTATAAGATAGCAAAATGTCAATGATTCATTCCTTAATATACTGCATATTAGTTACAACATATTTAGAATAAAGATATGTAACCTTGCAAACTTTTACTTGTTATAATTACATTTTAATTTGACAACATTGAATTTTTACAACATGAAAGAAAATAATTAATATAATTAAGCTACCAGGCTAAATAATCATGATAAGATTCCTTAAGACAAATGATGTGCTTTTTTTCAGATATACACTTTATTTATTTCATCCAACATATTTTATCCAAACTTTTTCTATGGTTTTTGTTAATCTGTATATAAATATATATGATATTATTGGTATTTTACGAAATTTTCCTTTAATCTTGGTGACTGATAATTTCCTTTCTCAGCAGAGTCGAGTGATATGTAAAATTATCGCTAGAAACTAAGGGGGCACTTGGCTTTGCTTATGAAATTGACAACGTCGTCATAGGTAAAATAGCGATAAACAGATAATCATTGGTCATCTCAACTCGATTGTCTGTCTCACTTTCGCCATCCAGGCTCAAGCAAGAAATCCAATATCGTTGAGATGATCAAAGATAATCTATAGTTATATATCATTAGCCTTATACAACAATCCTCCACAGCATCTATATACAATAGTCCTTAAAATGTATATTGCTGTACTGATAATACCATCAATATAAAAAATGAAAAAATATCAATGTTTGTTCATATCAATTATTAGTGTCATAATATTTTTCCTTTAGAATTTTGACATTATTTTTATCTAGCACTACAGATCATGAATTAAAATAATATAAAATTAAATATGGCACTTTTCAATACAAATGGGTATACAAAAAAACTATACATATAATGAGTATAAATACAATAAAATAAAATGTTTACTCTCTATTTACACATTCTATAGTCCAGTATATAGTTTTATGACCCAGAAATAAGCATTATATGATATGTAATCTCATAAAAAAAAGTGTGGACACTTTGAAATGTCTGACCTGTGGTTCTCATCATATAATCATCATGATTGAATTAATGTTGAGTCTGTAATATGAAGATTTCACTTCAAGTATCACATACACTTAACTTTATAGCTAATCAATGCAAATGAGATCAAGATCAGATGAACCCTGTTTACAGAAATGTTCACCTTGCAATTGTATTATGCACCAAATACAGTTAGCCTATTGCTTATCTTAATTTCTTTCAACTAATACAGTTGACCTATTGCTAATAGTATCTTAGAAACAGAGATAAACCTGTAAAACTAACATGACTAATGAACTATGAAAATGAAAGCAATATCAAACAAACCATGTAGACCTTTTAATCATTCCATACACAAAATACATTTGACCTTATGGTTGAAGTGTCTAAGATATAGATTTGACAATACAACTTACACTTGCTCACTGATTTATGAAATGAGTTCATTACGCTACTGCTTGATTGTAATCCCATGTCTCACATTCTGCAACCTTTGATGCATGCGAGACAAACACTAACAATAATATTAAATAGCATATAACTTATGTACTATAACATTTTTACATTACATGATTCATTTTAGCTGTAAACAACCAACTTGCAATAATATCACATGGCAAATTACCATTACCTTTTGTTTTGAGTATCATGTATTATCATTGTTCAAGTATGATTGATTGACAGATTAGTGATTGCTTTATGCACTATCATTGAAGTTTGATAGTCATGTTAAGTTGATTGAGAAAACCAAATTTTTTATAAAGTTATACTTTCCTATTTTTCATAAGTTTTAGTTAAAAAAAATGATTTTCTTCAGACATAAAGGAAGAACTTGGACCAAAGATTATAATTTGACGTCTATACTTTATGTGATTTGCTTCTAATGAATGTCTTTAAACACCAATAAAATATTCATTTTTTACATATATAACCTTTTTTAGCATAGTGTGTAATGTGTTTTTATGGATCTGAATGTAGATAATTCTACTACAGTACAAAAAGGAAATGCAAAAAAAGTGTATTAAATTCACACATTATTTGCGTACAAATTCAAAGGTGATTTTACTTGAAAATTACATCAAAGGTTGCTGTTATATTTTTTTGATTAATCGATTCAAAAAATTTCCAGCCAATTCACAATACTAAGATAGCTTTTTTCGCTGTTCTTGATGAGCTTTTTAAATTTAGTTGGAATGCTTAAGAAATGTCTTATCTTTGTCTCCTAATACAGTTTAAATCTATAATGGATACAATACTAACAATTATTGTTTAATTCTGTAAACCTGTCATTTTAAATGTCCACGCCCATTTGCATGGCATTGTTTTCACAGACAAGGGCGGTATCTGTATATTGATTCCCTTCCCACCAACTCCTGTTGTCCATGTAACTTTGTCAGGATATCCCAACATGCTGACAGTTGTGTCCTTTGATGTTATAGGTGCTCCAAGTTTTACCAAGTTATTGTCTGGCCATTCCAGCAGTATGGCATACACATCAGTTTCTGTTGTCCCCTTCTTCATTGTATACCTAGAAAAATGTATTGAGTATTGTATACAATTTGATTTTAAAGACTACAAATACTACTATGATAATAAACAAGATGCAAGTTGATGTCTATAAAAACATTAAATACAGGAATAACAAAAACATCTCAACACGTTTGTCTCACAATTTCTATTGTCATATTTTAGCCATTGCAAGTGCAGATTTTGAGATTTACCTGTTAAATAGTAAGTAAAAGGCACATATGCAATTTCTCCAGTAAAGCGTGAGTTCCTAAGAACACCTAGATAACTTATGGGTAGTGTTGGAATTTTTCAGAAAAGTTATTTTAAATCAAATTGGTATATTCACGACTCTATTCCTCCCCTATGAAATAATCAAATAGTTATTTAGTAGGAAAAAAATCACTGTTTTAAGCCATATTTCACCTTGAATGTGTAATCTATGAATCTATTTACCAGTACATTAAACTAATGAATCATTTCAACTAATTCTTTATGATCTCTTGCTGAGATATTTTTTTACCCACATGATCAGCTGTATATTATTGATTGTTCATCAGTATACTATTTTCTACATACCACACATTTTTAACAACAGTGTCATTCTGGTGAACCCATGGTCTAGTTCCATAGATTCCATCTCCATTTACACGAAGCCATTGTCCCATCTGACGGAGTCTTTCTTGATATAGAGGACTTATAGTGCCATATTTTGTGGGACCAACACTCATCAACAAATTACCTCCGCAGCTAAATACAGATATTGAAATATGTTACATAAATTTATAGATATAGGAAGATGTGGTGTGAGTGCCAATGAGACAACTCTCCATACAAATAACAATTTAAAAAGTAAACCATTATAGGTTAAAGTACGGCCTTCAACACGGAGCCTTAGCTCACACTGAACAACAAGCTATAAAGGGCCCCAAAATTACTAGTGTAAAACCATTCAAACGGGAAAACCAACGGTCTAATCTATATAAACAAAACGAGAAACGAGAAACACGTATATATTACATAAACAAACGACAACTACTGTACATCAGATTCCTGACTTAGGACAGGTGCAAAAATTTGCAGCGGGATTAAACGTTTTAATGGATCCAAACCTTCTCCCTTTTTCTGAAACAATAGCATAACATCACAACAAAGAAAAACATACGATAAAATATCAATTGGCAGACTTAACTCAATCAAAAAACGTATGATTAAACAATGAACGAATAAATTTGATCTGCGATATCTGAATACAAATGCACAGTTAATTAAATATTAGAGACAAACATTCATGACCAAAAAGCTAACAAACAAATTCAAAAACAGGACATGACTGAGAAATATTTAACCAATCAATGTTCACTTTAGAAAAAAACCGTTTTTTTTATAATCTTGAAGTTTATACAAATGTTGTAAGAATAAGTGAAGATATTACAAATAATCAAAGCTGGTGTACAGACAAGATCCGTATAAATAAAAAATGACAAAAAAGCATTATAAACAGTATCAACAGGTCGAATTAACAAGAAAATACGATTTGAGAGTACTCGCAGTTACTGACAGCTAGTTAAAAGCCAAAACCAATTAATAATAAAAAATCATGCATCAGAGACTAAAATCGACTAAAACACATCACAGGGATTTAGTATACTCATTTGAACTAAATGAGATATGTAAAGGGCAAATGAATAAATCAAAATAATTGCACAAATAAAAAGGTCAATACATCAGTAAAATACAGAAAAAGAAAAACAAATATTTTGAAATTGTCTTCTCCATGCTGTTGCTGGATTAGAAAAATACTTCTGTCCAAGTTTCTTAAAATTCCATTAAGATTTGAAAAAGTCATTAGATTGGAACACTTTTCCCACAATTTGTACCTAACTGTTGACAATGCAGGTAACTCTGTTTACAGAACATACACCATGTCTGGCCTTCATCACTGTTTTCTAACAGGAATAAAATAATTGTACTTTTAAAATACTAGCATGAAAACATTTAAGGAAGACTTAGTGCTTTGTTTATTACCTGACAGTAGAAATAAGCTGGGATAGAAGCTGCTCTATTGTTAGGAAATCTTCAATCCTAGCATTTCTGCGGAATCCCCAGGAAAACTTGTCAATTGTCATTGCATTCTCCCATTTATGTTTCTGCAGCTTGCCTTTGAAATATCATAAAATACAAATATATTTAGTTTTAAAATGAACTTATGATTCACAGTCTTCTAAAAGTGAAACTGCATAAGATATTATACAATGTACATTCCTTGACTGCTATTCTTCTTTAACCTCATTCCATACAATTAGTTTTACAGCTGTTAAATAAACATGATAAACGGTTATAATCTTTATTCAATGCTTAGTCATACTTTTTAATTCAAGTGAGTTTACATAGTTTGTGTGATTATTGTCTTTAATTTAAAGGAAAAATTAAAATTGATTTCCGGTACCTAACAGATACATGTGTATAACTCTCTTAGCATTTCCAATTATATATTGCATCATGAAGGAAAAGAAACTAAATTAAACTCTTTGAATAACACCCTTGGAGTGAAAGTAGTACCCCAGGAACAGTTAATAGGCAGAAGATACCAAAAGACATTAAAAACTAAGAAGTTGAGGAGTAATTGACAAAGCCAAGGCAATATTAGAGGAAAAAATTGATGAAAGACCAAAAAGTTCTCAAAATGCTATATAGAGAACTAAAACAAATAAGCATTGGTTTCCCTTTTGAATGGTTTTACACCAGTATTTTTGGGGTCCTTTATAGCTTACTGTTTGATGTGAGCCAAGGCTCTGTGTTGAAAACCTATAATTAGTTTACTTTTACAAATTGTACTTTATGACTTGGATGAAGAGTTATCTCATACCACATATTCTTAAACTCATAATTTCACACTAATATTGTATATACCTGGATTATATCTATCAGTACATGAAAAAAATCCACCATGTTTACAAGGACATCCATGTCCCCATCTATCATTGGCAACTATTGTATCCTTAACTGGACTGCAAAGATCAATAAAATTATAGATTACATGGTACAGTTTTTACACTGAAATTTACACAGGTTCTTAGAACTAACCAAATTATAAGGATGCCTACTTCTAAATAGTGTTGTGTGAAAATTTAAAAAATATAAATAAACCTTAATTAAATCTGGAATTGAGAAATGTTTCAATAAAATCTTGAAAATGAAGTAGTAACAAAATTGTGTATCTGATTCTTGTGAAAACATCTGTATGATAATAAGAAAAGGAAAATCTCATACACAATGTCTTATAAACATGATATGAGCAACAGCCTCACAAAAAAATGTACTTGGTTGAATGGAGGTCTCATACAAAAATGTTGATTTTACTAACGTTACTTTTCTACATTGGCTAGAGGTATAGGGGGAGGGTTGAGATCTCATAAACATGTTTAACCCCGCCGCAATTTTGCGCCTGTCCCAAGTCAGGAGCCTCTGGCCTTTGTTAGTCTTGTATGATTTTAAATTTTAGTTTCTTTTGTATAATTCGGAGTTTAGTATGACGTCCATTATCACTGTACTATTATGCATATTTTAGGGGCCAGCTGAAGGACACCTACGGGTGCGGGAATTCTCGCTACATTGAAGACCCATTGGTTGCCTTCGGCTGTTGTTTGCTCTATGGTCGGGTGGTTGTCGCTTTGACATATTCACCATTTCCTTTCTCAATTTTATGATGTCAGTAAAATAGTCTCTATGGGTAAACCTGCTGCTAAAATTTATAAAAGGATATAAATGCTTGTTGAAATTTCCAATTTTGAATTAAACAGGTTGGGAACAACACTCCAAATGAGGGGAAACCCTCATTGGAAGAACATTACAACCCACTGTAAAAATAAGCACCTTTATATTCATATTATTTGATAAAACTTTTCATAAGAACTATGCATCTATCGAGTATTAAATGGACAAAACATGTCAAAAGAATTTTGTGATGTTTCTAAACTTAAATATAATTCTTTATTAATTTGATCCCTCATTTAGAAAAGTTGTTCCAAATGAGTTTTCCCACTTTTGAGTTAAAAATCAAAAATCTTTAAAAAAATTCTTTCTTTATTTTTTCAACAGTAAAATGACCCCTTGATTTAGGGACAGTCCCTCATTTAAGGGACACCACTCATAATGGGGGGGGGGGGTTCCAACCTGTTTGTTGATCTTTCATCACCGGAAGTAACTTGCACAAGAGGCACTATTATAGGTTTTGTGCACAAATGCAAAAGCTGTCATATCAATGCTAAGTATATGATAAAATATTTTATTGGCACAAACGCATTTACAACAAATGGTAATGACCGAAATGGATAAACAATTTGCAATACATGGTAGTAAAATACAAACAATTATATATATATATGTGAATAAACGATTAAAGGTATAATGAAAATCTATTGCAATATTATAGATTACTTCTTGCATTTACAATTTGTTATGAAAGAGGAAGATAATTTAAGTGCCGTATAAGATGTATTATTAAGTATAAGATTTATTTTATTTTTATCGCACAATATGGTTATATTTTTTCCTGTAATTTTGAACATTTTTAATACAAAAGTCTCTCTAATACTGGAGTAACCTCTGCAGTGTAGCAGCATGTGCTGTTCATTTTCAATTTCACAACTTTTACAGATTTCACAAATTCTTTGATCTCTGGGCACTTTTGAATATCTTATAAAACGTGGTTGATAAGAGTAAAGAGAATGAACACAGTGCGAACGTACTATATGGGTGAAAGAACTCAGGACAAACAGATCAAGGGTGAACATGTAAAAATGTAAACAGGGCAAGTTGACCCGATACCAAATTCACGCATGCGTACTACAAATATCTACATTAAAAACATCTGGTTACAAGTAAACAAATAACGTTCATCTAGATGAGATGAAATCTAATAATTTACATAAATAAAAGGGGATATATTTACGATAATGATTGTTTTTCAATCCTGATTTACAAATTAAATGATTCAGATGCTTAATCATGTGTCAAGAATGGAAGTTGTTATGAAATTGTAATACACAGAAACAGATGCGGCATAGAGATGTGGTAATGGTTCAATGATTTTACAGCCGGCACCATAGGCCTTCAGAAGACTTGAAGTCTTCTTCCACCAAAAAGGAGAGATACCATATAACAAAACTTACAATCCATTTTTATCATAAATAACAAAATGGGAGATAGACAATTGCCCCTATTTTTGTGATTTACAACATACTACAAAAATTCAGATAACTGAAAAATATGACCAATTGTAGCATACTATTCTGTACTTATAACTGAAGTTGATACTGACCTTTCATTATAAAGCCAAGCCAGGAAGTTAGTTGAATTCCAGTAAGTATCATTGGCCTCCCAGTCTCCATCAGACCATATAACTTCTGGCTGGTATGCATTCACAAGTTCATACAATTCAGGCATAGTCTTAGTCTGAAAAAAAAAAGTAATTTCATTAAGAGACCAATTTTACAGATATTTACAGCTTACTCATATGTGTCATAAAATGTTTATAAAATTGAGAACGGAAACAGGGGAAAGTGTCAAAGAGACAAAAATTCGACCAAAGAGCAGATCAAACCACAAATGGGTCTTCAACATAGCTAGGAAAATCCAACATCCAGATATGGGCTATAGCTGGCCCCTAAACAAAAATGTATACTGGTTCAGAAAAAAATAATAATTTTAGTTTACAATATTTGCACTATACAAGGATATTTATATAAAATCCAGGGGCAGATCCAGCCATTTTAAAAGAGAGGGTTCCAAGTATATGTTCCCATTCAAGAATGGGGGCACACAGCTTGTCTGTTTTGAAACATTTGGTTTGTCAATGCAATGAACATATATGTTTTAATTACAAAATGTATGTAATTTGATTTCCTAAACTTTTGACTCTAAGTTTGATGGGAAGTGTTATTTGAGAAATATTCACAAAGAAATCAATGCTGCAGGGTTTTCCCTCTAAAAAAAAACAGCTAAACAATAAAAAAAATTAAATATCATTTTATGATTATACTAAACAGAAATATAAAAAAAAACCCACAGAGGATTAATTTTAGTACATGTTTATGTATTGGTTCAAAATAGAATAGTTACTAAAAACAATACCCTGACAAAGTCTTGTTTCTTAAATCCTGAGTCTTTATCATTCAAATATATAGGATTAAACCATTCAAACATTGAGTGGTACAGTCCAAACTTCATCTGTGTTTTAGCTCTCACTGCAGCAGCTAACTCACCTGTAAAAATTTCTCAAATTTATAATTGTTTACATTATATGATACAATACCTTATTTTTAGTACAGTTAACAAAAAAATACCAGTAAAGAAAAACCTAAAGCTTGGGAATATATATAAACAAGAAGAAACTGGCAAAATCGCCAATATTGATCTTGATCCACATTTGTCATCAGTAACAACATATCTTAAAATATGAAAAGCACTGGTTGCACTATTCTCAATTAAATGCACATGCAGTACATGCAGAAAGAACACCATAAGCCATTTCCCAATCAATAACCATAACTCCTGCAAGACAAATGTTAGATTTCTTCAATATCGAACTTGACCTCAATTTCATTATCAACAAAATGTCAAAATTGGAAAAAAAACAGTGATAGAACAGTTTGTAAGTTATTGCACTGAAACAGTTTGAGCTACGTATACCTGCCTACCATTATACATCTTACTGTTTTTCTAACAGAAAATAAGGTTAAAAATCTTGTCAAAAAAAAATCCTTTCAATTATAACTTCAGAATAAACAAAACTTACAATCCATTTTTATCATAAATAACAGAATGAGAGAAAGACAATTGCCCAATGGTGTTCAGCCAAAAATTACTTAATACATATGTACCAGTTGATCACTGCAGGTGCTTGGGTATATGATGCAGATATTTAAAAAAAAAATTATAATACATATCTATCACTTCTGTGCATGTCTCACCTAATTTCGAGTGATTTAAACGACTCAGAGAAAAAGTATGGATAGTAAAATTGTTTTTTTCTCTGAGTCGTTTTTTAAATCACTCGAAACTAGGTGAGACATGCACAGAAGGGATAGATATAGACTATAAATATAAAATATTGAATATTTTAATCAACAACAAAAAAAAATAAAAAAAATATCTGCATCATATTCTCAAGCGCCTGTGCATGCAGTTGATAACATAAAATACCATATAATCAATATCACGGAAGGTGCCAAAAAAATTTTCAAAACTGAAATGAAACAATTTGCTCTTGTATCATTTATAGCTTAATTAATAAAATTGAGAATGGAAATGGGGAATGTGTCAAAGAGACAATGACCCGACCAGGCCTAAAATAAAATATTGTTTGTTTCCCCAATCCTGACCGACCCTGCAAAAATAGTGCTACTCATAAAATTTTATTGTCAAATTTAAGTCGAATATTATTTTATTTATTTCCAATTTTCAGTCTTGCAGGATCGTCCAATGTTGTTCAAGCTTTTTGGAAAAAATAAAATTATTTCCCTACCTTCCGACCCACACCTGGCTTGGCAGGGTCGGGATTGGGGAAACAAACAATATATTAATTTAGGCCCCATAGAACAGACAACAGCAGAAGGTCACCAACAGGTCTTCAATACAGCGAGAAATTCCCGCACCCGGAGGCGTCCTTCAGTTGGCCCCTAAACAAATATATACTAGTTCAGTGATAATGAACACGCCATACTAAACTCCAAATTGTACACAAGAAACTAAAATTAAGGTAGCAATACACAGTTAGGAAAAAACTTAAAATTGACACTCAAAATTTTTAAACACCCTCTTTCCCCTTCTGTCTAACAAAGAAGGCTTTATATGTGTGTTATGCATGTATATACTTATAGAAAGAGAATCTTCCATAGATTTGATTTCTAATGGTCATAAGGGTGAAATATAATCCCTCTTGGGTGTAACCATGGAAACAATCTGCATTTCTTAGATACAAAATATAGCAAAAAAGGGGGGTGAACATGTCACAAAAGTCTCCAAAATTTGGTCTAAAGGAAAATTTCAATCAATTACAGTGATACCTTTCCTGAATCCATAGGTTTATATCTATCAAGTGGTCCTAAAAAAATCATATGCTTATCTGCTCGTTTTTCCATAAAATTGAATTGAAAAGATCGAGCGCAAAATCTTTGTTGATAAACACTACAATAATGTATGGACCTATGAACGGTACGGATAGGAAAATACGGACTGTCAATCATATAAATGGCCTATAAAACATGTTAAAAACAATCTTAATGTTCATATAAACCCACTAAGAAGGCTATATTATTCTTCAATTATCTAAAAATCAATTTTATTGTACAAAAACTTTCATATTTAAAAAATTCACAGGGGCCATAATGCGAAACTAAACTTCTAACTGTGTATTGCTACCTAAAAATAATACAAGACTAACAAAGACCAGAGGCTCCTGACTTGGGACAGGCGCTGAAATGTGGCGGGGTTAAACATGTTTATGAGATCCCAACCCTCCTCCTATACATGTACCTCTAGCCAATGTAGAAAAGTAAACCCATAACAATATGCACATTAAAATTCAGTTCAAGAGAAGTCTGAGTCTGATGTCAGAAGATGTAACCAAAGAAAATAAACAAAATGACAATAATACATAAATAACAACAGACTACTAGCACTTAACTGACATGCCAGCTCCAGACTTCAATTAAACTGATTGAAAGATTATGTCTTCATCATATGAATATCAGGCACAATCCTTCCCGTTAGGGGTTAGAATGCATATGTAAAGAACCGAAATAATTAATTAGAACAGTATAAATATAAAAAAAGAAGATGTGGTATGATTGCCAATGAGACAACTATCCACAAAAGACCAAAAGCCTATTAAAGAATAGAAAGGTCAAACTTTTGTTCTTGAAATATTATACACCAATAATGATAATCACATTTAAATCATTCATATATCATTTTGTATATCATGTGCATTCCATGACATTGGAATTCTCTATACTATTGTTGAACATATTGATGACTTTGTGTTGATCTCTACTACATTGTAACTAATGTTATTGCAAGGTGTTTAATTGACATCTACCCAGACTCAAACCTACATCTTAATCAATCATAATTCAGTGTTATAACCAGATGCTCCGCAGGGCGTAGCTTTATACGACCGCAGAGGTTGAACCCTGAACGGTTGGGGCAAGTATGGACACAACATTCAAGCTGGATTCAGCTCTAAATTTGGATTGTGATTAAATAGTTGACACAGCATAGGTTTCTGACACAGAATGAATGTGTTCTAATGAACTTAAAATTTTTGTTTTCTCTTAGAGCAATTCACTATGCTGTTGAATATTAATCCTCTCAAAACAAGAATGTGTCCTCAGTACACGAATGCCCCACTCGCACTATCATTTTCCATGTTCAGTGGACCGTGAAATTGGGGTAAAAACTCTAATTTGGCATTAAAATTAGAAAGATCATATCATAGGGGACATGTGTACTAAGTTTGAAGTCGATTGGACTTAAACTTCATCAAAAACTACCTTGACCAAAAACTTTAACCTGAAGCGGGACAGACGGACGGACGAACGGACGGACAGACGGACGGACGCACAGACCAGAAAACATAATGCCCCTCTACTATCGTAGGTGGGGCATAAAAATGTTTGAAGAAATTTTCTTTTTTATTTATGAAATTTCAAATGAGAAAACTTGAACCCAATTTTTTTAATCACATCCCCCTTTCCCTTATTCCAAAACTAATCTCAATTAAAATATCTAATGGAGTTTGCAACAATAACTACTCATTTAAATACATCATAAAATATTAAGATGTAAAAAAAACTGCTTGTTATCACTGAATGTTATTTATTATAATTTATCAGTTGGTAGTAAAAAGTGAATATACATTGTATATTGTATATAACAAAGATTTAAGTTGATTCTGGACAAAGAAAGATAACTCCAATTAAAAAAAAATCTTGCTATTGCACAATATTTTGCAATTAGATATTTCTTGCTTACTATTCTGGACAAAGAAAGATAACTCTAATTAAAAAAAAAATTGCTATTTCACAATATTGTGCAATTAGATATTTCTTGCCATTGCGCAATACTGTGCAATTGAAAAGACTTGCTATTGCACAACACTTAATATAATAATTTTAGATCCTGATTTGGACCAACTTGAAAACTGGGCCCATAATAAAAAATCTAAGCACATTTTTGGATTCAGCATATCAAAGAACCCCAAGATTTCAATTTTTGTTGAAATCAGACTAAGTTTAATTTTGGACCCTTTGGACTTTAGTGTAGACCAATTTGAAAACAGGACCAAAAATGAAGAATCTACATACACAGTTAGATTTGGTATATCAAAGAACCCCATTTATTCAATTTTTGATGAAATCAAACAAAGTTTAATTTTGGACCCCGATTTGGACCAACTTGAAAACTGGGCCAATAATCAAGAATCTAAGTACATTTTTAGATTCAGCATATCAAAGAACCTAACTGATTCATTTTTTGTCAAAATCAAACTAAGTTTAATTTTGGACCCTTTGGACCTTAATGTAGACCAATTTGAAAACGGGACCAAAAGTTAAGAATCTACATACACAGTCATGACAGTTAGATTCGGCTAATCAAAGAACCCCAATTATTCAATTTTGATGAAATCAAACAAAGTTTAATTTTGGACCCTTTGGGCCCCTTATTCTGTTGGGACCAAAACTCCCAAAATCAATACCAACCTTCCTTTTATGGTCATAAACCTTGTGTTTAAATTTCATAGATTTCTATTTACTTATACTAACGTTATGGTGCGAAAACCAAGAAAAATGCTTATTTGGGTCCCTTTTTGGCCCCTAATTCCTAAACTGTTGGGACCTAAACTCCCAAAATCAATACCAACCTTCTTTTTGTAGTCATTAACATTGTGTTTAAATTTCATTGATTTCTATTTACTTAAACTAAAGTTATTGTGCGAAAACCAAGAATAATGCTTATTTGGGCCCTTTTTTGGCCCCTAATTCCTAAACTGTTGAAACCTAAACTCCCAAAATCAATCCCAACCGTTCTTTTGTGGTCATAAACCTTGTGTCAAAATTTCATAGATTTCTATTAACTTAAACTAAAGTTATAGTGCGAAAACCAAGAAAATGCTTATTTGGGCCCTTTTTGGCCCCTAATTCCTAAAATTTTGGGACCAAAACTCCCAAAATCAATACCAACCTTCCTTTTGTGGTCATAAACCTTGTGTTAAAATTTCATAGATTTCCATTCACTTTTACTAAAGTTAGAGTGCGAAAACTAAAAGTATCCGGACGACGACGACGACGACGCCAACGTGAAAGCAATATACGACGAAAAAATTTTCAAATTTTGCGGTCGTATAAAAAATCTTACCAACAAGATCTCTCTTAGGACCAGTTGCATTGGAATTCCAGTTAAAGGAATACTTAGATGGCCACATGGTGTAACCTTCATGATGTTTACTGCTCAATACAACATATCTATAATATAAAAGCAATAAATTCAAATTAACCTAGAATCATACATGTACATTGTACACCATCTTCTTATTTTTATATTTATTTACAATGTAAAATATACCACAGTAAAAAGCATTTAGAGAGGGATTTATCAATTTTAAAATACATAAATGTTTTACATGTAATTTTCAAAAATACTGAGGAGATTTAAAATAGGTACACGTATCAGAAAACAACAGATGAAGTACATGTTCACTAAGTGGTGGTAAAAGCTCTTATTGGCCCTTTGAGACACTGACCTATTAATGTATCGCACTACAGACACTGACAGAGAATTGACCTGGTAGTCGGGATCATCGGACACATATTTTAAACTAGATACTGTTACATTTGTGTACCTTAATGATGATTGTAGACAATGCAAGTTTGGTTGAATTTTGCCCAGTAGTTTCATCATAGAAGATTTTTGTAAAAGTTAATGACAACAGCGACCTTCAGGCCAGGTGAGCTAAAAAATAATTGTTGGATGACATCAATTATTCAATGGTCACAAAATATCAGCCCAAGTCTCATTCACAAACTGGGATATATATACATCAGGCATGGGATTATTGTAATCAGTATTCATAATCAGCTTTAATCAATTACATTTTGTAGTGTAATCACATGTAATCAGAAACAATACAATTTCTAATTACAAGTAATTGTTATGTAATCAATGTAACCGCAGATCAAGATTCTTTTTACAAAATCATCATTGTCTCCACAGGGACTCAAAGCAAAACCAGGGACCTCTGTGTTACAAGGCAGTGTATACCTCAACTGAGCTAAAGAAGTTCAATCACTTAGGGCTGACTAAGTATCTACAACATTTACTAAGGGAAGCAATCCTGTCACACATGTAGCGTCCTGGAATCCATGACAAATCGCCCCACTGGCAAATCGCCCCACACCTAACCGCCCCACTTGTGAAATGGGTTAAACCCGTTAATATAACTCATGGTACTCCTGCCATGATAACAAATTGCTGTTACCGGTAATTGAAAACCTTCAATTATTATGATATATCGCATTATGATACAGTTAACCGGTTTCTTTTCAATTGTTATGCAAATAACATAAGCTTGCAAGAATAAAGTTATTCTCCAACAATACGAAAATTATATATAGAATTATAATTTCAGAAAGATAAACATCATTTAATTTCATTTTTCTGTATTTTGCTTGTCTCGTTCAAATACACGACAAACCAACAAGAGAGGGAAATCTGTTAGATCTGGTATTCACAAACAACCCGTCCCTTATTAAATCAACTGGCAATGCACCAGGAATTTCAGACCATGATATCGTCATTACAGACTCATTGATAAAACCATACTATTGCAAACAACGCCCACAGAAAAGATACATGTTTGGGAAAGCAAACTGGGATCAGATTAAAACAGACATAAATATGATAACAAAGGACATCTATAATCATATACACGATATGCCAACAGATAAAACCTGGCAAACCTTCAAGAACGGTGTACAAGCAACAATTGACACCAACGTACCATCTAAAATGATAAAGAACCAGGTGCTCCGCAGGGCGCAGCTTTATACGACCGCAGAGGTCGAACCCTGAACAGTTGGGGCAAGTATGGACAAAACATTCAAGCATGATACAGCTCTGAATTTGGATTGTGATCAAATTTTTGACATTACATGGGTTTTTTTTACACAAAACAAATGCCAAGATTTTACAAATCAATTAAAGATTTCTTCTTCAAACTTTTTAAATCTAAAATTAAATAGTTGACACAGCATAGGTTTCTGACACAGAATGAATGTGGTCTAATGAACTTAAAAGGTTTTTTTTTGCCTTTGAGCAAATCACTATGCTGTTGAATATTAATCCTCTCAAAAAAATGTTTGAAGAAATTTTCTTTTTATTTATGAAATCTGAAATGAGAAAAATTTAACCCCCCCCCCCCCTTTTTTTTCACATCCCCGTTTCCCTTTTTCAAAACTGATATCAATTCAAATTTCTAATGGAGTTTGCAACAATAACTACTCATTTAAATACATCATAAAATATTAAGATGTAAAAAAACTGCTTGTTATCACTGAATGGTAAAGATTATTTAAATTTATCAGTTGGTAGTAAAAAGTGTATATACATTGTATATTGTATATAACAAAGATTTAAGTTGATTCTGGACAAAGAAAGATAACTCCAATTAAAAAAAATTCTTGCTATTGCACAATATTGTGCAATAGGATATTTCTTGCTTACTATTCTGGACAAAGAAAGATAACTCTAATTTAAAAAAAATTAGCTTTTTCACAATATTGTGCAATTAGATATTTCTTGCCATTGCACAATACTGTGCAATTGAAAAGACTTGCTATTGCACAATACTTAATATAATAATTTTAGATCCTGATTTGGACCAACTTGAAAACTGGGCCCATAATCAAAAATCTAAGTACATGTTTAGATTCAGCATATCAAAGAGGCCCAAGAATTCAATTTTTGTTAAAATCAAACTTAGTTTAATTTTGGACCCTTTGGACTTTAATGTAGAATTTGAAATTTGAAAACAGGACCAAAAATGAAGAATCTACATACACAGTTAGATTTGGCATATCAAAGAACCCCAAGGATTCAATTTTTGATGAAATCAAACAAAGTTTAATTTTGGACCCTTTGGACCTTAATGTAGACCAATTTGAAAACTGGACCAAAAAACTTCAATAATCAAGAATCTAAGTACATTTTTAAATTCAACATATCAAAGAACCCAACCGATTCATTTTTTGTCAAAATCAAACTAAGTTTAATTTTGGACCCTTTGGACCTTAATGTAGACCAATTTGAAAACGGGACCAAAAGTTGAGAATCTACATATACAGTTAGATTCGGCATATCAAAGAACCCCAATTATTCAATTTTGATGAAATCAAACAAAGTTTAATTTTGGACCCTTTGGGCCCCTTTTTCCTAAACTGTTGGGACCAAAACTCCCAAAATCAATACCAACCTTCCTTTTATAGTCATAAGCCTTGTGTTTAAATTTCATAGATTTGTATTTACTTATACTAACATTATAGTGCGAAAACCAAGAAAAATGCTTATTTGGGTCCCTTTTTGGCCCCTAATTCCTAAACTGTTGGGTCCTAAACTCCCAAAATCAATACCAACCTTCCTTTTGTGGTCATAAACATTGTGTTTAAATTTCATAGATTTCTATTTACTTAACCTAAGGTTATTGTGCAAAAACCAAGAAAAATGCTTATTGGGGCCCTTTATTGGCCCCTTATTCCTAAACTATTGAAACCAAAACTCCCAAAATCAATCCCAATCTTTCTTTTGTGGTCATAAACCTTGTGTCAAAATTTCATAGATTTCTATTAACTTAAACTAAAGTTATGGTGCGAAAACCAAGAAAATGCTTATTTGGGCCCTTTTTGGCCCCTTATTCCTAAAATGTTGGGACCAAAACTCCCAAAATCAATACCAACCTTCCTTTTATGGTCATAAACCTTGTGTTAAAATTTCATAGATTTCTATTCACTTTTACTAAAGTTAGAGTGCGAAAACTAAAAGTATTCGGACGCCGGACGACGACGACGACGACGACGACGACGACGACGCAGACGCCAACGTGATAGCAATATACGACGAAAATTTTTTCAAAATTTGCGGTCGTATAAAAAGCACTCTGTCCCATGGTTAAACAGAAAACTGCGCAAAATGCTAAAACGGAAAGCTTGGTTGCACAATCATTGCTAGAAAAACTGGAAGTTACAAAGAATATAAACAATTCCAAAAAGACTGCAAACGCCAATTTAGAAAAGCAGAATGGAACTATATTAATGACATCATCAATGCAGGTTTTGAAAAGAATAGTTCTAATGTTTGCACCTGTCCTAAGTCAGGAATCTGATGTACAGTAGTTGTCGTTTGTTTATGTAATATATACGTGTTTCTCGTTTCTCGTTTTGTTTATATAGATTAGACCGTTGGTTTTCCCGTTTGAATGGTTTTACACTAGTAATTTTGGGGCCCTTTATAGCTTGTTGTTCGGTGTGAGCTAAGGCTCCATGTTGAAGGCCGTACTTTAACCTATAATGGTTTACTTTTTAAATTGTTATTTGTATGGAGAGTTGTCTCATTGGCACTCACACCACATCTTCCTATATCTAAACCATTCTGGAACTACATGAAAGCAAAGAAACAAGATAATATAGGAGTAGCACCACTAAAGTCAAATGGAGGCCTTACAAACGACAGCAAAGAAAAGGCAGAAATTCTAAACAACCAATTCAAATCAGTATTCACTAAATTAGATCCGAACTCACAAATACCACCACTAAAGAAAAGATCAACTTCAAATATTTCAAAATTGGACATAACATCAGAAGGAGTACATAAATTATTGAAAAACGTAAATCCATCCAAAGCAATGGGACCAGACGGAATACCAAACACTGTCCTTAAAACATGTGCAGAAGAACTCGCACCAAGTATATCCGCCATCTTTCAAAAATCAATTGACACAGGCACTCTCCCTGAAGATTGGTTAAGTGCAAACATAGCTCCAGTATTTTTAAGAAGGGGGAAGTCCACGCAGCTGAAAATTACAGACCAGTTTCACTGACCTGTGTATCATGTAAGCTTTTGGAACACATCATCTGTAAACACATCCTTAAACATCTGGAAAAGCACAAAATACTGACAAATTTAAATCATGGATTCAGATCAGGTTACTCTTGTACAACACAGCTCTTAGTCACAACAGAAGACCTACTAAAGAGCTTCGACAGTGGCATTCAATTTGATATGGCTATACTCGACTTTTCAAAGGCTTTTGATACTGTGCCACATAACAAACTTCTGGCAAAACTAAACAGCTTCGGAATAGATGGAAATCTGAACAAATGGTTAGCAGCATTTCTGCAAAAACGATCAATGCGGGTCGTTGTAGAAGGTGAGCACTCAGAATATGCCCACGTAGACTCTGGCGTACCACAAGGCACAGTACTAGGACCGCTGCTTTTCCTATGCCACATCAACGACCTCCCGGAAAGCGTAAAATCTCAAGTTCGTTTATTTGCAGATGACTGCCTACTCTATCGAGAGATTAAAAACACAAAAGACCACCAAACTCTCCAAGAAGATCTAAAAGCTCTGGAAGTATGGGCACTAAATTGGGGAATGAAATTCAACCCAAAAAAATGCTATATAATGAGCTTCAAACAAAAATCAACACACTTCTACCAACTAGACAACCACATACTAGAACAGGTACAAACTAATCCTTACCTAGGTCTTAACATATCTGATGACCTAAAATGGACCAGCCACATAGGGAAAACAATAAGCAAGGCAAGCTGTACACTGGGGTTCCTGAGAAGAAACTTACGCCAGTGCCCCCAAGAGTGCAAAAAACTTGCCTACTTAGCCATGGTTAGATCTGTACTAGAATACGGTGCTGTCATCTGGGACCCATTCACTATCAGGGAAATAGAAAAAATAGAAAGCATACAGAAAAGAGGAGTACGTTTCATTCTGCACGACTATAAATCCAGAGACACCGGATGCGTCACAAATATGCTTTCTAAGCTAAAACTGCCACCTCTCCAAGAGCGAAGGAAACATCAGAGGCTGACTATGTTCTACAAAGTGGTTGAGGGATTGGTGCCGGCTATTGATCCAACAGATTATCTACAAAAGACAAGAAATAAACGCCAAGTGAAAACAAAAAACTTTAGTGACTTCCAATATTCAAACATAGTGGAAAGACAAGAAACCAGAAATAGCAGATCGTATAAATTAATAGACTGCAAAACAGACATTCGAAAGAACTCTTTTTTTCCAAAAACAATAGTTGAGTGGAACCATCTGGCTGAGGTAACTGCATGTCAAAAGACAGTTGAGGGTTTCACGGCTGCCCTCCAACGGTTGGACTAACCAACCCGCTCTCCTTCCAGTGCGCACATATCCGCGATCGGATCCTGCACTGTGTAACATACAGATACAGATACAGATTAATTCACTAAAGTGAGGCGAGTTGGCAGACATGAAAATCATAAATTAATCTACATATTACCGTTTTTATTAAGTGGGGCGAGTTGGCAGGAGTAATATTAACGGGATTTAACCCATTTCACAAGTGGGGCGATTTTTTTAAAAAGTAGGGCGACTTGGTAACCCAATTTAGGGCGATTTTTTTAAAAGTGGGTTGAGTTGGTGAAAAAGTGGGGCGATTTGCCAGTGGGGCGATTTGTCCTGCTTCCGCGTCCTGTTCATTGTACATGTTGTATTCTTACTTTGCACCAGAATCCTGAAACATTTCAGCCCATTCCTCTGGATCATAAAATTCTGTTGTGAACATAGCTGCAAAATCTACATAGGTAAAATCTGGACGGTAGTTTTTCTGCATGTAATCCACAACAGCCCGCATCGGTTGCCCTTTCCATTGCCACCAAAACCACTCTGATGAAAAGGCTGGTACTGAATAAATACCCCAGTTAACAAATACACCAAACTTAGCTTCATCATACCATCCTGGAAGTGGTCTTGCATCTAAAGACTCCCATGTTGGGTCATATTTTAATGAATTAACAAACGAAAACAGTAAAACAAGACAAACCAGGTAAGTGGCCATTTTGTTTTCACGTGATGATCACATGATATGTAAAGTCAGGTACTGTATGCACTTCAGAGGCTGCACTGAAATTCATAAGAGAGGGTCATGTCAAAAGATATTGTTCAAATAACTTGTAACATTTGAACAAGAAAGATTTATAATCTGATGCTAAATATGCCTTGGCAAAGATGTTTTACGTGAACAACTAAACAATCCCCATTATATCCATAGACCCCAAAGTAGTCGTTAGCAGTATGCCACAACGGACGCAAGGACATCAAACACATATCGAGTTCACCGAAATGAGGCAAATGCACAAATCTGCAGAAAAAGAGTTTTAAGACCCTCCCAACATTGATCATTTCACAAATAGCCTAATATCACTGTCACTTGATTCTAAATATATATCATATATACCCTTATTAAATATAACACAATTTACCTAACTCAAAATTTTTAGAAATGTCACTGGTCGCTTACTTCCATTTTTTTTCTGATTTCACAGATGTCTATCTCACTGAAACTTGTTATGTGGTAAATCTATATCAGAATATCTAAAAAAAAATATGTATATCATACCTATTTCTGTTGTTAGAATCAATCAAAGCAGTCCTTCCAAGAAGGTAACCTTAATCTGTAAATTATTGTCCTGTCCTCAAGTACCAGTCTTCTTTAAGCATAGGCGGATTTAGGGGGGGGGGGGCCGGGCCCCCCCTTTTTGGGAAAAAAATTGGTTGCTTATATAGGGAATCACTGAAGCGTGACTGGAGCGGGCCCCCTCTTAGGTCAGTCAGTGGGCCCCCACTTATGAAAATTTCTGGATCCGCCACTGTTTAGTTATCAATGACTTTGAGAGAAAGTCCATTCTGCCATATATAGCCTGCTTACTGGTAAAATCATTTATAATAATGTAAGACATTGACTTGTATTTCAGTTATACAAAAAGTTCTGAAAACATCAGTCTTGAAATAGGAAGAAAATGGGTTTAAAAACATGGCTAGCTGTGATTATTGTCATCATAAGTGTGATATTTATCATGTATCCAGAACCAGACTTGACTCCTAAGGTGACAGCATGGAAAGAAGGAGGGAAGTATCTTCAATACAAAGGCTACCAGATATTTTACAGGGGTAATAACACTTACTGGCCTTTTGTTCAGTTGAAAACTTTTAATTATTTCAAAGAAGGACACCCAAAATATACAGTAGATGCAATATTGCCACCAATCCTCCTGTGCCCATCTAGATTGATTGTAAATTTTATATCTCTTATACTGTTATAAAAATGAATGTTACTTCAGAAATATAATCTTATTATCTGACTTTGAAGAACAAGAATTATTTTTAATTGAATTTATAAGAAGAAAAAGAATGGACCGGGATATGTGTGATAACTCCTTTGAAAATAGAACAAAGTAGCTAGAAATCCAAGTAAATTTGTTCTAACTATAAAAAACATCATCAAGCAAGCTGTGGGGGATGATTGTTTGGAATGTGATTGTATAATACACGTAGTGCATAAGCTAAAATTGAAGGAATTTATAAATACTTGCAACAATGTCTAAACAAAGGGAGATAAGTCATCCCTTTTCATGTGCTTTGATCAAAATATTTGATAATATTCATATTTTAGTATTAGGTCATCTTAATTCTCAATACAAATAGAAGGCCTTCCTTCCAATTTGGAAATGTTTTATTGTTTATTAGCACCATCCATTTATTTAGCCAATCATTAGTTATATTTATTTATAATGTTTTTTTTAACTTTTAATCTTTTTGACATCCAATGTTAGACATCTAAATTCAGGATGATTATGCAACAGAAACTATGCAGATATTGTTTGATTCATTATTATTATCACCCAAAAGTCAGTCCAATTCTCTGTAATGGAAACAAAAAGTAAAAGTACAGAATTACTGAATACTCACAACAGATTAATCCAATTATATTGTTTATGAAAAAAATATTAAATCTTAAGATTTTGACATTGTTAACTTTATGAATTGATGAAAAATATGTTTTTTGTGGAATCGTAAAATATGGGAATCTTGTGAAAATATTGATTTATAGTGATTTATACATGTCCTTTTTTCAGTGGAAGATGGAGAGTCAAAGGATGGGAGAACCTTACTTTGTCTCCATGGTTATCCTACATCTAGTTACGATTGGATAAAGGTACCTTTAAACATTTGTCTGTCAAAAGTTTGATTATAATTTGATATCTACAAATCAGTCATCTTGACTTGTAGAAAATAAGAAGAAGTTGGTATTATTGCCAATGCAATGAGACAACCCTCCACCAGGGACTAAATAAAATACAAGTTAGCATCGAATTTTACTAAAGGTCGCTGTATGACCGTCTTACTTTTTGCTTGACTAAACATTCCATAACTTGGTCCACTAAACTGATTTGTGTGAAGTGGACATAAAAATTTCTATATACAGAATATTTTTTCTGGTTGAAGAACTTTTACTAGGGTTAATCAATCAGTTCACACACAAAAAAAGAATAAAAAAAACCCAGACCAAGATCAATAGTTGCAGAGCTTGCAATATTCCATTAGCCTTGGCCTTTTATTAAAGGTATATGAAGTTTTTAAGACCTCATTTACATCGATCAATGTTGATCATTGATAATGTTCATCTTTTTAAAATATGTAAGACTGTTTTTCAAAAGACTTTTTAACATAGATTCAATCATAATCAGTAAAGCAGATGAGACATCTCAGTGTGTATGTCATGAAAAAAATGAGACCTTCCATTGATAGACACACCCTGTTACCTTATGCACAATCTTTTATGATTCAAATGTAGAACTAAGGGTAAACCACTAGCTAAGTAACACATGTAAAACATGATATGATTTTTATGCCCCACGTAGGGTCATTATGTATTTTGGTCTGTGTTTATGTCTTATCGTCTGTCTGTCCTGCTTCAGTTTAAGTTTGTGGTTAAGGTTTTTGGTCAAGATAATTTTTGATGAAGTTGAAGTCCAATCAACTTGAAACTTTGCATACATGTTCCCAATGATATGATCTTTTTAATTGTAATGGCAAATTAGAGTTTTGACCCAAATTTCATAGTCCATTGAACATAAAAAATGATAGTGCTGATAGGGCATCCATGTAATATGGACACATTCTAGTTTTACCATGTATTATAAGGGTTATGGTGGTACATCCTATTTCTAAAGTGAAATTTATAACTTTAGATTTTCATGCAAAACAAATCAATATGTAAACTCTAATTTCAGATATTGGGTGGTCTTAAAGAACAATTTTCCAAAATCATCATGTATGACTACATTGGATTTGGTTTTAGTGATAAACCTGTAAGTATATCATTGTGGTTAAAAATTGTAATATTCACTTATAAATAAATTTGTTGTATTTACTGTCTTCTGATTGGTTAAAAGTATTACTTTTATTTTCAATGTTGTCAATTTTTATGGGGACAAGCCCTCTCTGACGTTGTGTATTCATACACCAACATTTGTGTACGTTGTTATTGTTATTAAATATAGATAATATAATAAAAGTTCTTTGAGCCTTAATTTTGATAGATATTTATCTATAATGAATGGCAATAATTTATTTTGAATTTATTGAACCATAAAATTAATTTTTGACTCTTAAATAGCTTTTATATAATTTTTTTTAACTTTTGATTTTCAGGATAACCACACATATACTATAATGGAACAGGCAGATATAGGAGAGAGAATTTTAAAGGAACTTAAGGTCAATAAAGTTCATATCTTAGCACATGACTATGGAGATACAGTTGCATTAGAATTACTTGCAAGGTATATACATATAAGGTCAAAGTTGCTAAATTTGCATTAAATTATTTAAGTTTTGAGGCTTCTAAAACTCTGGGAAACTACTCAACTATATTTTTATTTTATTTAAAGACGCCATGTGCTAAAATTATCAACCAAAATGCACCTTTTCTTTAAGTATTAGCTTTCAGTTCGCAACTCTATTTTTTTTAAAATTTGTATGGGGAGATAACTCAAGATAATTTAAATATAATAGATGAGAAATAGTAATCCTGCAGTTTGTTAATTTTCCAAAAGTATTGGATGTAAGCTATCATCTCTTACTTTATTTTAAAATTCTATCTTTTTAGTTTTATATCTTTTAACAGAATTTTGTTTATCTACCATACTTTTTCTTGGAAACTGAACATTTTTCACAATTTGAAAGCAAACCTGTACATATAGTCATATAACTTTTATAGCAGTTTTTAAAATTTCATTATATCTTTATATATATTGATAAAAAAAACACTCTGATCATAATCATTATATAATCATAAGGTTAAAGCTATATTATACACCAATAGAAACCTACTCTCAGTTTGTTGTAGATACATTGTACAAATTATTTGGTAGAGGGGAGACAACTCCGTTTAGCATATCTGCGATCTAGTAAATTATAGTCTTTCCATGTAGTTTAAACAAATGCATTGATCCAAATGGAAATTGGATCAGACATAAAGTTATTAGATCTTCTGCAAGTATGTGCTTGTGCTTTAACAGAAAATTTAAGTTTTTAAAAGTTTTTGTTTTGGGTGTTATAATATCTTTAATTCCTCAGTGGTTTTTGATTGTTTAATTAACTTAAATATATGTTTTCATAAATGAGCCATGGGTTCAAAACTAAAAAAAAACATAAATTGGAAAAAACAATTAATTTTATTACATTTGTTAAGTTGAAAACTTCTATTTTCACAAATCAAATTGAATTAGTGACATGTTTTTCATTTGGTACTATTGTCAAGTTTTTTTAGCATTAGTGCAGCAGTTTGATACAAAGACTAGAATGTTAATATAAAGATGCACCTAATTTTACAAAAATTAATGATAGGACATGTCATGGGAATACAGCTCTCTTTTTGTTACCTATATATTTAATTTTAGATACAATAATAAAGAAAACAAAGACAGAATTCCCGAAATACAGACACTTTGTCTGTCTAATGGAGGTAATGAAAAGATAATGTTTAATCGAGAGTACCATGAATTATTCATGGAACCAATTTCTCAAAGATTAAAAAAAAATAGTTTATTTGTCATATGTGATTTCAGGTTTTGAACTTCCTTGGAACATAAAAATTTGTATTTCAACAGTCCCATCAAATCAACAAAAAAATGGAAACTATTTGTTACATACCAATTTTTGTGGGTTTCATGGGTACAGATGAACCACGATTTCAAATGTTCAACGAATATCATATTTTCAATAGGCTTTGTATACAGAGATCGTCAAAACAATGAAATCTAAAATCCACAAATAGGCAAGTTTTTAAGCGATCCACGAAAATTGATACCCACAAAAATAAATGAATTCACAGTATACTGGATCTGCAGAATTTAAATGATTAATAGATTTTTGCTTTACATCAAATGATAAATGTTAAAAGATTATTTAAGAACGAGATGTCTCATGTTTTCCCCCAAATAAAAAGTTTTTTGCTGAATATTATATTTACAATCATTTCAAACTTCAAGAAATTTTGGTTATTACAGCCAAAAGATCCTTGGAAAAGACCCTTGAAAAATTGATTCAGGTGGAAACATTCTTTAGAAGAAACATTTGCCAGAAAATAAAAGATCTTTATTACATTTAATGTATACTTGTATTATATTTTCCAATTTGGTGTATATATTTTACTTTTAAGGTATCTTTCCAGAAACTAATTCCCCTAGACCCGTTCAGAAAGTAAGTACATTGTTTAATTTACACTTTCTTTCATCAATTTAAATAATGAATTATGTACTTTTATGGAATAAAATTGAGAATGGAAGAATACTTAGTTGTTATCTGGAAGAGTTTCCTTCTCTACAAATAAGTGTCCTGTCGAGGGGAGATTGGCCTTTAATCCGCCAGCAACCTTAGTGTACAGTTACATGTTGCCTACTGACAATAGGGTGTTTCTATATTTTTAGTTACTTTTGAATCCTTATGCCGGACCAATAGCATCAAGACTTATGTTCTTCTTTATATTTAAAAAAACGTGAGTAAATCTTTCATATAACAATATATTTCAAAGTACTGTAAATTCAGAAATTATTGCAACTTTTTATTTATGTGAATAATCTGACTGGATGAGCTTTACAGTACATTGTAATAAGAACTCTTTATCTGATATTGGTATGCAGATTTTCCTGAAATCACAACAACTAATTTCATATTTTAGTCTATTTATCAAATTTTGCAACAATTTCTGAATTTACAGTTATAGGTAGTAAATAGCAGCAGTAGCATCTTTTCACAAAAAGGTCCGTATAAAGAAATTAACAAGAAAACCAGATGAATTTGTGTGCAAGTTTTCTCTAGAAGATATGAAATAAATAAAATATATGTAACTTTAAATGTAAGTTTGAAAGGGAAAAAAATGATACTGAAAAGGAAAGAAAACACCCAGAAGCTTTTATCATCAAATTGTCAGTGAAAATAAAAAAAAAAAAAAAAAAAAAAAACAATAAAAAATTGGTGAAATATATTCTAACTGTGACCTTACATAAAGTTCAAGGTTACAGCATATGTTAATAAGAAAAAAGACTATGTGACAGTGATTTTTCTTTTTATTTTAAATATCACTGTTGATGTCATATATTTGTTAATAAACAAAATATTACTCATATTAATCAGTAAGTACTAGTGGTCCCTGCAATTATTATTTTACCTAAGTATTCACCCTATTAATGTATCATATAAAATACACTTGCATGATCCCTTACAAAATTACACATCACCTTGAAAGTAAACGTTTCTCAAATTGATGTTATATGTAACCTCCATAAGCCTGGAAATGTCATGGTGCTTACAATATTTGCAAACCATTCTCATATAAAGGAATTATCCATTAAAGATTATTTCAATTTTTTTTTAGCTTTGGTGAAATATTTGGACCTGAAACAATTCCATTGGAAGATGATTTGTGGGACTTTTTTGTAATTATAATGCACAAGAATGGTCATGTTATTAGTCACAGGTAAGAAAAGTTTTTCATAGTGGATATCAGTGGTGGATCCAGAAATTTTCATAAGTGGGGGCCCACTGACTGCCTAAGAGGGGGCCTGCTCCAGTCATGCTTCAGTGATTCCCTATATAATCAACCAAAATTTTCCCAAAAAAGGGGAGGACCTGGCCCCCACCTAAATCCGCCTCTTGATATAGAATGACTTGATGATAAGATTGTATTTCTTTCAAAGTATTTGTAATTGTTATTGCATGTGTTCTGGCAATGAAAAGTAATTATTTATATTTTTTGGTATTATAAGGATCAGAATGCACCAATTACAAATTTTGATAAAGGAGTAGAGTGGGGTGCTCATTTTCGCCATATCTTTCCATGTTTTCTACAGTTTATGTTCAGGTCTATATGTTTTTGAAGTATACTGATATTTCTATATGAAGATAACTTCAAATGCAAAACATTCCTAAGCTTGAAAACATGTTTGTTTGAAAATAATCATCTGTAAAGTTAGATTAAAAGGTGTTTGAGATTTCCTGAAGTTTTGTCAATGGGGGACACATATTCGCCGTTTTTACACATCTATTTAAAACCAAATAACTGCATCTTTGTATAATATTTATCAAATAAATTTCATTATAGATGAACAGCAGAAATTCAAAAGTGTAAAAAACAGAAATTTAGGCCAATCAGTCAAAAAAATGCTAAGAAAAAAATCTATGAAAATCCTGTTTTTCATTCAGGAAATTGACCGAAAATCGTTGTCCGTTTTTCGATCTTTTGCAGTAAGTGCCGTAATTTTGTTTAAGTTTAAAAAATAATCATATTTGTTATAAAATTATAATTTATTGGCATATTTCTTCCATTTCAGCCATCCTTTGAAGTGTTTACACCTCAAAATCATAAAACGGCGAATATGGGCCCCCCACTCTAGGTCCAGTAAGGACTGATTTTGGCCTCAAATTTCAGGTTCATCTGACGAAAGATTTTGACCACTTTTTAAACACTTAAGTGTCTATTTCATTTGATTCAATTAGTTTATGTGAAAGATTTTAACTGATTTAGTCATTAAAAACCATCTGATTCAAGCTCAAATATGAAAAATCTACCAAATATGCCGAAAAATGTCACTTTACAGATGGTTTTTGTCAAAAATGAAAGTGGCCGCATCCGTGTTCATCTACAACCTTTATATATGTTATGTATTATCATCAAATACAACCGACATTTCAATATTAAGGATGAACACGAATGCGGCCACTTTCGTTTTAGACGGAAACCGTCTAAAATTTAACTAAAATGCTAGAATTTTGAAGATTTCATTAATTTAGCATGACTTATTGGTGCTAGTACCCGATATATGTGCATTGTATTGTACAAAACAGCCCATATTTATGTAGCAGAAGCATTCTTCTGTCCAATAAATAACTAAAAATGTATATTTTAACAATTTTGTAAAACTGTTACATTTTGGGGCCAAAAAGGGGGCTTACCGGACCTATTCCTTTCACATATGTTTTAACAGACTGATAGACTACAAAATGACCCAGCTTTTCAAACATAAATATATCTTCAATAGTGGCGGATCCAGGGGGGGGGGGGGGGTTCCGGGGGTGCGCACCCCCCCTTTATTTTTGCCAATCAATGCATTTGTATCGGGACATATGTTTTGCACCCCCCCCTGCACCCCCCCTTTGCCCTGGGTTAGCACCCCCCCTTTCGAAAATTCCTGCATCCGCCCCTGCTTCAACAATGTATCTTAACAGAATACTGTTGCATATAGATAGATTCCATCTTATTTTGATTGAAACCTACGTGGAGTTATTAAAAATACACTTATTACTATCATTTAACATTTATATATTTTGAAATTATGGTTTATTCAATCAGCATATGTTTTAATTTCTAATTTCATATACCTGTAACCAATGATGATGTTTGTAACCAGGACCCATTAAACATTAAAACAATGATTTTTCTAAACATAATCATATATGATTATTATGAGCAGCGTCTGATAAAAATGGACCTTATGCAAAAGAATATATCTACACCGTTTAGCCTAATTTGGGTTGAACAAAGTCTCTATGGAAAGTCTGTAACTGTTTGAAAATTGAGCTGTTGTAAGAAAATGTTCACAACAGACAAAATTCATCTTTTATTTCGTATTTAAATATTTCAAAAACAAACAATGTCTTATACATGTACATGTATACATATGTGCATGCACTTACATTAGGTAGATTTCTATCAAATTCAGCTCATATAATGCATGACGTATACTTTGATACATTATGCTGTAAACAGTATGGATCAACTTTTTTTATACCAATAATTTACCTTGCTTTCATTTATTTATAAATTTTTATAGGCTAATGCAATATATTACACAAAGAATAGAGTTCAAGGACAGATGGGTTGGTGCCTTAAAAAATACACAAGTTAAAGGTATGGCTTAAAGATAAGTTCATTGATGATACACATGTTATGACATTTAATATGTTCTACACATTACTTTGACGCAAGAAATTAATACGTGTTGTTTTCAATTTTTTACTTCACTGGATCGATACCTCTGCTGGTGGACTATCAGTCCCCGAGGGTATCATCAGCTCAGTAGTCAGTATTTCGGTACTGACATGATTTAACAAACTTTACTTAAATTGTCCGTTTATAAATTTATAAATTATTTAGAAACTAAGGTTTCAACTCCCTCAGACAAAAGTGGCTTTAGATGAATTTGGCGATTTATTTTAGGCATTTTTGACATATAGCTCATTAATGGTTTCAGTACTTATACATCATTGGATTTCAAATGTTTGGCTTTGAGCTTTCCTGAGGAAGGTAAATCCAGAAAAGCGCTTCGGACGCAAGAAATTATTAAACGTGTTGTTTTCAATTTTTTAATGTTTATTAAACCACTTCTTATATGTCAAGAAAAGAAATTAAAAATCTGTATTGTTTGATAGGTTAAAATTCTGGTAAATGAAGTGGGATACATAATACAAAAGGGAGATAATCTTGGTAATACTTTACATTGCCATTATATTTCAGTATTTTGCTCTATGTTTTTTTCCTTTTAATATGGTATAATAATTAGAAAAACACTCAGAAACAATCAATCAATAACTAGAAAGAATTTTCAGAAAAAAATACAAACAAAATATTCAAATAAATTGTCATAATGATTGAAGTCCGTCCTTTTCTGCACTGGTTTGACAATTATCTGTAGGTTTGGTTCTTTTCCTGAACATATATTACAAGATTTGGAAAAATAAGTATCAAAGTTTGTTAAGCTTTTGAAGCAATGTTCTTTTTAAAGTGTTTGTATTTTTCAGTTCATATGATTTATGGCCCAGCAGACCCAGTTAATCCAGATTCTTTTATTGACTTCTACAAGTGAGTATTTATGTTTCTCAGAAACTTAAAATGATTATATGATATGGAAACATGATCCACAAAATAGAATAATACTGTACAATCTTTCAAAAAGCATCAGACAAGGACATACGTGAAAAGATGCATTCATGGAAATTCACTTTTTGATGACTTCTTTTAAAGATAAAGTGTGTGCCATTTAATTCACTACTGTTTTATAGCTTGAATGAAGGCTGAGTTGCCTAATTCATTATTTAATTTCCATAAATTTTTAACAGAACTTGATTAAGGTGATTACAATGTTATTTAACAGTACTCAGTTAAATAGAAATTTTAAAAATAAAGTGTGTGCCATTTAATCCACTACTGTTTTATAGCTTGAATGAAGGCTGAGTTGCCTAATTCATTA
Organism: Mytilus edulis; assembly: GCF_963676685.1. Classification (NCBI taxonomy): domain Eukaryota; kingdom Metazoa; phylum Mollusca; class Bivalvia; order Mytilida; family Mytilidae; genus Mytilus; species Mytilus edulis. The sequence goes on from NC_092344.1 coordinate 11,385,008, forward strand.
TTTAATTTCCATAAATTTTTAACAGAACTTGATTAAGGTGATTACAATGTTATTTAACAGTACTCAGTTAAATAGAAATTTTAAAAATAAAGTGTGTGCCATTTAATCCACTACTGTTTTATAGCTTGAATGAAGGCTGAGTTGCCTAATTCATTATTTCTTTTCCATAAATTTTTAACAGAACTTGATTAAGGCGATTACAATCTTATTTAAAAGTACTCAGTTAAATAGAAATAGTATGGTGTGATTGCCAATGAGACAACTATCTACCAGATAAAAAATTGTGTAGATGTATGGAACTATAGATTACCTTTTAGGAAGCTTAAATATACCCTAATATGACAAAATACAAAATATACCCAAATATGACAAAATACAAAATATACCCTAATATGACCAAATACAAAATATACCCTAATATGACCAAATACAAAATATACCCTAATATGACAAAATACAAAATATACCCTAATATGACAAAATACAAAATATACCCTAATATGACCAAATACAAAATATACCCTAATATGACAAAATACAAAATATACCCTAATATGACCAAATACAAAATATACCCTAATATGACAAAATACAAAATATACCCTAATATGACAAAATACAAAATAGACCCTAATATGACAAAATACAAAATATACCCTAATATGACAAAATACAAAATATACCCTAATATGACAAAATACAAAATATACCCAAATATGACAAAATACAAAATATACCCTAATATGACAAAATACAAAATATACCCAAATATGACAAAATACAAAATATACCCTAATATGACAAAATACAAAATATACCCTAATATGACAAAATATACCCAAATATGACAAAATACAAAATATACCCTAATATGACAAAATACAAAATATACCCTAATATGACAAAATACAAAATATACCCTAATATGACAAAATACAAAATATACCCTAATATGACAAAATACAAAATATACCCAAATATGACAAAATACAAAATATACCCTAATATGACAAAATACAAAATATACCCTAATATGACAAAATACAAAATATACCCTAATATGACAAAATACAAAATATACCCTAATATGACAAAATACAAAATATACCCTAATATGACAAAATACAAAATAGACCCTAACATGACAAAATACAAAATAGACCCTAACATGACAAAATACAAAATAGACCCTAACATGACAAAATACAAAATAGACCCTAACATGACAAAATACAAAATATACCCTAATATGACAAAATACAAAATATACCCTAATATGACAAAATACAAAACAATTGAAACTAGAGAACCAATGACCTGTTTTATAAACAATTCAATAAACAAACCAATATTAGATACCGTGGATTCATTATTATTCGTTGGATATCAATTTTCGTCGATTTTGTGGGAACAGGTAAACCACGAAATTAAATTTTCAACAAATAGCAAATTATCCATAGGCTTGTAAGCAGATTTCAGCAAAACCCCAAAATTATATATCCACGAACATGTAAGTTTTCCTTTATTCACGAAATTAGGTACCCATGAAAATAAATTAATCCACCGTAGTCAGCTAGAAAAACAACCATTGAATTACAGGCTTCTGAATTGGGACAAGCACATACAGAATTTGATGGGGTAAAACATGTTTTTGAGTGTTCAATACTCTCCTTAATCCTCAACAATCGCGTAAAACCACATCATAAGTACAAACTGTAAAAATCAGTTGAAGATGGCTTAACTCATCAAATATATTTGATGAGTTATATAAGTCTATAGACACAAAGCACAAAATCTTAAGACACAAATCACCCATGTAAGAGAACAAGCAGTAGCTGAAAGTAAGTTCAAAGCCAATTACAACTTGCACATATATTATTTTTCCAAGACTAAAATATCAATTGATACACATCCGATGGATTTAATGACAAGATGTCATAAACAGTCTGAGAAATACATGATCCTGTGCATCAACAGGATGTGGGACTTAAGAGATCAATGACTGTATGGTTATCTAGTTATGTTATAATCTATTAATAACAAAACCAATGTTAATTCTGATGAAAAAAAAAGAATATTCAGAGATCTTATAACAGTGTTAAAAAGTTTCTTCTGATGTCCATATTTTTATTGATAAGTATGTGTTTCACCCTAAAATAGGATAAATGTATTCATTAACTTATTTACCTTTTAATATAATGTTCATCATACTATTTTCAGGAAATCAGTACCACAGCATAGTATTACTGTTCTTGACCCTAAGATAGGTCATTATCCACAATGGGAGGCTCCTACAGCATTTATTGAAGCTTATTCAACGTTTATTATGAAAACCAGGTCATGACAACCCTGATCATTTTTGAGGGTTCAATGATGAGATGGTGTTATATACTTTTGTGCCATAATGAACAGCAATATTTCTATATTTGCATTTAAACATTGGACTGTGATATTAATTAGTTTTTTTATATTTCATAATAAAGTGATGTTATATACATATCTATTTGTTTCTACTGTCTTTCCTTCAATAAAGTCTACTATATCTTGGCCTAAAAAATTGTAAGGTGAACATGTACATCTGACAATGGTCAACTTAACTTGACCTCTTTTCACAGTTACCAATATTGGTATTTTTTGCCAAAAGGCAAGTTTCTTATTCAGTTTTTCTATAGACTGATAATAAAAAAAGAATAATAGGTATTATCAAAATAATTTGAGCAGTACAAAATGTGCATAACAATTACAAACATCAGACTCCCCCTAACTAGAATTAGTGTACAAACAAAGACAAACATGCCATGCCAGATAGCTGGATTTTGTGCACAAATTTTGTGGTGTTAAAACAGGTTTAAGAATTAGTCTTATTTCGATTCAATGACTAATGTAGATGCAAATATATTGTACAAGTAAGGGATAAAATCATATTTGTAAAGACAAAACTTTTTGTGAAATTTGTTACTTTTGGAGGGCATGTTATGCATGAAACAACTCTCATGTGAGCCAAATGTGCATTTTTCAGCCTCATATGAGGCAGACTTAATACAGGAGTTTCTTGGGAAGAATGTAAAGAAGGTAGCAGTATCCTTGAACTTCATGTTCTGCTAAAAAAAAGTCAATGGAAATCAAAGGGAGCCTCTGGTGGTCAATAGAGGATGTTCTCTCACTAAATAATTTGGTTTCTATCTCATTAAGGGTGCAATCAACAGTTTTTTTCTATGACGTCATGTTTTGAGGGACCATGCATATGTGACCCTTACTGGTGGACTGATTAATAAAGATACTTGTATAAAACTAGATATCACTGGAATCAGAATGTTCTCTAGTTTATAATGAAATAAAAATAATGTGTACTTTTAATATATTATAAAAATTTCATCCAATGAACATGGGGGAAAAAAGGTATAATTTTAACATAAAAAACTTGAAATCAGGTCAAGTGCACACCCATGAAGACATGATCCATGCACATTTTTCATAATCAAAACTGTATGAATTTTGTAGGTTTTTACCTGGCCTTTCAAAATAATCTTGTTTCAGGGTACGGTTTCCTGCTCCGAAAAGAGCTACAGTGGCTGCAAATAAGTTTTCAATTTTCACTGCTAAAAAAACAGACTGTTTACAGTGTTGTCTCCCCTCGAAATATGTTTATTTAATATAATTTTTAAAATTATTTCAATCATTCAACCTGTTTTAATTGAAAGCTAATTAACTAATTTTTACAATCAAATACAAAAAACATGATACTTTTTCACCAAGTAAGTAAATAAACAGGGGTTTTCCTCCATGGTTATTTTTAGACGGGGAATAACCCCTAGTTTTTAGTACGAAACTGTTTATAGCACCCTTAAGGCAAAACTTTGTATGCGACAAATTAAAATTTCTCAGCTTTTCTGAATCTGTACACTATACCGATTAAAATGATGTCTTACTTTAAGGATTGTGACCACAAATAGTGAAACTACAGCTCTTTTTTTATGTCGCGTAGTAATGGCATTTTGGCCAGTGGCAAACAGTTTAACTGGCAAATTCCAAACATTTCCTCTATCCCTTTTTCATCAGTTTTACAAAGAAAATAAATCATAAAACAGGGTTTCTTTTGAATAAATAGAATAAAAACTATGAAATAAGCATGAATAAAGGTACTTAAAGCATATTTTGTACCTAGTATTATATGAACTAAGATAAGGCTGAGTTGAGAAAAATATTGAAATGGTGTTTTTCTTAGGAATGGCACTTGTACCTTTTTGACTATAAAAAGTACCAAATATACAATATAATGAATAAACATGTATGTTACTCTCATCAGTAATAAAGGTCAAAGTAGAAAAAATCTACACTTTTCATGTGCAACTTTTAGTTTCAAATATATGAGAGATTGAATAAAAATATCATGACGTCGCAAAAAGACGAAAAACTTCAATATTCGCACAGAGTCTGGTTTTCTTATTTCTGGTTGCTATGTACAAATCTGTAATATTTGCATTAAATGTACCAAACTGATGCTTTTAAATCAATGTATACATGTCATATAATATTTTTCAAAATAATTTTACTACATTTGCTACCACATTTCTTTGCTTAAACATCATTATATTTTATGTTTGTCCCTTTAAGGGTGCAATCAACAGTTTTTTTCTATGACGTCATGTTTTGAGGGACCATGCATATGTGACCCTTACTGGTGGACTGATTAATAAAGATACTTGTATAAAACTAGATATCACTGGAATCAGAATGTTCTCTAGTTTATAATGAAATAAAAATAATGTGTACTTTTAATATATTATAAAAATTTCATCCAATGAACATGGGGGAAAAAAGGTATAATTTTAACATAAAAAACTTGAAATCAGGTCAAGTGCACACCCATGAAGACATGATCCATGCACATTTTTCATAATCAAAACTGTATGAATTTTGTAGGTTTTTACCTGGCCTTTCAAAATAATCTTGTTTCAGGGTACGGTTTCCTGCTCCGAAAAGAGCTACAGTGGCTGCAAATAAGTTTTCAATTTTCACTGCTAAAAAAACAGACTGTTTACAGTGTTGTCTCCCCTCGAAATATGTTTATTTAATATAATTTTTAAAATTATTTCAATCATTCAACCTGTTTTAATTGAAAGCTAATTAACTAATTTTTACAATCAAATACAAAAAACATGATACTTTTTCACCAAGTAAGTAAATAAACAGGGGTTTTCCTCCATGGTTATTTTTAGACGGGGAATAACCCCTAGTTTTTAGTACGAAACTGTTTATAGCACCCTTAAGGCAAAACTTTGTATGCGACAAATTAAAATTTCTCAGCTTTTCTGAATCTGTACACTATACCGATTAAAATGATGTCTTACTTTAAGGATTGTGACCACAAATAGTGAAACTACAGCTCTTTTTTTATGTCGCGTAGTAATGGCATTTTGGCCAGTGGCAAACAGTTTAACTGGCAAATTCCAAACATTTCCTCTATCCCTTTTTCATCAGTTTTACAAAGAAAATAAATCATAAAACAGGGTTTCTTTTGAATAAATAGAATAAAAACTATGAAATAAGCATGAATAAAGGTACTTAAAGCATATTTTGTACCTAGTATTATATGAACTAAGATAAGGCTGAGTTGAGAAAAATATTGAAATGGTGTTTTTCTTAGGAATGGCACTTGTACCTTTTTGACTATAAAAAGTACCAAATATACAATATAATGAATAAACATGTATGTTACTCTCATCAGTAATAAAGGTCAAAGTAGAAAAAATCTACACTTTTCATGTGCAACTTTTAGTTTCAAATATATGAGAGATTGAATAAAAATATCATGACGTCGCAAAAAGACGAAAAACTTCAATATTCGCACAGAGTCTGGTTTTCTTATTTCTGGTTGCTATGTACAAATCTGTAATATTTGCATTAAATGTACCAAACTGATGCTTTTAAATCAATGTATACATGTCATATAATATTTTTCAAAATAATTTTACTACATTTGCTACCACATTTCTTTGCTTAAACATCATTATATTTTATGTTTGTCCCTTTAAGGGTGCAATCAACAGTTTTTTTCTATGACGTCATGTTTTGAGGGACCATGCATATGTGACCCTTACTGGTGGACTGATTAATAAAGATACTTGTATAAAACTAGATATCACTGGAATCAGAATGTTCTCTAGTTTATAATGAAATAAAAATAATGTGTACTTTTAATATATTATAAAAATTTCATCCAATGAACATGGGGGAAAAAAGGTATAATTTTAACATAAAAAACTTGAAATCAGGTCAAGTGCACACCCATGAAGACATGATCCATGCACATTTTTCATAATCAAAACTGTATGAATTTTGTAGGTTTTTACCTGGCCTTTCAAAATAATCTTGTTTCAGGGTACGGTTTCCTGCTCCGAAAAGAGCTACAGTGGCTGCAAATAAGTTTTCAATTTTCACTGCTAAAAAAACAGACTGTTTACAGTGTTGTCTCCCCTCGAAATATGTTTATTTAATATAATTTTTAAAATTATTTCAATCATTCAACCTGTTTTAATTGAAAGCTAATTAACTAATTTTTACAATCAAATACAAAAAACATGATACTTTTTCACCAAGTAAGTAAATAAACAGGGGTTTTCCTCCATGGTTATTTTTAGACGGGGAATAACCCCTAGTTTTTAGTACGAAACTGTTTATAGCACCCTTAAGGCAAAACTTTGTATGCGACAAATTAAAATTTCTCAGCTTTTCTGAATCTGTACACTATACCGATTAAAATGATGTCTTACTTTAAGGATTGTGACCACAAATAGTGAAACTACAGCTCTTTTTTTATGTCGCGTAGTAATGGCATTTTGGCCAGTGGCAAACAGTTTAACTGGCAAATTCCAAACATTTCCTCTATCCCTTTTTCATCAGTTTTACAAAGAAAATAAATCATAAAACAGGGTTTCTTTTGAATAAATAGAATAAAAACTATGAAATAAGCATGAATAAAGGTACTTAAAGCATATTTTGTACCTAGTATTATATGAACTAAGATAAGGCTGAGTTGAGAAAAATATTGAAATGGTGTTTTTCTTAGGAATGGCACTTGTACCTTTTTGACTATAAAAAGTACCAAATATACAATATAATGAATAAACATGTATGTTACTCTCATCAGTAATAAAGGTCAAAGTAGAAAAAATCTACACTTTTCATGTGCAACTTTTAGTTTCAAATATATGAGAGATTGAATAAAAATATCATGACGTCGCAAAAAGACGAAAAACTTCAATATTCGCACAGAGTCTGGTTTTCTTATTTCTGGTTGCTATGTACAAATCTGTAATATTTGCATTAAATGTACCAAACTGATGCTTTTAAATCAATGTATACATGTCATATAATATTTTTCAAAATAATTTTACTACATTTGCTACCACATTTCTTTGCTTAAACATCATTATATTTTATGTTTGTCCCTTTAAGGGTGCAATCAACAGTTTTTTTCTATGACGTCATGTTTTGAGGGACCATGCATATGTGACCCTTACTGGTGGACTGATTAATAAAGATACTTGTATAAAACTAGATATCACTGGAATCAGAATGTTCTCTAGTTTATAATGAAATAAAAATAATGTGTACTTTTAATATATTATAAAAATTTCATCCAATGAACATGGGGGAAAAAAGGTATAATTTTAACATAAAAAACTTGAAATCAGGTCAAGTGCACACCCATGAAGACATGATCCATGCACATTTTTCATAATCAAAACTGTATGAATTTTGTAGGTTTTTACCTGGCCTTTCAAAATAATCTTGTTTCAGGGTACGGTTTCCTGCTCCGAAAAGAGCTACAGTGGCTGCAAATAAGTTTTCAATTTTCACTGCTAAAAAAACAGACTGTTTACAGTGTTGTCTCCCCTCGAAATATGTTTATTTAATATAATTTTTAAAATTATTTCAATCATTCAACCTGTTTTAATTGAAAGCTAATTAACTAATTTTTACAATCAAATACAAAAAACATGATACTTTTTCACCAAGTAAGTAAATAAACAGGGGTTTTCCTCCATGGTTATTTTTAGACGGGGAATAACCCCTAGTTTTTAGTACGAAACTGTTTATAGCACCCTTAAGGCAAAACTTTGTATGCGACAAATTAAAATTTCTCAGCTTTTCTGAATCTGTACACTATACCGATTAAAATGATGTCTTACTTTAAGGATTGTGACCACAAATAGTGAAACTACAGCTCTTTTTTTATGTCGCGTAGTAATGGCATTTTGGCCAGTGGCAAACAGTTTAACTGGCAAATTCCAAACATTTCCTCTATCCCTTTTTCATCAGTTTTACAAAGAAAATAAATCATAAAACAGGGTTTCTTTTGAATAAATAGAATAAAAACTATGAAATAAGCATGAATAAAGGTACTTAAAGCATATTTTGTACCTAGTATTATATGAACTAAGATAAGGCTGAGTTGAGAAAAATATTGAAATGGTGTTTTTCTTAGGAATGGCACTTGTACCTTTTTGACTATAAAAAGTACCAAATATACAATATAATGAATAAACATGTATGTTACTCTCATCAGTAATAAAGGTCAAAGTAGAAAAAATCTACACTTTTCATGTGCAACTTTTAGTTTCAAATATATGAGAGATTGAATAAAAATATCATGACGTCGCAAAAAGACGAAAAACTTCAATATTCGCACAGAGTCTGGTTTTCTTATTTCTGGTTGCTATGTACAAATCTGTAATATTTGCATTAAATGTACCAAACTGATGCTTTTAAATCAATGTATACATGTCATATAATATTTTTCAAAATAATTTTACTACATTTGCTACCACATTTCTTTGCTTAAACATCATTATATTTTATGTTTGTCCCTTTAAGGGTGCAATCAACAGTTTTTTTCTATGACGTCATGTTTTGAGGGACCATGCATATGTGACCCTTACTGGTGGACTGATTAATAAAGATACTTGTATAAAACTAGATATCACTGGAATCAGAATGTTCTCTAGTTTATAATGAAATAAAAATAATGTGTACTTTTAATATATTATAAAAATTTCATCCAATGAACATGGGGGAAAAAAGGTATAATTTTAACATAAAAAACTTGAAATCAGGTCAAGTGCACACCCATGAAGACATGATCCATGCACATTTTTCATAATCAAAACTGTATGAATTTTGTAGGTTTTTACCTGGCCTTTCAAAATAATCTTGTTTCAGGGTACGGTTTCCTGCTCCGAAAAGAGCTACAGTGGCTGCAAATAAGTTTTCAATTTTCACTGCTAAAAAAACAGACTGTTTACAGTGTTGTCTCCCCTCGAAATATGTTTATTTAATATAATTTTTAAAATTATTTCAATCATTCAACCTGTTTTAATTGAAAGCTAATTAACTAATTTTTACAATCAAATACAAAAAACATGATACTTTTTCACCAAGTAAGTAAATAAACAGGGGTTTTCCTCCATGGTTATTTTTAGACGGGGAATAACCCCTAGTTTTTAGTACGAAACTGTTTATAGCACCCTTAAGGCAAAACTTTGTATGCGACAAATTAAAATTTCTCAGCTTTTCTGAATCTGTACACTATACCGATTAAAATGATGTCTTACTTTAAGGATTGTGACCACAAATAGTGAAACTACAGCTCTTTTTTTATGTCGCGTAGTAATGGCATTTTGGCCAGTGGCAAACAGTTTAACTGGCAAATTCCAAACATTTCCTCTATCCCTTTTTCATCAGTTTTACAAAGAAAATAAATCATAAAACAGGGTTTCTTTTGAATAAATAGAATAAAAACTATGAAATAAGCATGAATAAAGGTACTTAAAGCATATTTTGTACCTAGTATTATATGAACTAAGATAAGGCTGAGTTGAGAAAAATATTGAAATGGTGTTTTTCTTAGGAATGGCACTTGTACCTTTTTGACTATAAAAAGTACCAAATATACAATATAATGAATAAACATGTATGTTACTCTCATCAGTAATAAAGGTCAAAGTAGAAAAAATCTACACTTTTCATGTGCAACTTTTAGTTTCAAATATATGAGAGATTGAATAAAAATATCATGACGTCGCAAAAAGACGAAAAACTTCAATATTCGCACAGAGTCTGGTTTTCTTATTTCTGGTTGCTATGTACAAATCTGTAATATTTGCATTAAATGTACCAAACTGATGCTTTTAAATCAATGTATACATGTCATATAATATTTTTCAAAATAATTTTACTACATTTGCTACCACATTTCTTTGCTTAAACATCATTATATTTTATGTTTGTCCCTTTAAGGGTGCAATCAACAGTTTTTTTCTATGACGTCATGTTTTGAGGGACCATGCATATGTGACCCTTACTGGTGGACTGATTAATAAAGATACTTGTATAAAACTAGATATCACTGGAATCAGAATGTTCTCTAGTTTATAATGAAATAAAAATAATGTGTACTTTTAATATATTATAAAAATTTCATCCAATGAACATGGGGGAAAAAAGGTATAATTTTAACATAAAAAACTTGAAATCAGGTCAAGTGCACACCCATGAAGACATGATCCATGCACATTTTTCATAATCAAAACTGTATGAATTTTGTAGGTTTTTACCTGGCCTTTCAAAATAATCTTGTTTCAGGGTACGGTTTCCTGCTCCGAAAAGAGCTACAGTGGCTGCAAATAAGTTTTCAATTTTCACTGCTAAAAAAACAGACTGTTTACAGTGTTGTCTCCCCTCGAAATATGTTTATTTAATATAATTTTTAAAATTATTTCAATCATTCAACCTGTTTTAATTGAAAGCTAATTAACTAATTTTTACAATCAAATACAAAAAACATGATACTTTTTCACCAAGTAAGTAAATAAACAGGGGTTTTCCTCCATGGTTATTTTTAGACGGGGAATAACCCCTAGTTTTTAGTACGAAACTGTTTATAGCACCCTTAAGGCAAAACTTTGTATGCGACAAATTAAAATTTCTCAGCTTTTCTGAATCTGTACACTATACCGATTAAAATGATGTCTTACTTTAAGGATTGTGACCACAAATAGTGAAACTACAGCTCTTTTTTTATGTCGCGTAGTAATGGCATTTTGGCCAGTGGCAAACAGTTTAACTGGCAAATTCCAAACATTTCCTCTATCCCTTTTTCATCAGTTTTACAAAGAAAATAAATCATAAAACAGGGTTTCTTTTGAATAAATAGAATAAAAACTATGAAATAAGCATGAATAAAGGTACTTAAAGCATATTTTGTACCTAGTATTATATGAACTAAGATAAGGCTGAGTTGAGAAAAATATTGAAATGGTGTTTTTCTTAGGAATGGCACTTGTACCTTTTTGACTATAAAAAGTACCAAATATACAATATAATGAATAAACATGTATGTTACTCTCATCAGTAATAAAGGTCAAAGTAGAAAAAATCTACACTTTTCATGTGCAACTTTTAGTTTCAAATATATGAGAGATTGAATAAAAATATCATGACGTCGCAAAAAGACGAAAAACTTCAATATTCGCACAGAGTCTGGTTTTCTTATTTCTGGTTGCTATGTACAAATCTGTAATATTTGCATTAAATGTACCAAACTGATGCTTTTAAATCAATGTATACATGTCATATAATATTTTTCAAAATAATTTTACTACATTTGCTACCACATTTCTTTGCTTAAACATCATTATATTTTATGTTTGTCCCTTTAAGGGTGCAATCAACAGTTTTTTTCTATGACGTCATGTTTTGAGGGACCATGCATATGTGACCCTTACTGGTGGACTGATTAATAAAGATACTTGTATAAAACTAGATATCACTGGAATCAGAATGTTCTCTAGTTTATAATGAAATAAAAATAATGTGTACTTTTAATATATTATAAAAATTTCATCCAATGAACATGGGGGAAAAAAGGTATAATTTTAACATAAAAAACTTGAAATCAGGTCAAGTGCACACCCATGAAGACATGATCCATGCACATTTTTCATAATCAAAACTGTATGAATTTTGTAGGTTTTTACCTGGCCTTTCAAAATAATCTTGTTTCAGGGTACGGTTTCCTGCTCCGAAAAGAGCTACAGTGGCTGCAAATAAGTTTTCAATTTTCACTGCTAAAAAAACAGACTGTTTACAGTGTTGTCTCCCCTCGAAATATGTTTATTTAATATAATTTTTAAAATTATTTCAATCATTCAACCTGTTTTAATTGAAAGCTAATTAACTAATTTTTACAATCAAATACAAAAAACATGATACTTTTTCACCAAGTAAGTAAATAAACAGGGGTTTTCCTCCATGGTTATTTTTAGACGGGGAATAACCCCTAGTTTTTAGTACGAAACTGTTTATAGCACCCTTAAGGCAAAACTTTGTATGCGACAAATTAAAATTTCTCAGCTTTTCTGAATCTGTACACTATACCGATTAAAATGATGTCTTACTTTAAGGATTGTGACCACAAATAGTGAAACTACAGCTCTTTTTTTATGTCGCGTAGTAATGGCATTTTGGCCAGTGGCAAACAGTTTAACTGGCAAATTCCAAACATTTCCTCTATCCCTTTTTCATCAGTTTTACAAAGAAAATAAATCATAAAACAGGGTTTCTTTTGAATAAATAGAATAAAAACTATGAAATAAGCATGAATAAAGGTACTTAAAGCATATTTTGTACCTAGTATTATATGAACTAAGATAAGGCTGAGTTGAGAAAAATATTGAAATGGTGTTTTTCTTAGGAATGGCACTTGTACCTTTTTGACTATAAAAAGTACCAAATATACAATATAATGAATAAACATGTATGTTACTCTCATCAGTAATAAAGGTCAAAGTAGAAAAAATCTACACTTTTCATGTGCAACTTTTAGTTTCAAATATATGAGAGATTGAATAAAAATATCATGACGTCGCAAAAAGACGAAAAACTTCAATATTCGCACAGAGTCTGGTTTTCTTATTTCTGGTTGCTATGTACAAATCTGTAATATTTGCATTAAATGTACCAAACTGATGCTTTTAAATCAATGTATACATGTCATATAATATTTTTCAAAATAATTTTACTACATTTGCTACCACATTTCTTTGCTTAAACATCATTATATTTTATGTTTGTCCCTTTAAGGGTGCAATCAACAGTTTTTTTCTATGACGTCATGTTTTGAGGGACCATGCATATGTGACCCTTACTGGTGGACTGATTAATAAAGATACTTGTATAAAACTAGATATCACTGGAATCAGAATGTTCTCTAGTTTATAATGAAATAAAAATAATGTGTACTTTTAATATATTATAAAAATTTCATCCAATGAACATGGGGGAAAAAAGGTATAATTTTAACATAAAAAACTTGAAATCAGGTCAAGTGCACACCCATGAAGACATGATCCATGCACATTTTTCATAATCAAAACTGTATGAATTTTGTAGGTTTTTACCTGGCCTTTCAAAATAATCTTGTTTCAGGGTACGGTTTCCTGCTCCGAAAAGAGCTACAGTGGCTGCAAATAAGTTTTCAATTTTCACTGCTAAAAAAACAGACTGTTTACAGTGTTGTCTCCCCTCGAAATATGTTTATTTAATATAATTTTTAAAATTATTTCAATCATTCAACCTGTTTTAATTGAAAGCTAATTAACTAATTTTTACAATCAAATACAAAAAACATGATACTTTTTCACCAAGTAAGTAAATAAACAGGGGTTTTCCTCCATGGTTATTTTTAGACGGGGAATAACCCCTAGTTTTTAGTACGAAACTGTTTATAGCACCCTTAAGGCAAAACTTTGTATGCGACAAATTAAAATTTCTCAGCTTTTCTGAATCTGTACACTATACCGATTAAAATGATGTCTTACTTTAAGGATTGTGACCACAAATAGTGAAACTACAGCTCTTTTTTTATGTCGCGTAGTAATGGCATTTTGGCCAGTGGCAAACAGTTTAACTGGCAAATTCCAAACATTTCCTCTATCCCTTTTTCATCAGTTTTACAAAGAAAATAAATCATAAAACAGGGTTTCTTTTGAATAAATAGAATAAAAACTATGAAATAAGCATGAATAAAGGTACTTAAAGCATATTTTGTACCTAGTATTATATGAACTAAGATAAGGCTGAGTTGAGAAAAATATTGAAATGGTGTTTTTCTTAGGAATGGCACTTGTACCTTTTTGACTATAAAAAGTACCAAATATACAATATAATGAATAAACATGTATGTTACTCTCATCAGTAATAAAGGTCAAAGTAGAAAAAATCTACACTTTTCATGTGCAACTTTTAGTTTCAAATATATGAGAGATTGAATAAAAATATCATGACGTCGCAAAAAGACGAAAAACTTCAATATTCGCACAGAGTCTGGTTTTCTTATTTCTGGTTGCTATGTACAAATCTGTAATATTTGCATTAAATGTACCAAACTGATGCTTTTAAATCAATGTATACATGTCATATAATATTTTTCAAAATAATTTTACTACATTTGCTACCACATTTCTTTGCTTAAACATCATTATATTTTATGTTTGTCCCTTTAAGGGTGCAATCAACAGTTTTTTTCTATGACGTCATGTTTTGAGGGACCATGCATATGTGACCCTTACTGGTGGACTGATTAATAAAGATACTTGTATAAAACTAGATATCACTGGAATCAGAATGTTCTCTAGTTTATAATGAAATAAAAATAATGTGTACTTTTAATATATTATAAAAATTTCATCCAATGAACATGGGGGAAAAAAGGTATAATTTTAACATAAAAAACTTGAAATCAGGTCAAGTGCACACCCATGAAGACATGATCCATGCACATTTTTCATAATCAAAACTGTATGAATTTTGTAGGTTTTTACCTGGCCTTTCAAAATAATCTTGTTTCAGGGTACGGTTTCCTGCTCCGAAAAGAGCTACAGTGGCTGCAAATAAGTTTTCAATTTTCACTGCTAAAAAAACAGACTGTTTACAGTGTTGTCTCCCCTCGAAATATGTTTATTTAATATAATTTTTAAAATTATTTCAATCATTCAACCTGTTTTAATTGAAAGCTAATTAACTAATTTTTACAATCAAATACAAAAAACATGATACTTTTTCACCAAGTAAGTAAATAAACAGGGGTTTTCCTCCATGGTTATTTTTAGACGGGGAATAACCCCTAGTTTTTAGTACGAAACTGTTTATAGCACCCTTAAGGCAAAACTTTGTATGCGACAAATTAAAATTTCTCAGCTTTTCTGAATCTGTACACTATACCGATTAAAATGATGTCTTACTTTAAGGATTGTGACCACAAATAGTGAAACTACAGCTCTTTTTTTATGTCGCGTAGTAATGGCATTTTGGCCAGTGGCAAACAGTTTAACTGGCAAATTCCAAACATTTCCTCTATCCCTTTTTCATCAGTTTTACAAAGAAAATAAATCATAAAACAGGGTTTCTTTTGAATAAATAGAATAAAAACTATGAAATAAGCATGAATAAAGGTACTTAAAGCATATTTTGTACCTAGTATTATATGAACTAAGATAAGGCTGAGTTGAGAAAAATATTGAAATGGTGTTTTTCTTAGGAATGGCACTTGTACCTTTTTGACTATAAAAAGTACCAAATATACAATATAATGAATAAACATGTATGTTACTCTCATCAGTAATAAAGGTCAAAGTAGAAAAAATCTACACTTTTCATGTGCAACTTTTAGTTTCAAATATATGAGAGATTGAATAAAAATATCATGACGTCGCAAAAAGACGAAAAACTTCAATATTCGCACAGAGTCTGGTTTTCTTATTTCTGGTTGCTATGTACAAATCTGTAATATTTGCATTAAATGTACCAAACTGATGCTTTTAAATCAATGTATACATGTCATATAATATTTTTCAAAATAATTTTACTACATTTGCTACCACATTTCTTTGCTTAAACATCATTATATTTTATGTTTGTCCCTTTAAGGGTGCAATCAACAGTTTTTTTCTATGACGTCATGTTTTGAGGGACCATGCATATGTGACCCTTACTGGTGGACTGATTAATAAAGATACTTGTATAAAACTAGATATCACTGGAATCAGAATGTTCTCTAGTTTATAATGAAATAAAAATAATGTGTACTTTTAATATATTATAAAAATTTCATCCAATGAACATGGGGGAAAAAAGGTATAATTTTAACATAAAAAACTTGAAATCAGGTCAAGTGCACACCCATGAAGACATGATCCATGCACATTTTTCATAATCAAAACTGTATGAATTTTGTAGGTTTTTACCTGGCCTTTCAAAATAATCTTGTTTCAGGGTACGGTTTCCTGCTCCGAAAAGAGCTACAGTGGCTGCAAATAAGTTTTCAATTTTCACTGCTAAAAAAACAGACTGTTTACAGTGTTGTCTCCCCTCGAAATATGTTTATTTAATATAATTTTTAAAATTATTTCAATCATTCAACCTGTTTTAATTGAAAGCTAATTAACTAATTTTTACAATCAAATACAAAAAACATGATACTTTTTCACCAAGTAAGTAAATAAACAGGGGTTTTCCTCCATGGTTATTTTTAGACGGGGAATAACCCCTAGTTTTTAGTACGAAACTGTTTATAGCACCCTTAAGGCAAAACTTTGTATGCGACAAATTAAAATTTCTCAGCTTTTCTGAATCTGTACACTATACCGATTAAAATGATGTCTTACTTTAAGGATTGTGACCACAAATAGTGAAACTACAGCTCTTTTTTTATGTCGCGTAGTAATGGCATTTTGGCCAGTGGCAAACAGTTTAACTGGCAAATTCCAAACATTTCCTCTATCCCTTTTTCATCAGTTTTACAAAGAAAATAAATCATAAAACAGGGTTTCTTTTGAATAAATAGAATAAAAACTATGAAATAAGCATGAATAAAGGTACTTAAAGCATATTTTGTACCTAGTATTATATGAACTAAGATAAGGCTGAGTTGAGAAAAATATTGAAATGGTGTTTTTCTTAGGAATGGCACTTGTACCTTTTTGACTATAAAAAGTACCAAATATACAATATAATGAATAAACATGTATGTTACTCTCATCAGTAATAAAGGTCAAAGTAGAAAAAATCTACACTTTTCATGTGCAACTTTTAGTTTCAAATATATGAGAGATTGAATAAAAATATCATGACGTCGCAAAAAGACGAAAAACTTCAATATTCGCACAGAGTCTGGTTTTCTTATTTCTGGTTGCTATGTACAAATCTGTAATATTTGCATTAAATGTACCAAACTGATGCTTTTAAATCAATGTATACATGTCATATAATATTTTTCAAAATAATTTTACTACATTTGCTACCACATTTCTTTGCTTAAACATCATTATATTTTATGTTTGTCCCTTTAAGGCAAAACTTTGTATGCGACAAATTAAAATTTCTCAGCTTTTCTGAATCTGTACACTATACCGATTAAAATGATGTCTTACTTTAAGGATTGTGACCACAAATAGTGAAACTACAGCTCTTTTTTTATGTCGCGTAGTAATGGCATTTTGGCCAGTGGCAAACAGTTTAACTGGCAAATTCCAAACATTTCAGGTCTATCCCACCCATCAGTTTTACAAAGAAAATAAATCATAAAAAAGGGTTTCTTTTGAATAAATAGAATAAAAACTATGAAATAAGCATGAATAAAGGTACTTAAAGCATATTTTGTACCTAGTATTATATGAACTAAGATAAGGCTGAGTTGAGAAAAATATTGAAATGGTGTTTTTCTTAGGAATGGCACTTGTACCTTTTTGACTATAAAAAGTACCAAATATACAATATAATGAATAAAACATGTATGTTACTCTCATCAGTAATAAAGGTCAAAGTAGAAAAAAATCTACACTTTTCATGTGCAACTTTTAGTTTCAAATATATGAGAGATTGAATAAAAATATCATGACGTCGCAAAAAGACGAAAAACTTCAATATTCGCACAGAGTCTGGTTTTCTTATTTCTGGTTGCTATGTACAAATCTGTAATATTTGCATTAAATGTACCAAACTGATGCTTTAAATCAATGTATACATGTCATATAATATTTTTCAAAATAATTTTACTACATTTGCTACCACATTTCTTTGCTTAAACATCATTATATTTTATGTTTGTCCCTTTAAGGGTGCAATCAACAGTTTTTTTTCTATGACGTCATGTTTTGAGGGACAATGCATATGTGACCCTTACTGGTGGACTGATTAATAAAGATACTTGTATAAAACTAGATATCACTGGAATCAGAATGTTCTCTAGTTTATAATGAAATAAAAATAATGTGTACTTTTAATATATTATAAAAATTTCATCCAATGAACATGGGGGAAAAAAGGTATAATTTTAACATAAAAACTTGAAATCAGGTCAAGTGCACACCCATGAAGACATGATCCATGCACATTTTTCATAATCAAAACTGTATGAATTTTGTAGGTTTTTACCTGGCCTTTCAAAATAATCTTGTTTCAGGTACGGTTTCCTGCTTCCGAAAAGAGCTACAGTGGCTGCAAATAAGTTTTCAATTTTCACTGCTAAAAAAACAGACTGTTTACAGTGTTGTCTCCCCTCGAAATATGTTTATTTAATATAATTTTTAAAATTATTTCAATCATTCAACCTGTTTTAATTGAAAGCTAATTAACTAATTTTTACAATCAAATACAAAAACATGATACTTTTTCACCAAGTAAGTAAATAAACAGGGGTTTTCCTCCATGGTTATTTTTAGACGGGGAATGAACCCCTAGTTTTTAGTACGAAACTGTTTATAGCACCCTTAAGGCAAAACTTTGTATGCGACAAATTAAAATTTCTCAGCTTTTCTGAATCTGTACACTATACCGATTAAATGATGTCTTACTTAAGGATTGTGACCACAAATAGTGAAACTACAGCTCTTTTTTATGTCGCGTAGTAATGGCATTTTGGCCAGTGGCAAACAGTTTAACTGGCAAATTCCAAACATTTCCTCTATCCCTTTTTCATCAGTTTTACAAAGAAAATAAATCATAAAACAGGGTTTCTTTTGAATAAATAGAATAAAAACTATGAAATAAGCATGAATAAAGGTACTTAAAGCATATTTTGTACCTAGTATTATATGAACTAAGATAAGGCTGAGTTGAGAAAAATATTGAAATGGTGTTTTTCTTAGGAATGGCACTTGTACCTTTTTGACTATAAAAAGTACCAAATATACAATATAATGAATAAACATGTATGTTACTCTCATCAGTAATAAAGGTCAAAGTAGAAAAAATCTACACTTTTCATGTGCAACTTTTAGTTTCAAATATATGAGAGATTGAATAAAAATATCATGACGTCGCAAAAAGACGAAAAACTTCAATATTCGCACAGAGTCTGGTTTTCTTATTTCTGGTTGCTATGTACAAATCTGTAATATTTGCATTAAATGTACCAAACTGATGCTTTTAAATCAATGTATACATGTCATATAATATTTTTCAAAATAATTTTACTACATTTGCTACCACATTTCTTTGCTTAAACATCATTATATTTTATGTTTGTCCCTTTAAGGGTGCAATCAACAGTTTTTTTCTATGACGTCATGTTTTGAGGGACCATGCATATGTGACCCTTACTGGTGGACTGATTAATAAAGATACTTGTATAAAACTAGATATCACTGGAATCAGAATGTTCTCTAGTTTATAATGAAATAAAAATAATGTGTACTTTTAATATTATAAAAAATTTCATCCAATGAACATTGGGGGAAAAAAGGTATAATTTTAACATAAAAAACTTGAAATCAGGTCAAGTGCACACCCATGAAGACATGATCCATGCACATTTTTCATAATCAAAACTGTATGAATTTTGTAGGTTTTTACCTGGCCTTTCAAAATAATCTTGTTTCAGGGTACGGTTTCCTGCTCCGAAAAGAGCTACAGTGGCTGCAAATAAGTTTTCAATTTTCACTGCTAAAAAAACAGACTGTTTACAGTGTTGTCTCCCCTCGAAATATGTTTATTTAATATAATTTTTAAAATTATTTCAATCATTCAACCTGTTTTTAATTGAAAGCTAATTAACTAATTTTTACAATCAAATACAAAAAACATGATACTTTTTCACCAAGTAAGTAAATAAACAGGGGTTTTCCTCCATGGTTATTTTTAGACGGGGAATAACCCCTAGTTTTTAGTACGAAACTGTTTATAGCACCCTTAAGGCAAAACTTTGTATGCGACAAATTAAAATTTCTCAGCTTTTCTGAATCTGTACACTATACCGATTAAAATGATGTCTTACTTTAAGGATTGTGACCACAAATAGTGAAACTACAGCTCTTTTTTTTATGTCGCGTAGTAATGGCATTTTGGCCAGTGGCAAACAGTTTAACTGGCAAATTCCAAACATTTCCTCTATCCCTTTTTCATCAGTTTTACAAAGAAAATAAATCATAAAACAGGGTTTCTTTTGAATAAATAGAATAAAAACTATGAAATAAGCATGAATAAAGGTACTTAAAGCATATTTTGTACCTAGTATTATATGAACTAAGATAAGGCTGAGTTGAGAAATCCCCCCT